>NW_027526361.1:42366485-42458985 GCF_048455015.1 Haemaphysalis longicornis | reverse complement strand
GAATGGCGCTGGCTACCACCCCCAAGCACAGGAAACAAACATACCTAACATAAATACCCCAGAAAGTGAATGGGAAAATCGCCCCGCCGGTAGCGTAGTGGTTATCGCACCAGACCGGTATTCTGGAGGTCGTGGGTTCGGATCCCACCTGGCGGGCATTTTTTCTTCACTTTCTTTCTTTCTTTCCAAATTCTTAATCTGTTTCAATGATCTACCACATCCTCCCCTTTGCTTTCCGAGGTTTTCTCGACTGCCAACCCTTATTTCTGTGTTATTTTCAACGAGCCCCTCATTTCCTATTCTGATTCGCTACATGCATAGCGAGGGCCTCGGTTCTGGCAGTCTTGTTGCCAAAGGGAGCTTAAGAGGGTTCAAAGCTGGTCGACCACTCTGGACATGTCGTAGACACTCGAGTCACGACCCGGGGGTTAAAAAGAAGGTCCCCTTCACCCCGATTAGTCCGAATGGCGCTGGCTACCACCCCCAAGCACAGGAAACAAACATACCTAACATAAATACCCCAGAAAGTGAATGGGAAAATCGCCCCGCCGGTAGCGTAGTGGTTATCGCACCAGACCGGTATTCTGGAGGTCGTGGGTTCGGATCCCACCTGGCGGGCATTTTTTCTTCACTTTCTTTCTTTCTTTCCAAATTCTTAATCTGTTTCAATGATCTACCACATCCTCCCCTTTGCTTTCCGAGGTTTTCTCGACTGCCAACCCTTATTTCTGTGTTATATATATCTATATATATATATATATATATATATATATATATATATATATATATATATATATATATATAGCGAATCAGAATAAGAAATGAGGGGCTCGTTGAAAATAACACAGAAATAAGAGTTGGCTGTCAAGAAAACCTCGGAAAGCAAAGGGGAGGATGTTGTAGGTCATTGAAACAGATAAAGAATTGGGAAAGAAAGAAAGAAAGCGCGGGCATTTTTTCTCCACTTTCTTTCTTTCCAAATTCTTTATCTGTTTCAATGACCTACAAGATCCTCCCCTTTGCTTTCCGAGGTTTTCTTGACTGCCAACTCTTATTTCTGTTATATATATATATATATATATATATATATATATATATATATATATATATATATATATATATATATATATATATATATATATATATATATATATATATATATATATATATATATATATATATATATACATCGTGGATTTCTCATTTGGGGAATTTTGTGATGCAATAGTCAGTAATTTTTCTAAGCCAAACAGCACTTCCCATTCAAATACGATCATTGCGTATGAATTCTGCCTGCAGGTTTTTATGCCAGACGGTGATCGTGTTACACCGCAACGATATCCTGGTATAGCGGCCAATAACAATTCAGCATGCGCGGCAGAATTAAAAAAATAAACGCAAAACAACAGAGGCAAGTTCATGCTTGGAATATATAGCGAGGTGGGTCGAGAAAATGGGCGCATTAAACGAGCACACCCAGGCCTGGCATCGAGGCGCATCGAGAACGACGCGCACCATTATTGAGGCTGCGGCGACCGACTGATATGCAACGTTACAAAACATTATGCTAACGTGCATTACGGCGCCACTCCCCGATCTGTTCTGTACAATATGCGAAGGACCTATCAAGCTTGCCCGAGCACAGCCGGTTTCTGCCAAGTGCACGCGAGCCACCCGGTGTGTCTATAAGTACGGAGCCGACCGCGTGGCTCCCCGGCGGAACGGGTTGGCCGCTTATCTCCACTCCAATCCCGCTAGAGCATCAGGCAACACCCACGGTGAAGACCGCAACGTCAGATGTCTGTGCACACGCAGTGCGTCCCAGGCGCCAGCACTACCCCTCCCTCTCTCCCTCCCCTTTCCTATTCCCTTCCATCTATTAGGCGAGATGTGATATACGCTCTCGCAGGCGGAAGTAATTGCCACGACTCCGAGACGGGACGGCGGCAATCAAACAGGACCGTAGCGTGCTTGTTTGATGATATCCCCTGCTGCTGCGAAGAAGGAGTACGTGCGCAGTTGAGATGGACCAACTTGAAAACAAAGTAACAGATTCCCCTGTGGGGGTCGAAGAACTATGACAAAAAAAATTATAAACGATGGGAAACACGCTGAGAGTCCTAACTCATATTGAAAGTTGGTTTTTTGTTCAGCGATATTTCATATGGGTGACAGCATGTGCAGCGAGGAGTTTCGCTGCGCAATGCATCATTTACTGCGATTATTCAGAGTCAGCAGCTTAGACCAACACCCGAGCACAACCTCCAGACTTCATGTGAGCATCAGTTCAGATAAGGCGAACAATTTTTGAATATCCCTTGCAGTTGAATGGGCTGTCGGAACTTCAACTCACCTACGGTAAAGTGCTTCCCTATCTCCCTTTCTACCTCTCTCCCTCTCGTTGTCCAATCGCGTTCCCATTCCACATGCCAGTCATATTTTATTGGCCCTGAGAATGCCTTATTAAAGGGAGTCGACTATGTTCAACATTCCCAATTCCGGCCATTTCTATCAGAATGACGTGTGTGCCTTTGATACTAAACGTTCGCTAGACAATTCTCACGAACAAATGCTACCCCCAATTAAAGCAGGACCGAAAAATAAGGGGAGTAGATGGGGATAGGGGGAAGGGTGGTGGTGCATGCAGCATGGGAAAAAACATTGACGTACGGTCTGGCTGCGCCAATCCGGGAGGCACCTCTGAAAGCAGCATACGTCCGCGTATGCTGCATACGTTTT
The DNA here is from genome assembly GCF_048455015.1 of Haemaphysalis longicornis. Taxonomy (NCBI): domain Eukaryota; kingdom Metazoa; phylum Arthropoda; class Arachnida; order Ixodida; family Ixodidae; genus Haemaphysalis; species Haemaphysalis longicornis. The sequence continues at coordinate 42,456,246 of NW_027526361.1, read as the reverse complement.
GTATTGGTCCAAACTTTGAAAGCGTGGACCAGTGCTGCGTACGGGCTGCTCTGTTGGTGGGAAGTTCTTCCGCATGCTTCAGAGTCTGCCCACAGGATTCAGAATGCGAGCGCAGGTTTCTTGTGGTCGACCCGCTTAGCGCTTGCACCTAAAAGGATTGATTGATTGATTGATTGATTGATTGATTGATTGATTGATTGATTGATAAATTGATTGATTGATTGATTGATTGATTGATTGATTGATTGATTGATTGATTGATTGATTGATTGATTGATTGATTGATTGATTGATTGATTGATTGATTGATTGATTGATTGATTGATTGATTGATTGATTTTTTGTTTTCTTGTTTTGCGCACGCACGAGCATGCACGTCATACAGGGCTGTCCGATACATCTCTGCGGTTCGGTGTATCCCGTTGCCAGCTTAACACAAGCAACCGTCGCGTATGTTTCGCCCGCTTCGTTTCGCTTTGTGACGTTTCTTACGACGCCAACCTGTGCCCACAGCCTGCCGCACAATGAGCACATTTTACTGCGTGAACAATAAACGTTGCACTTCAGCAAACTTTTCGCCCTGATACCTCAATACGGCGAGCGACAGAATAGCGCAAAACTGGCGAATGAAGAGAGCGCGTGGAGAAAGCTGCCTTCATAAGTAAACTGCGCTGCCTTCGCAAGGCTGCCGCCGCTGCCCTGGAGACATCAAGTCGAAGCGGGGCTCGCCCACTGCCTGGCAGCCTCTGCAGGCGCGCCGGTTCGGTCGCACGGAGTCCCGTGACTCCCTCAACCATTTCTACGCATTGATGAATCGAGTTTAATGCCAGTGCAAGGCGGCCAGAGAGGAATGAATGGGTATGCCGGCGACTAAATGCCGATACCGGTGGACGTCAAAAGAAGCGACAGGCAGCCAATGCGACGGGTAAAGCGAGCGTGTGCTCGCTTTACCCGTCGCTTTATTGGTGACCACTGAAACGGTTAGAGCGCGAAGCATGGTTGACACGGTGTACAAAGAGCGTTTGAGTAACGCCGCGTTTCAAGTTCGCGAGGGACAGGGACGAGATTCTCACGCATGGATTAACTATATTTTTCATCGCTTCTATTTGGCAACGTTAGATTTGAAACCAGGACGTGAGGTCAAAGCAGGACGCGATGCCCGATGTTTACGTTTAGCGTTAGTTAACAAAGTTGAGTATGCCAACTAGAAGCGATCAACTAGAAGCAATGTCAACTAGAAGTGATGTTCCTTTGTTACTGTCTCACCCCGTTTAAGGTTAAAATTGCCATGCCAGCCTTCAGATAAGAAGTGAAAACGGAAGGGGGGTTCTGTCGTCATACCGGGGGCCGCATAATATTTCTCCGCGAGCCTCAGGTGGCCGACCTGTGTCTTAAAAAGCGTTTTTCCAGTAAGCCAGGTATTTTTCCAGCTTCTGGCACCTCAGAATAATTTCAAGCTGTATCCAGCACAAGTTTGCAACACATAAGGAGAGAGAGGACAACTTTCTTAAGAGCATCGAGAATACCGTGTGTAACTAACTAACCATTCCTTTCTGACTCATTTGAGTGGTTCAAGGCTCAGAGCTTGTCGATAAGTATTCAAAATGCGTGAGTTTCCCTAAAGTATTTTAGAGAAGACTCGGCAGTCTGTAATGCTACGCACCAAGGAGCGGGCCCCTGCACGCACATCGCAAAGCAGGAAATAAAAAACGGCTGTCATCTATTTCTTTTGTTGTTGTTGACTTGTATCAATGATTTGTATTTTCTGTGCCTAACGCATTACTCTTTTCCGCACCTTCACAAATGTCTTATTAGGAGGTTTAGGGATGTTTGTGAGGCTCACAAGGATCGTGTGGATATTTCCTTTAGGTTGTATGGCATACTTTCTCCTCTTCACAAATTGCATTTCGTTATGGCTGCGTGCAAGAAGGTGCATATCCGCAGCGTGCGTTCTTTATTCACATGCAAATACAATGAGACGGTATTTGTGCTACTCCACCCAATAACAGCGCAGACAACGTTGTCCAGAGTACTCGAAGGCGGCTTTTGTGCTCCGAGATTCCATCTTAACCATCGTTATCACAACAAACTGACTCTAAACTCGAACGGTTATGACATGATTACCGTGTTGAAGGCTTGATATACTCGCTAACAAACGCAATAAATAGTATACGTGTCGATTTCCAGTATATAACTTTTAATTCAAACTTTATTTCTAACAAGAAGTTTGGGGTTCCCCAGGCGAGAAGAGACCGTAAAGACAACTTGAAAGGTGCCTGAGGGCCCGACCCAGCAACGTAGGCAGTTGCAGTGTTCTGTTTCCCTTTTTTTCTCCATTATACAGTATTGTTCGACTTCAAGAGTAGATGAGGAACAATATACACTGTCATGCGCAGATAAACAATGAAGCATAGTAATTGCAGCAAGACAGGAGCAAAAAAAAACATTCGTAAATGTTGAAATATTTCTATATTTCTATACAGGGACTCCATAGACACGAAAAGGCAGAAAGCAAAAAAAAAAAAAAAGAAAGAAAGAGAAACAAACGACAGTTTTGATCAACATATATAAAAAAGAACGGTGTGTGTTAACAACTTTTTAAAAAGAATTCCCTCATTTCTTTTCTGCTGTAGCCACTTAAATTTGTGTTACAATATCCCATTTGTTTAGCAGGGAAGAGACAGCACATCTTAAAGACTGCAGAATATAGTTCGTCGAAGCGGAACTAGCCGCCTGTCACAACCTCGAGTGCGCGAATCACTCTGTTGCATTTTGAAATCGCCCATGTGTTCCAAAAAAAGCTCGGTATCGTTCAGTTCAGAAAAGAAAAACGAATGCAATAAACGAAATTCATTAATGTTCTTGACATACATGATTGTATAAAGAGAGAAGAAAGACTGAGTTGAGTGCGAGTATGGTACATTGACGATGTAGCGCAGAACCATTTTTTGTAAAATAAAGAGCCTTTCAATATTTCCAATGATAGTGGTGCCCCATGTGAGAGTAGAGTAATATAAATGTGCAGCGAACAGGGCATGGTAAATCTGAATTTTAGCTTTTACCGGAAAATAATGCCTACATCACGCTAGTGCACCAGACTCTGACGACAGTGATCTAGTCAAGGCTTCTATGTGACCAGTCCATGTCAAATCAGAAGAAAATGTTACTCCCAGGATTTTGTGCTTATTCACTATCTCTGTAGGCACGCTGCCTAAAGTTATCATTTGATGTATCGTTGTGTCCTTGTTTTTAGCTCCAAATAAGATGGCTTTTGTTTTGCTGGCGTTAATTCTTAAGCTGTTGAATCGAAACCGATAAATATGTCCAAACAGCTCTTTATTGTTTTTCAACCCATTCAGTCGTAAACCACAAATCCTGGCCTACTCGGGATGGCGTTCCCCAAATTGAAGAAAATTATTCTTGCTCTCTTGAGTGCATTTTTACTATAACGCATATCTGAATATGGGAAAAATATGGCGGCAATAAATGTACCATAAATATCCCTTCGGGTCTGAAGAAACATAGCGTCACTGATTTTTACCGTATACGTGATTAGCATGCGTGCATTCGTGTGCGTTCGCGTGCGCGTGTGTGCGTCGTGCTAGCGCGCGTATGTACGTGCGTGCGTTAGTGTGCGTGCGTGCGTGCGTGTGTGTGTGTTTGTGTGTGTATGTGCGTGTGTGTGCGTGTGTGTGCGTGTGTGCATGCGTGTGCGTTCGCGTGCGCGTGTTTGCATCGTGCTAGCGCACGTGTGTGCGTGCGTGCGTGCGTGCGTGCGTGTGTGCGTGTGTGTGTGCTTTAGCGGAAGTATGTTATGGCGGTGCGCCTGCACAAATGATGGAAACCGACTAGCACTAGCTCCCCTCCGTACTGAATTTTTACAAGGACACGTAAGCAGAAATGGGTGTCATTCCTAAGTCTCTATGATTTAGCTTACACATAAAAATATCAGACGAGGTTGAAACCAGGTGCGGTGCCCTGTATACGAGGACAGCCTCCGCTTGAACCGACCACGTTAATGGTACCGTGCTCAATTGCTAAAGTTTTGCTCAGTAAAAACCTCCACACTCGTTAGAAGCCTGGCATAAGACCAGCAGGCGCCTATAACACAGTAGGTTATTTGGCACTCAACCTACATTTTCGCGCCACATAGTGCATGTCGGCACATTCTCATGCCATGAGAACGTAAAGTGATGTGATAAGACTTTCGAGCATTCGGAAAGATTACAAAGACTGTTTTAACATCTCCTTACACACGATTACCGGGAATCGCAATGCCTTCTGCCAAAGTCGGCACACCCCGAAGGCTTGGAATTTGTTTTTGTCGTGCATTTTCGTTGTTGTCGATTACTAGCAGCTGGCTGTTCCCTTTGTTCGAAGGATTGCTTGATACAGAAGCTGACGCCTAGCACCGACTCTTCGCGCTCCGCACAGGATTGGCTTCGCAAGAAATGGGGCTAAGCCGGCAATGTTTCTTCCGTAGCGGTATCAAAAACTGTACTTTAAATCACGCCTTGAGCTAGTGTATGCGGTTTTAAGTCTTTTGTTATGATAAAACGCTACGCACGCGCGAAATCTGGTGGATACAAGCATCAAAAGACAACCGAGCGCCAAGAAACAACACGGAGTGAAGCCCACGACACATGCGAGAATCCCTAATCCAACGAGAATCCCTAATCCTAAAACGCCGATCAGTTTTTCAGCGTCTTCTGGGGCCATTTCATCGGCGTCACCGCTATATGTAGCATTTACAGCGACAACGATTGTCCTCCCAAACTTGACCGACCGAAAAAATTCGCGCATGTTCATGTTTCTTTTTTTTCTTTAGTGGAAAGTAAATCTTCATCACACTTGACGAAAATAGTAAGTGCTTGAAAGAGCAAAGTTCTATAGGCTACAAGGGTCGCAGAAACTTTCAATTTGGAATTGTCGATCGGATAGTGCGTGAGTGTTCCTTCCAGCCATCGATCTCCACGCGCGTACACCTCGAGGTGTCCAACGCGTCTGGTTGTTGGTTTTGTTATTTTGCCTGCTGGAAAGAATGCAGGAAGCATCGGTCGCAGTGAAGCAGTCGTTCTGAGTCTTTCTTACGAGGCTTCTGTACCGTTGTAAGTATTCACTGCAATACATAAAATAAGTGTGAGAAATCTAACAACAGATCACCAAGTCGCTGTACACTGCGCATGACTGCTATACACAAGGCCCCTGTTTAAAGTCGGCGTCACCGCTATACGATAACGTACTGCTCGGAAGACACATTCTAAGGGCAATATACGCAGTCTGCCATCAAAATATCAAGGCCCCAGAAATTTTTTTTTTTCAAATACTCCGCATAACCCGATATATAGCTAAGTATTTCATCGTGTCCCGATACAGACAGGACAATTTTCGTTTGAAAGCATCCTAGGAATGACTGATTTGATTGATTGTAGGGTTTGAGTATTTGATTTTTATTTCTTGGCAAAACCAAGGGGAGGCTGAGACTAAAGGCGAACGTGGCCTTACAGAGGCCTCAGCCACCCGATTTACAGCGTACATAATAAGTTAATAACACGTCTGTTCAGAAATTTAAGCATAATAGCACAATCGTAATAGAGAAATAAATAGCACAAAGCAAAGTGATTACTACATTTCCTATGCATTATACAAATATGTATATGTATTATACATATCTGTATTATTTTGTATTATATGTATTATACATTTCCTATGTATTATACAACGCGCTGATGCAACGCAGGCGATGAGGTGCGCCGTAGTGGAGGGCTCCGGATTAATTTTGACCACCTGGGAATCTTTAATGTCCGCCGAAATCTCGTACACACTTTGCTGTTCGCCTCCATCAGAAAATCGGCCACCGCGGCCGGGAATCGAACCCGGGACCCCGTGCTCAGTAGCGCAACGCCTTAGCCACTGCCTGCGAATGACTACGAATAAAAACACAAATTGCATTCGTAACGTGGCGCCAGTTTTGAAGCTTACACAATTCCTACATCTTGGTTGAGAAGCTTCACAAAAGCGAGGCGCCGAAAGAAAGAAGCATAAAGCGGCCGTCTACTTTCATGTACGAGCTGGAATGGTGTTGCGATAGTCGGCGGCCTCAGGTTGCGGAGGTATTCGTAACCCCCTTTTAAAGAGCCATGACGACAAAATACCAGTTTGTTTTAGTCGAAAGATTTAATGTTTTATAGTGCTCCTAGCGCTTGTCCGGCAGGAAATGATGCCGTATTCACTGAGAAATTAATCAGTTTGGGTAAAATTTTGATTCTCCCGCCAAATCGTGCGTTTTCGGGACGTCAGCAATGAAGTCATAAGCGCCCGTATACAAACGAACCTGTACTGCGTGATTCGGCTGCAGCGCTGCTTGCCGCCAGTCTTCCCAGATGGCGCCGCCATACTGATGCATGGACCATTGTCTGCCGTTGCTTTGCTTTTAAATGCGAATGCATTTATTAGTCGGGGGTTGTCTTGCGTCCATCGAGCGGCGTGCGCCTGCATTCCTCCAGCGCGAGCGCACGTGAGCGCGCGCCTCGTAGTTCTGCCTTCGTCGTCGTCGTCATCGTAAATGCGAATGCATTTCTTAGTCGGGGGTTGTCGTGCTCCGTCGGCGTGCGCGCGCAGGTATATCTCTCCGCGCTCAATGCCGAACGCATGCGCTTGAAGCGAGCTGTACTAGTTTGCTCGAAGCGGCGAGGACGGCGAGTACTGCGGTGTTAGTCTCGTGTCTAACGTGTATGGGAACTTGATATCGCACGCCGTTGCCACGTCTCCCGTTCGAGACACGTCTCCGTACAAGGACTTGTACACCCTTGCCTACACCGGAGACGGAGTCTTTGTAGTGACCGTGTACCTCGCGCCCAACCTCGCTCGAGACGCCGTTGCCGCGCAGCTGGACGCGGCTATGGAAAGTGTGCGCGTGCGCTCCAAACCCTCTGACCCCGTAGTCTTGGTTGGCGACTTCAACGTTGACGTGCGCAAGAAGAGTGGCGAGTGGCTGGTCGAGTACATGCAGACCAGGCACATCTATGCATTGTCTCTCTGTCGGCTTCGACACGTGCCCCACTACCATTCACGGGAGTTGCATTGATCTGGTCTTTACGCGAAACTGTGACGCGCGTATGCTTCTCAAAGACCCTTGGACCGTGCCCTTTAGCGATCACAAGGCAGTGATTGTGGCCGTCAGGTACAACGATAACACAAACAGGTGCTGATCAATAAATGATTACGTTCACACTCTCGTCATTAATTAAGCCATTACTCGCAACACACTCATCGGTGCACCCAATGCATTCGCATTTCTGCACGATTCCCTTCGGGGAGGTGCGGGGGAATTTTTTGGTCGTATTTGCACCTGGCTTGCTTTTGTTATTGCAGAAGGTAGTCGTTTCGTGAAACATGGAATATCCTCGACAGATAGGGTCACGTAAGACAACGTCGCTTACGCCAATCGGCCAGTGCGTGTAAATCAACTCGAACTCGGTAGGCTGCTCTGCAGCTAAACCAAGCATAGTTCGCGCAGTACCAACAGCAGAACGCATCGGTACTTCTATGTTTACGTGTGATTTCGTAACTTCACTGTTTATCCCACCATCCTTACTGCTATAAAAAGAATTTGTCCTAAATTTAAGTGCAAATAGCTCGTTTGGCAAACTTCTAAGCTCTGCCTAATTTGCGGTTGCTTTCGCCGGCCTCTGCCAATCGCAGGGCTGGCTGGTATGACATCATAGGTTCTATTGCTGGAAATGAGCTAGTGGGTCGCATGTCCATTCCCTTTTTTCCTAATTATAGAGCCCATTTGAGCGAAGTGTGTTAAAATCGGTGTCAGTATGATTCCAACGAGACAATCTTTCGAATGAACTAAACTTGTATTTTGTCTTCATGGCTCCTTTAAATACAGCCCCTCTGAAAGATACAACATCGGGGATCGCCGCAACGAATATTATGTAAGCTATGGAAAACTTCGCTAAGCCTATCACGTTGTATACGAATTTTTACTCAGTTTGAAAAAGATGTGCCCTAGCAAACGCCGACGTCCTGCACCCATGTTCATACTAGGCATGGTGCTCGGGAGTCACGCGGAAGTAAACTTCTGCAATTCATTATATTAGGAGCCATTTTATTTTCTCTCTTTTCGTAAACGAGGCGACTTGAGGACCGTCAATGGCGAGTAATCCTTGCCCGATAGAACCAATATGTACCATAAGCATATCATGACTGACCCTCGGATGGACCACCTCTGCATTTAATAATGGGAATCAAGCACGTCCTGTGTCTGGTTCTGCCGCGAGCGTATGAAACAAGTACCGTGAACGGCGCAGTGGAATCTATTTTCCGGGGTCATGTCTTCCAGTCGTTTCTTTATATATACATTTTTTCCCGACAGTCTTTCCGGGACGCTTTTTTTTCTCTTGCGCACCCCTCGCAAGCATCAGCCGAGAAGAAGGTACAGACATTTCCTCAATATCGTTGAGCTCCGCGCTGCGCGCTCAAACGATTTTATGTTTTTTGATTGCAGAAACCGGTAGAAACATAAAACACGGGACAAGAATGAAGTAACATTAAAACTATCAACCTACAGCAACAATCGTGCCAAGCACCGGAATATATCTCCAAAGATACCGCCATATTCTTTTTTTCTTTACCGCTTCAGAAGCGCGCAAGTGGACACATCAACGCGCGCATATATCGCGTGCATACCCCACGGCCTTTCGGAAGCAGTCCAGGGTGACAGAAGAAAACAAATGAAAAGATAAGCATCGCGCTTAGGCGCCGACGTCTTCAAACGTGCTCTCAGGCGAAAACAACGCATTGTCGGGCCATGCCGGAAAGAAAGAGCGGCCGAGAAAGGCCGGCCATGCCAAGATGCAGTTAAGATGTGACGGAAGAAGAGATGAAAAGAAGAAGGCAGAAATAAGCGCGTGCGCGCCGAGGGTCGCGTCAAAGGAAGCGCGTGATTCCCGCAGCAGCAGCCGAGGCGATGCGCACGCACGAGTGCTGCCACTCTGGCGAATGTGTCGGACCGCGCCGCCGCCCCGCACGGCGCAACGAGGGGCGGCGGGGGTGGGATGGCGACAAGAATGGGTGTCGTCAAGCCTGGCGTTCCTTTCACGCACTACATGCTGGGTCAGGCCCGGACACGGAACGGGATGTTCGAGACCCTCTGGAGGGGCTGCACTCCGTTCAAAGTGACCGGCACACCTGTTGTTTGTTGCCGCAGGATCTGGTTGTGAAATGACGCTGCTCTGAGCGCCGTTGTTGCTGCGAAGTCACGGTTTTGCCCGACCTCGGAATCGAAGCTTAGAAGTAAAGCGCTTGTCACCTCTGGGATTTGATTTACTAGAAGCACATTCGAAAAAAGGAAGAAGAAAAGGGAGAAGAAAAAGTTACGGAGAATAATAATATCGTTATGCCGATTAGCGATGCTTCACCGAGTCAACAAGCCTGCCCTGAAGCGCTGCTAGCACGCATGCAAAGACTTCACTGGAATATTTGGTTTCTACTTATATTCTTCGCTTACAATAATTTTGCCTTCGTAACCACACACTACGAATACGGCGGAGCGCTACTTGCAAATGCCAGCGCTGTAGCTGCCTGCCAGGTGACCTCAACATACAGTAACCCACCATCACAAGAGACCAAACGAGAGGGATTGTTAAAGGGGTGCTGAGTGTTTTGACGTCCGCACAAAGCGGTGAGGTCATTCCGTGATACTGTCGCACGCGCCCTCCGGGCTGGAAGCGCGGGAAACAAAACGGCCGTTTAATGTGATAATTATCGCGCGCTCAAGTATCTAATGTGCTGTTTCAGGGTCGCCAGGCCGTTAGGCATTGATGAAATCAATAAAAAAAAACATGAAATTTTGGTGTCAGTACTCCTTTAGTGCACCGAAGTCACAACTAAGCAATGAGGTTACCATAGTTTAAGGCTCCGGACAAATTTAATCCGGTGGTATTCTTCAATGGCATCGTTTCGTCACGCATGTTACTTCGTCTGCAGGCATTCCTTCCACTTTCAATACTGGTACTTGAAAATCACGGAAAATCCATCCTCCGCGGCCCGGGAGCTTTACAACGCCCCGACCCCGCCGCTGCAGCCGATACCGGGAGACGAGTGCGGTGCCAGGTGTGACCGCGCACCGCCCCTCCGCTTGCGGGCGGCGCACCTTCGCCGGTCAGGCCCCCCCTGCCACCAGCCGCGCGTCTCCGCGGGTCCCCTGGTCGCATCGGACGGCTCACTGCGCCCGCCACGACTGTGCAGGCAGGGGCGCCGGAAACCGGTCTCTTCGATCAGTGCAACAGGAAGGCAGCCCTCGGCGAGCAGCGCGCGCCGTCCTTCTCGTGTGCTGCCCGTGGTGGCCCGCTGGCCCCGTGCTGCAGCCGCCGAGGTGGCCCGAGTAACGGGAAGGAGGAAGAAGAAGAAGAAGAAGCTGGAATGCCCGCGGAAGTCGCGCGCCTCCTTCCGACGTGATCATGCCGCCGTCGAAGCCGCCCGCTTCTCTGGCGCGTGCGCCCCGTCATCATCGGTGCCACTCGAGCTGGACATGGTAGCCGCCGCAAGGAACCACGCGGACGCGGTACCAGGTGAGCACAGCCTCCGGACCCTACCTCCCCTCACAAAGTTTTCATTCTTTTTTTCGCCGCACGTGCTGGCATGTCCCGCGTTCGAAGCCAGTATTTGTGTCATGACGGATTCCGTAATGAGGACATCTGAAAATACACCTGACGGCTCCTAACGTCGCCATAAGAATAGCAGATCTACGCGCGTTGGTGTATGAAACGGGGTTGTAGTGATGGAGGGGAGCGTACGCGCGCTTGTATAACGCAGCGTACTGATAACCACATGTGAGCGCGAGGTAGATTCGCCAATTCACGATATCCATGGAAGCACTCAGGTGACTCCGGTGAAATCGCCGCGAACGTCTTGCGAATGCGTTCTCGTGCTAGGACGGGTGACAATCAGCGAAGGCTTATTATTGATATATAATTGTGAACAAGCAAGCCTCTTGTTTCGTAACAAAATGTAAAAGGAAGCAATGTGTCCTTTGTGGTGATCCCATCCAAGTCACGGGAGCAGGTTGTCGCTCGAACTGTGTTCGCCCACAGCTCAGGCGTGCGTCGTCATAATGATGGGGTTTTTGCTGACCCGGGTTTTTGTGCACGTATTAGGAAACGAACCTCAGTATCGTGATGGATGCGAGCGATGGTACGGCTGAAACGTTGAGACGGTAGGAAAACAATATCGGTGTGAGCATGGCTAGGGCACTGCGTAGGAATTTCATGGAATCCTAAATTTCTGGTTCAGCCCCATTCCGTGGCATCCATACCAGACGACATCACCAAAATGTTGTGTTGGGATCGCTCCTACGTCGACACAGAATGTTTAGATCCTGCGTAGTGGCATTAAAAGGATGCGAATGTAGTCGCACAATGGGCTGCCGAAAAAAAGAAATACCGGTGACTGAGAAGTCATGTCTTCAACATGTGCATATCTGCAAACTCTCCCGAACTTACCATTCCCCAACTCCTTTCACTAAAATTTTCTGAAATTTTGCGAAATATAGTGCCGTGAAAATTTCAAAGCAAATACTGTCGATGATGCGATCACGGCTAATATTTATTTCAGAATGATTGAAATTTGAAAAATTTTCTGACTGAAGTGTATTGCGTACGGTGGGCGTGTACGTGTCTTGCGAATGCGTTCTCGCGCTGCGACGGGCGACCGTCAGCCATGGCTTATTACTTATGTATGATTGTGAGCAAAGAAGCCGTAGCGTTCCCGAAACGTCATTTCTTTATTGTCTTGGTGATTTGTGCTTCATGTACTCAGTCGTCAAAAAGCGGCTCAGACTAGGATTCTATTACCTGTATTCGAAAACAAATTATACCGCGTTTGACCGACGCCCCTGTGTCCGTGCTGACTTTCAATTCCTTCACTATCCGTAAATAATTCTCAATCGCAGTGTATGGGACACCGCCATTTCTATTGCAGCCCGGGAGGGGTTCGGGGAAGTTCTGAACAATATCCCCCCCGTCCAAATGGGATTTTCCCAGAACATATTAAGCTATCCCTGCCTTCCAGGACAAAAGGATACCATCAGCAAATGCTAAAGCGGAATTTGAAGGCGATCGCACTTCAAACTACAATTTGAAGACGATGGCATTTTAGTATCGGACCTATTTGTCCCGACGATCGTTTACCCCGCCCTTGGCAAAACTGACATATCACGCGAATTTTGTCAGCTCCTTGATAACGCAATTGCGATTTTCAACAAGAAAAAGGAAGCCAAATTACTTGTTTCACAGAAAACATCCGCTCTGTTTGTTCGTTTTCTGTCCGACCCATTTCTCCCCCTTTAACTTGTGAGTTGTGCGTTATCTGATCACCGTGACCTTCAAGCGGCAAGCGCAGGCCTGCGATGAAGATAGCGTCACTCCGCTTAGATGTCCGGTAGTCTCAGCGCCACAAGGAGCTCGCTGTCAGAACGGGTTTCCGGGCGTAAAAAACCGAGCGCAGCCGGTATTGTCAGTGATTGTATAAAAACTTGCACCGCGTAAAAACTGGATTTATTGAGTGGACAACAAAATAAAATAGCCTCCCTCCCCGTCACCGTTGACTTGGACGCTATTATATTGCGAATTCCAAAATATACAGGCTAAACACGTTATGCTATCCGTACAGACTCTGGTATGTGACGGTCTTAAAATTAAACAGGTAGTTTAAACACTACATCGTCCTCGATTTTCAGTGCTGACGTGTTTCTACTTTTTTTCCCCGTTACTATGCACTGAAGTGAAATGCTGCAAACTTGTAATCCACAAACACTGTCCAGAAGTTTACGTATGGCACTAAAAGCACGCCGTTATAGATGCGGCGTTATAATTTGAAAAACGAAAGGAGAAAAACATAGCTGACAATGAACTACCAGCAAAAAAAAAAAAAATACATCTAGTTTTTGTCGTCCATCTGATCAGAAAACCCGCCGAACTTTTCATCATTACAAAGAAGAAAAAAAGTACATGATGCCCACCCACCGCTCCTTACTTTTCCTCTCCACTTCCCTCTCCCTTTCTCTGAATAAACGTTTTCCAATATAAAGAGGGTACAGACAACATCACTGAAGAGACCGAGATAGAACCGGGGGCGATGACAGTACTGCGCCCATCCGGTCCCTTCCTAAAAACGTAAAAACTTGCTTTTTACGCGCACTTTTTTCAACCTTTGAAATGATGCAGCAACAGGCCCAACAACACGCTGTATTATTGCGATGCTAAGGGACGACTTTTGGTGCACTCCTGCGTTCAGCTTTCCTTTCCTCGGCTGTCAGTCAGGCCCGGTTGGCCCTCCTTGCGTTCTGTTTGGTTCGAAAAACGCTGTTCCCTCTCTCTTGTCAAAATCCGTCAACAAGCTCCCCGCTTCACCCTGTTGCCCCCCGCCACACCAAACTATTCAAAAAAGCAAAAAAAAAAAAAGAACGACAATATAAACGCCCTGTTTGGGAAGGCTAGTGAAAAGGTGGCCCATGGACGTTTTCGTTTGAGCGTGACAAATCAGTGTTTTGAACAGGGGCTCCCTGGCCAATTTGTGGTTAGTCCTGTGTGCGCTTCCTACTATTTTGTGTAAATTCGGCGGGGGTGCGTTCCCAGAAACGTGCGTTTTGCCTCACACCTTTTTTTTCCTTCTCCTTCCCTCTCCTTTCCTTCCCTTGCAGAGGGGCTCTGCCAGCCCATTGTTGCAAAGGTCGTACAGGGAGGCAGGGGCACAGAAGGGCGCAAAGATGACCTCAGGACGGGTCACCACCTACCAACTTCTGCGGAGTTGGGTTGAAAACATGACAAGGGAATAATTCGTTTCCCTCGCAACTAAACTAATTCTTGTTAAAGAAGAATAACTTGAACAGGGTTCGCGCTTAAACCACACAGACTTTTTGTTGCATTCTTTTTTTTTTGTCACTGCTGCTCTTCAGCGTACGCAAAATTCAGTAAACAAGGCTATCGGGCAACAGCCTTGGTCGTCAAAAAACAACAAAGGCTTCGTAAACAATAAAAAGCAATGCTTGTTAATTTTTGTATTCTTGGAATTGCTGTGAACACAGCATGGGATGACCCGCGTATCCCGTGAAGACGCAAATCACCTGTTTCGTTCCTGAATGTTGACCACTCTCGGAAGGAGTGGGATTGGGCATATTTAGTGAGGGGACGAAGTGTGTCATGACGACGATGAGTTATGACCACGACGTGCGCACGCAGATTTTTCCTCGTAGTTAGGTATACATCATATTCCACGATCAACCCATCACGGTGACTCAGTGTTTATGACGTCGTGCTGCTGAGCACGAGGATGCAGTTTCGATTCCCGACCGCGGCGGCCGCTTTTCTGATGGAAGCGAAAAGCCCATGTGTTCGAGATTTCGGCGCACGTTAAAAATCACCAGGTGGCCAAAATTAATCCGGAGCTTTCCACTACGGCGCGCCTCATCGCTTGAGTAGCGTCGGCAAGGTAAAGGGCAGAGAACCGATTTTTGTCGAGTATACGTTCTCTATCCCAAATTAAAGAGCATCACTTACAACACCCTAACCTGAAACGGTTTTGCTGATAGCGCCTTATAACGTTTTAATTCGAATTTTTTAGATCTACGAGGCGTACGTGTCCTCCCAAAACTAATGCTGGCAACCATGACGTAGAGCAGCACGGCAACATACTTTTGTATGTATGCGAGACGAAAAGCGGTATTTAAAAACCTTTTACGAGCTAAAAATAATGAATTGCAGGCTTTCTTATTTTCTTAAGCATTTTTTTTTCACCCCGCATTGCAAATTCTTTGTTCACGTTGTAAACAGTTGTGACGTCAACAGCCAATCCAGGTTTCCGAAACCGAAACTAAGCTGTTTGTTGTACGCGATTAAGGCTTTGCGGCGCTCCTTGAAATGGCAGCAGAAGATAATAATTACATTTATACAAATACTTGTGCTAAAAGGTTTTCAATTATTGAAAAAAATGTTTAAGTAGCTGCAATGTTTGCAAGTCACGTGTCCGGTACACGTACTGTAGTGTCACGTTTCGACACTACATGACGCCACCGTTCAGACTTGAGGAAGTTTAGTGCCAAATTAAAATTGTTTCCGCCAATTTGTTTGTGAATTCCTAATGGTTACTCCACTATATAAAACGCTGGCTTTTATATGAGCAAGAGGGCGTGCACTCCACAAAAATCTGTTGTCAGTCCCTTTGAACCTCATAATCGATCAATAATCCATGATCAAAACCCTTTCGTCAACAAGGTGCGGGCTAATTAGGCGAGATTCTGAAGAAACAATTTTTTTTCGAATTTGTTGCCTTTGCTTTTTTTTTTTGCCTTAACCTTTACGTTCACGAAGGGTATATAGTTGTGATAAACCGAGATCGTGGCACAGGCACGTTTTGTCCATGCAGCCACGCAGAATCCACACTCCAAGCTAATATAATGGGGAGTAGAGGTAATCAAATGCAATGCACGTAATGGTGGCCCTTTATATTTTATGCGCCAATGATAGAACGGCATAATTTGAGGCGACGAAGGCGTACAAATGCTTTCAGAATGATTCAATACATCAGGCGTTCTTTTTTTAACTAGCCAAATCCACCTAAAGCGAATTTGCCTAAAGAGCGAAAGTTGGTTACCGGACATGAACGCAACGCCGTCAAAGCTATTATATATGTTTTACATGTCAGCAAGGGAAATTTTATAGCCACAAGTAATTAGAAATATGCGGTGACTTTGAGCAATAATATGATGATAAGTTCGTATTTGGCTCGTACTGGATAGAAACATTCAAGTTGATGCGGCATTCTTATGAAAACTTTATTGCAATTGACCTTCAAGCATGGTACGATAGCATTTTGGCGGAAACGGCATTAAACATATGCAACATGGTTACAAGAACAGCAGAACTATATATGAGGAGCAGGTGGCTCCTCTTGGCAGCATTAGCAGCCCTTTTCGAATTCTTCCTCAGGATAATTTTCTTTGGCATGCCTGAAACCCCCAAGAAGTAAGCAAGCTCTTCATTGCCTTGCCATGAATTTCTAATATTCTTCACAAGAAGGCTGCTCATATCTTCTTACGTGGGGAGGGGGGGGGGGGGGGGGTATCATGGCTTGAAAGCGGCCTATTTAGTTAAGTACTAAAATGCTAAAGATGCAAGTAAAAAAATAAATATAATCAGAGTTGCTCCGTAGGGTAGAGGAAGACGAAGTTAAATAATTGTTTCACATCTATCAGTTTCTTTTCTTTCCCTTCTTCTTCCGTTCACTTTGTCGTCGACGTCTGGGGGCAGATGTTTCACTGATACGTTAATTTCCGTCCGAATTTATGACAAGCTATCTCTGAAAAGCGAGACGATTTCTGAAAACCCCCACAAAACAGTCCAACAGTCACTCCAAAAGCGAACGCACATTGGGCAAACGGATTTGGCTCATTTTGATCCGTAACACGCCAGGATCTGGCTCATTTTCGATACAAACTACGACCTACGTACATACACGTTTGCAGGGCGTCATCTCACCTATTTTCTTGCCACCTCTTTTCTGGGGAAAGTAGCCGAGTTTTTCTTGTCACTGCAGTTTTAACTGCCTTAGTTTCGGTTTTGTGAACTTGGCTCATTTCGAAAGAAAAACGCCTCATATGTTCGCATGTAATACGAAATAGCTTCAACACGCACTGAAAAATAACTAAGAACTCTATCAGAGAGCGCCGCAATATTGTATGCAGAAACGTTCTAACATGCCTCGGTCGTCCTCCCAACGACGTCTCTATTTCGATGCAGGTTCGGCACGGTCATTCACAACATATATACGAATGTTACGCTTGGGGTACTTATGAAATACTTTTGTACAACATTGTCTGCGTACAAGATTTGAGAAACAACGACACCCTTTAAGCGACACTAGGTATCTGGCGTTCAGCTCTCCTCGTTCATTGTACGCCTCCTACACTTGGCCTAGTTGGCGAACTTGCGGGGTGGGCCCCGCTTATCCGTCGCAGAAACTGTCCGCACACTCGACAACGGAGCAGTAATAACGAGCGCCCCTCCCGCTGGGTGCATTATCATGCCCCACGTTGTCCTATTTAATGCCCACCTCTCCGTCACTGCGCGCCTTATAGGCACGTTACGCTGCTGTTTGCCTCTCAAGCAGCAGCGCCGTTTTCTAAATCCTCGTGGTTCGGGGGGTCATTTCTTGTAGGAAAGATGCCACGCAGATCACGGGCTTGGTTCCTAGCATTCATATTACGTAAGTGTCGGCGCCCTGTCCGAGACACCAACAGCCGGGATTATGACGAGTCACGCACGGCACCCACACAAGAAAGGCATTTAAGGTAACGTCGTGATAACAAGGCCGAAAAGAACGAGCAGTTTAAGTGGTGCAGACAAAACTACGTTAGCTGTTGATGTTGTAGCCGACCAGTCAGATTGCAAATAATACAAATGGCAGGGAGGAACTGATGCATTCATCAGGGCCGTCTTTCTTTACGGCGTGTCTCAGTGTCAACCCCATAGATCGTTGGCACGGCATGCTACATGCATGCAGTGGGTGATAACGGTCCGAAGAATCGCCACTCCTTTACCGATGCCCTAGCGTGCGCTACAGACAACTTTAGTAGGAAAAGTGCTTCGCTCACAGCAGCCTCTGTCCGGTGCAACGTGCCTATAGCCGAAGTCCAGCACCGGCAAGTGAAGCCCAATAATTTATTTTACGTTGATCGTTTCGTGCACCACGATTCAAATTACGACAGAAAGAACAGACAAGCTGCCGTAGGCAGGTAGAGGCGCAGGCAAGCCATTTTGGCGGCCGCTTATCGCTGGCCCCAAAGTTCCCAAATGGCACACAATTGACATTACGACGCAACACCCTTAACGAGTGACATGCGCACAAACGGAGATGACAAAGCAGCAGCCCCCCCCCCCCCCCTCTCATGCGAATGGGAGCTCCCTTGCCTTTACGCGTGAACACGGGAACACGCGGAAAAATAAGCTACCGCAGCAGATTAGCAAAGCCGTGCAAAAACGGTTGTTGTGGATGCATTGCGCATGCGCAGTAGTTGATCATGTAACTGTGCTGCTTCAGTAATACGGAATGCTAACCGACAGCAAAATCAAGAATGCAAAACCGTAACGTAACATAGGCATCCCCCCACGATACGTCATTTTAAAACCGCGGAATATTAGTCGACATGCTTGCTTCCCGGCGACTGAATTCAGAAATCGAACTAAAAATGCTGGCTTTAGTAGCGTCCTTCACGCTTAGATAGCCAGAGTTCACACAAAAGTAGGATAGTTGCGTTGATCACTTCGCTTATGTGCACGAAAAACGTTGATTCTAGATGGACACCGGTGCGTGGTGAGTGTTATTGCACGCTGCATGTCACGGCGCGGCTTCAGCAATGCCCTGTACTGTTTTCCAGCGACGTGATGGAAATTGGATGGACAGCGCTAATCATCACCGGTGCCTGTCTCTGTAGCACTGCAGCGTTGGCCTCATCAGCGACTGCCAAGTACTACACCTCCGCTACTCCCTGTGAGTCACCCTATTTTTATGAGCGCACTGCTCCACTGAAGCCTGCCACGATAGTTTGCGCACGCTACGTGTATAACTTAATGTATAGATGCACGCATACTGCCCGCATATGCTACGAACTGGTAATGCGTGTGATGTCACGCCCACTCTTTAGACTGAAGGTGCAGGGCGATATACCACGGAGACGTGCATGCAGACAGTGCTCGCGATTGGCGCGATGTAAGCGCTCTTGTCAAAAGAAATTAGAATTTAACGTCCAATATTCTTTTCTCATACTTAGAGACAAAACGGTGGATAAGTGCGTCCTGTTTCGTACATTGGTGCAGCATTTTTTTTTTTCATGCTCGTGCAGTTGTACTGAATATTGTCTCTCCGAAACCATTAATAAATAAACGCTTACGTGCCTACAGTGAAGTTTTCAGATATCCACCGACATTATTCCTAAAATTTACGCGCATTGCTCACACAAGTTGTGGTTACTTGAAGAAGGGCTCACCTGTGCACCCGTTTCCCCATCGCAGGGAAGCAATGGACTATTGGGAGGAGGCCGTGTGAAGGCGTGCAGGGGGAGACGGGTCTCTGTATGTTCAACTGGGAGTGCATCCGCCAGGAAGGCACTATGCTGTCCGCCTGCATGGACGGTTTCCTGCTGGGGGCCTGCTGCAAGCTTCCCGACGAAGCGGGCATCACCACAGCCTCGTGGACAGAGCCGAGTGCCGCCGCGACGCAAGAGCTGCCAAAGGTCAGCACTGTCGTCACCGTGGACACGAGCGCCTACCCGACCGACACTCATCCAGAAGCTTCGCGGCTACCGCCAAGCACGACGACGACCACAGAGGCCCCCACGATTCCACCCGCGACCGCTAAGCCCACGACGCAGTTCTCGAGACCCACGAAACTGTGGCCCGTGCTGAGGTTGCCGACGACTCTAAAGAGACCGGTGATCCCAGGTCCGACGCGACCGCCACATCCAGCGACACTGGCGAATCACCACAAGCCACCGAGTTTCGCCGCGCCAGCCGTGACTACCTGGATGGCCACACGACCCGGCATCGTGTTCACGCCAACAACGCTCGCTTTGCGGCCTTCTCCATTCGCCCCTTCGACGGCGCTGTACGGTCAGCGGCCGTCACTTCACACTGCCCTGGCAAGCACGCCGATTGGGATGCTTGGCTCCCTGATAGCGAGGCCCTTCATTCGGCCAATCACGATGGCGATGAAGATGCGACCGACTGTGGCCAGCACGACGCCGGTGAAAAAAACAATGACGAGCCAGCCGGGCACGACCACTACGGCACAGCAAAGCCACCAACCCTCGTCCCAGCATACAACTCCTCCAACTACGACAACGATGAAGAACGAATCTTCAGCCGCGCAAACATCACCTCAACTAACGACAGCACAAAAGTACGAACGCCCGACTTCACTTTGGTTGCAATCTACGCCGACGCAGACGCACAGGCCTCCGACGGCGCCTTGGAGTACCCCGGCGCAAAAGTACGACTCTTCGTGGTATTCAAATCCGCCGTTTCACGCATCGTCGCAGACAGTATCGTCTAATACCGGAAGCTACACGACGTATGGTACGGAAGGCTACACGTCTCTCGCTGTCAGTAGACTGCCTCCGTCAACCCTAAACGATCTCTCAGACCTCGACATTGAAGTGAAGACTCCTAAGTACGAGAACACAGTCAGTCACGTTTCATCTACAGAAAGTGAGACTAGCCACACAGTGAGCCAACCAGCGTTTGTTGATCTGACTGAGACGAGCACAAGTAAGCCACCATCCACGGCAAACCTAGTCGAGTACACATTGGACTTCGACGTTGAAGATCGTCCCACTGTGACGGAACACGTGTACGCCGTCACTACCGGGAACCCGGCCGTCGGAGAGGTCTCAGACGTGACCGTTTCTCACGTTGGATCAACGCTCATCTCGTCTTCAACGGAGCCCTTCTCCACTCCGCGACCGTCAACAACAACGAAGAAGCTGAAAACGCGTTCGCCAACGACCACGACCCAAGCAAAGCCCTGGCCATCGACGAAGATCTCGAAGCCCGGTCCTGCTAAGACGCGCCCTCCGCCGGCCCCCACGACAATTTCCAATGACATAAACCACTTGACTTACCCCTCAAAAGCGACACTGTGGCCCTCGACCGTCTCGAAGCTTCCCCTGAGGGCAAAGACCACAATGAGGCCATTTCCAAGTACGGCTCTTCCCAGCGCTTCTACCAGGCCGGTCACCAGCGGTCAAAGCCATTTGACGACGGAGACGACCCAAACGACCTACAAGCTTCCCATACGCACAAAGAGGCCCACGGTGGGCCGCCCAATCCCGGTGAAAACGACGATACCAATGACAGCCGCGACGAAACCCAAAAGCACCCCGAAGCCCATGAAGCCCGTACTGTCGATGCCTGCGCGCCCCGCAAAGCCCACAAAGATGCCGCTGCCAAGCAAGACCCCGACAAAGAAAAGCACCCCCAAGCCACTGTCTAAAATTCCACCCGCGCCAAGCACTTCCCCGTTCGGCTCATCAACAACGAGCTTGAAGCCGACGAGACAGCCCGTCGCAAATGACACCGTTGCCCCCACAGAGACGAGCAATCTTCACTGGGACTACCGTACACGTAAGGCTTTGCAACGAGAGATCCCTTTGAACGCTGTATTTTGTGTATAATATTGTTTAGTTTCCCACAAATTACGTTTTCGTGTCCCCGAATTCGGTGCCTGCCGAGCTGCTTTCATGTGTCGCCGTAATCCAGACACGTAAATCGAGCTATCAGCTGCAATCACCTTCGGTGGTTGGCGGAAAATTTAATTCGCACAAGAACACTAACAGGCGTGTTCGCCACCCCATCTCTTCGCTTTACCAGGGTACGGCAGATGCTACGACGCGGCGGAATGATTGCACGTTTACTCGTCTGCACAAAGAGGCTAACTTTTTTCATTGTTGTATAGATTTCCGAAACGATATCTGTTTTGTAGTGTGAGCTACACTGGCCAAGGTTGAGCAATTTCGCATGGCTTCTGGAGAGCCGTGCTGCGCATGAGCGAGGAGCAGTGACGTCCCACGGCGCACAGCTGGCGCGCCGGAGCCGCCGCCGCCGCGACTGGATTGAATTGGATTAAATTGGATTGGATTGCATTGGATTGGAAATCGTGTTAGCAGCAGTAAGCATGATAATCAGCTAATCCTAGACAGCCAGGAAACCTAAGAATAACCAGCTGAACCTTAGCTCACGCTACGTATATCCTGGCATAGTCGAGCTAAGCCACTGCTAGTTTTTTTGCATGAGCCTGGGCGCACCTTGCATTTTTTTATCTTTTTTCTTCACCCATAAAGATTGCGGAGTGAGGCCGCTACGTCCCCAGGGCCGGATCGTCGGCGGCAGGAACTCGTTCTTCGGCGAGTGGCCGTGGCAAGTACGTTTCGCAATAACTGCGAGCCCTCGTGTTTCCTTATTTATGTTTTCCTTTTAGTGAGCGCTATGTGTGCAAATATAGGTCAATCGATACGCATCTCGGGTTGATGACTTCGATGCATCATTCTTTATAGGTGCTTGTGAAAGAGGCTACGTGGCTCGGGCTCTTCATCAAGAACAAATGCGGTGGGGTCTTGATAAGCGACAAGTACGCCTTAACCGCGGCGCACTGCCAACCAGGGTAAGAAACACGTCGACGTTTCCGGAGTAGACGCGTGATTGCTCGGCCTTGCGAGCTTCTTCCGCATCCTGTATAGCTAATACGTTATTTCGACCTTTAGGGGGCGTGATGGTGTTGGAGCCCATCTCTTCCTTATCCCTTACGCGTAACCTGCCACGCAGATGTAAAGTTCTACAGTACCTTGGGGCATTTAAGTTATTGCACACATAGACAGAAGTACTGAATATTATGTGATAACCGAAGGGTTATTAGATGGTACTGCTAAATTTGCCGCATATTTCCGTGACATGCAATCATGACAATTGGTAAACTCCAAGTTAAGATCAAACAGCTTCAAGCTCGTGCATTCGTTATACCGATGATGATTGCGATAATTTTAATGGTGTAATTAATGAATCAATTGAATGAAATAAATTAATGAAGCGACAATTTTAATGGTGTAATTATTTAATCAATTGAATTAAATCAATTAACGGAGCGATTATTTAATGGTGTAGTTAATGAATCGAATGAATCAATCAACCCGGGGTTCAACCAGTCATAGAAAATTTGGTTAGAGCACCCATAAGGGCCGGTTTGATTTCTGGCACATTGAAAGACGCCGGGAAAGACTAAGCATGTCATGCATACAGACACGGATGCTGGGATAACCCGGCAAAACGAATAAAAAGTGAACACATGCTACCAACGCGCACACTAAGGCGCTGCTCAAAACGACTTACTATGCCCCATTTCACAAGCTGGTTTCCGTACGGAGAAAGCTACGAAGCGGGCAGCATCGGTGCGCCTGCGCAGTGCCATGTATTGCTCTCACTGCCCGTTCTGTCCTGTGATTCCATCACTACACAAGGCATCGTTTTCTATGTAATTTATTGACCCACCTGAAGGCGTTAATTTTGGTTGTTTCGCGCTTTCTGTCTTCTAAGTATTGCAATCGATTTTTTTTTTTGCTCTTCGCGAAGGAATAAAGTGCCTAGGCCTAATGTTGGATGATTTAAGCTCTTTGGATTTAGTTTTGCAAAGTAAAAAAAAAATACAAAAATTATGGCCTCCTGTTGGATCTTAAATATCATTATGAACATCAATGCCTCGTGTATTGTTGGAATCAAGGAACCGAACGAGTAATAAGAGCATAAGTAGCGCAAATAAACGACGTACGAGAGAGAGAACGCAGTCTTTGCTATTAGCAAAGACTCCATTGGAGGAACTGTTGAAAGCGTAGCAACTGTCCGTGTCAATTTTTTGTGCTACTCACCATGTCCTTAGACGGTACCCAACGCGCGCAGCAACAAGTTCTTCTAGCCCAGTAAGAACCCTATATGACGCTGCGCAGGAAACTTCGTAGCTTTCACCGTAGTGCAACCATCTTGTGAGATTGAGTGTATATGCCACTTTGCTTATCGCCTACAAAGGCCTGTTGTACCCATGCCGTGCCTGTCGCCCCCCAAGCAGATTCCTGTCGTCGCTGCTGGTGATCTTGGGCGAGCACGATTTGTCGGGTGACTTCGAGCGCCTCAAGCCGATCTCGATCCCCGTGCGGCGGATGATCGTGCACCGGCACTACAACCCGGCAACCTTCGAGAACGACCTGGCGCTGCTCGAGCTCGAACGGCCGGTCGTCTTCCAGCCACACATCGTGCCCATCTGCCTGCCCGCCAGGAACGAGGACTTCACGGGCCGCACCTCCTACGTCACCGGATGGGGAAAGCTGTCGCACGGTACGAGCGCACACACGGTCGCCATCCGTCAAGAGTGTGCGGTGCCTACCGCGCACGTTATAACCATCCATGTGCCCTACGTTAAGTTTGACTATAATTTCGCCCTAACTAACCCGCGAAGTAGCGATGGTCAGGAATATAACAAGTTCCCCCCTATTTAGCACCCTCCCTTCACATTTTAAATACGTGCAGGTGAACGTCTTTGCACGATACGCTGTTGCACCGAACTTAACTTCAGGTAAAAATAAATTTTTGCCACCAATATATAAATGAATGGCAGCACATTCGACTTTCGATAATTACAAGTCGTTTAATTGGAGTTTTCGGGTAACTGGAAGAGATGTGCTGGTCCAGGCAATTTTACTTGTAATCCAATTGTAGAAATTGCTCAATTATTCGAAGCTAAAAGCCAGCTAATCGGTTAAGTGAACGTTATTTCGCATAAAAAAATGGCTGGCGATTACGATAATGCGATATTTGGGCGCAGCAGCAATGCGCTGAGGCAGCACTCACTCGTTGGTTCTCTCGACGGCAGCGATGATGAGCCCCTGCCTCGGCTGCGCGAAGTGCGTCTCAGGAATAAGGGACCGCGAACTGCGTCTTAACCGAACGCACATCATAGTCATGCGCACGCCCCCCCTCACGCTTTCGCGAAGCGTCGGGCCGTCGAGCGCCTCGTGCGCGCACAGCATGCTGCCCCCTTCCCTCCCCCCCCCCCCCCCCCCCCCCCCTCCCCGCACACTTTC
The DNA here is from genome assembly GCF_048455015.1 of Haemaphysalis longicornis. Lineage (NCBI taxonomy): Eukaryota > Metazoa > Arthropoda > Arachnida > Ixodida > Ixodidae > Haemaphysalis > Haemaphysalis longicornis. Next base: position 42,431,564 of record NW_027526361.1, on the reverse strand, counting down.
GGAGAGCGCTGACTCGCGCCGCCAGGCACGCCAGGACAAACCACTCTCCCCTCCCAATTTTGCGACACTCTCCTCCTTTGCTTTCTTTCATCGTTCCCTTTTTAGTTCACTCGTCGGTCTTGCCACCGTTTACTCGGTTACGCCGACAACGTGGCTCAGCCCTGAGACGGCCGCCAAAGGGCTGTTTAGCTCTAAAAGCATCGAGCTGACCGTCCCTTGTTGATAGAATTTAAAATTTTCAAGCGCAAGAACAGCGCCGTGTTCTGCACTGATGTCGGCGCCATCGCAACTGAGACAGCGCGCAGTTGACAACGCGGCATTCCAGTTCACTCGCGCCAGCGTATGCATTTCTCTTTTGGGGTTCTCAACTTTTTTGTGCGTGCAAAGCGCCGTGTGAACAAGCGGTTTGTGTGGCGGACGTTTCAGGCTTCGAATTTAGAGCCAAGTCTCAAGAACGAAGGCAACGCGTATCGCACGCTCGACTTGGGGGGAAATCAATAAGGGAGACAGCGATGTAGTCGTTGTGTCTTTTGTTTAATTGTAAGTTCGATTAATCCGAAGTTTTTCGCGGTATCCGTGGACTTCGTGTTAACGGGAGTCCACAGTTGAACAAAAATTGTGGCCCGATCTGAAGTGAGTTTTGTTTTAGGAGCGCAGGCATGCCCGATTTGGTCCATTAGGGTCACTCGGCGTGCACAAGTGCGTCTTGCTTGTTTTCATTTACGCGTGTGCCTAAGACATTCCCTGCGTCCTTGCTGCTGGCGGAGGCTGTGCAACTGAAGCTTCAGGTTTTGAGGACGAAGGGCTGCAGCGAAACGCTCCTGACACGCTTCCAAAGCTAGTTTCTGTTTAAGACTGTCATTCCTGAAAAGATTGTCTCCGAGTTTCTGTAAAAAAGCGGGGTATGTAATTTTTTTTTTTTTTGAAGTCAGTATGAATTTCACATCGTCGACCCCGGAAATTGTGGGAAGGCGGGAAAGCCTAAGAGTGGGCAGGTGAAGCAACTACTGTAAACACAATTAATTGTGTGTCCTGTCTCTAGATTTCTTGTGTACCATTCATTTTCAAACGAGGGCCGGAACAGACCCGCAGAATTGCTTCGTATAATGTCATCAGCCCCTGTTTTCGCCTGCTTGCACAGAGCCAGTTGCTCGGAGGGATGCGCCCTCACCGGTACCCGCCCTTTCGTCCCAACGCAGGTGGCTCGGTGCCGAACGTCCTGCAGTACGTGCAGGTTCCGATTCTGAGCAACAACAAATGCCAGCAGATGTTCATGCTGGCCGGACACGTGAAGGCCATCAGGGAGAACTTTGTCTGCGCGGGCTACGACAGGGGCAACAGAGACTCCTGCGAGGTAACCGAACGGCAGCGAGGTGCAATGATTGCTTTCGAAGACGATCGTCTATCTTTGGCTCCCCTAGCGTGAAAATTTCAGTGTCTGTCTGTCTGTCTGTCTGTCTGTCACTTGAGTCAGACAGAAATGTTCTGGTGGGGCTGCTCATTGTGGGTTACTGGGAATGGACCTTTTTCCAGTAATGGTCCTCCTAGCGGCCGCCATGGCGAAACTAAACTGGCAGTCAGGCACGCCCCAAAATTATTGGCTTTCGGGGAACCCGTGCAAGAAATATCCTGGTCCTGCAGTACCTCCGTGCGGGTGATCCGTTGTGTTGTTTTCCCGCCGAGCAAAGCAAAAGCCTCTATTTTTCTTTCTTTTTTTGTAACCCATTGGCTTTTCTTCCAAAAGGTTTTGGAGCCTCGGCTTCCTGTTCTTTTAGTTTTCTGATGGGAATTTACCTGCTATAGCCTAGCTGGTGCAGGGTTGTTCCCGTTTTTGTTTAGGTTGTTTTTATTTTTGTAGGGAACATTAATTTCTTTCCCTTTTTTTCCCGGACCCACTTGTCACCCCTGCCTTTCACATGAACGTCACGGTAGTAGGCGCACGTTCGCGTGACTAATCAGCAGTGGCCGAATCATCCCTTTTTCTTCATTTTCGTTGCTGCCTCACTGGCAGCCAAGTGCTCGCAGCGTGGCCAGCCTCAAACATTTTTGCCCTTTTCCTTGGAAAGCCTTTTTTGTGTGCACGTGCATACAAACTCACTGCGAGCTGCCCGAAAAGAGGAAATAGAAAGGTGCGTCCGTAGGAGGCATAGCCGTTCCAGTTCCCCAAGCGGCAAGCTGAGGGGGCCCCCTATTGTTTATTTCCGCGACTCCGAAGAATGGCGGATCTACAGCCCGCGTATGAGCAGATCGCTACTGGAAAAAAGGTCTGTTGGTGGCTAGGGGAGAGTAAGGGGAAAAGGGACGAGCGTGATGGAGAGCGGGGGAAATAGAGGGGGGGGAGAAGATCTTGCGAATGGAGATGGGAGAAGATGGACGGGAACGGTGAAATGGAGGGAGGCAGTACGACTGGAATAGGGAGTATTAGCGGGAGGAGAGGAGGGAGCGGAAGTAGAATGGGCTGTAGTTAGGAGAATTAAAAAAAAGATAGAGAAGCGGAGGGATCGGGGATAGGAGCAGTGGTAGAGGAACCGTGAAATAAAGGCAGAAGAAATTAAATGGAAAATATAAAAGCTTCAAAGGGAGAGGATCAACAGAGTAGAGCACGCGAAGTAAAAGGGAAGGACCTGAGGGGAGGAAACGTAGACGAAGGATGGTAAGGTAGGAATAAGGGGGTGTTCGGGAGTGGGTGACGGAGACAGGAGAAGAGTAATTCAAGGAGTGAGAGGGGAACAGGAGTGGGGAAGGGGGTGGAAAGTAAAGGAAGGCGAGCACTGGAACGAAGGGGAAGACAGGAAAAAGGTGAGATTGAGGTTGAATTCCAATGGCAGATCCGGAGCACTTTCGGAGCAACTTTTCTGCTCTGTCTGGAGCAGACGCGTTCCAATGGCAGATCGGGAGCGCCGTCGCAGCCGAGATCGCTCCGTGAAGCAAGAAAAGTTGCTCCGCCGAAATCGGCGGAGTCAGCCGGAGTCACTAGGGCGCTTACCTTTGCCGCGTGACGTCGCCAGCGTCGCCGCCGTCTGCGCTTCCAGCCAGTGCTCGCCTTCTCTCAGTTCGCTGCCTACTCCAGCCGCGCAGCGCGAGATGAATGCGCCCGCGGGAACCAGACGATTTCGGGAAGGCGCGACGCAAATTACGCTGGGGATTTCCTGTTCCCGTCAGGGTTCGGCACTTTGCTCAGGCGGGACCGCCTGCGTTCCAAAGGCAGCTTCGGAGTACCTGCTCTTCGCGGAGGCGGCGCGCTGCGCGGTGGAGCACGGTGACCGCTCCGGATCTGCCATTGGAATTCAACATGAGTCACGTCTGGTGAAGGGAGGAGGAGATTGCGACGGAGGGAGATAGGGGACGGAGATGGGACTGGACGGGCGCGAGGAGTAGGATGAAGAGAGAGGAGGAGGCATTACGGCTTTGCGTTCTCGTCTTTCAACGTCATTTGCCGTGAAGGCGGTTGACCAAGGCTTGATAAAGCGTTTAATCAAACAGTTGCAGTCACTCATTCAACTTCAGAGAACCAATAATTGTAATCAAATAAACTTTACTGCGTTGAAGCCCCCTGCGTGGTCATCCCTAATTAATGAGTTATATTATTACTCGGGCCAGCGCCACATTTCAATAACCATCAGGCCGATCTTCAGTGACTTCAGTGACCGAAGCGCTCTGTTGTATTACCCCTACTTGCCTTGTAAGAGCTGCGATGAAAATGCATCGAGGATTATACCTTGAATACACACTAGGTTCTAAATCCCAAAGAAATCTGATTGGAGTGCAATGAAGTCTCGACTCTCACGTCTGGCTTTGCAGGGTGACTCCGGCGGGCCCCTGACGCTGCTGCGAGACGACGGGCGATGGGTGCTCGTGGGTACCGTATCTCACGGAATACGATGCGCCGAGCCCAACATGCCCGGTGTCTACATGCGCACCTCGGCCTACCGCGCCTGGATTGACAGCGTCATGTCCCACAAGTCCTGATTAGGGCTGGACAGAAAACGGCACAGAAACATTCCATCGAACAGGAAGGCCCCCAAGGGACCCTTGTTCCCCCTCATCTTTTGTCGACTCAAGCTCCGCCACGGCGTTGCAGTCAACGGAGCACTTCGTGAAACGTGTTCGCTGCCACGTGTCGATTACGTGGTTTGTAATTCTTCGTCTACAAGCGCTTGTTTTCGGGAACAGCTCAGCCGATGAGAAAGAGCGTGGACGAGACGTGTAACGGAGATGTGCGAGAAGAGGCCGGACGCTTCGGTACTTACGGTCGTGTTTTACGAGTGAAGGCGGCGTGGTTAGATGTTACCGATCTTAGCGTTATCAGCCTGGTACTAGAACGGAGCACCAGAACATCAGCCTCCTCGGTACCTTGGACCCCAGGTTGGGAACGAAGTGAGGGTGCAGCTCCCCTTCATCCCGAAGGGACCTCCTGTGGACTCTCCGCGTCCAGACTCAGAGCGACAGTGAATTTGCCCGTGTTTGTTCAGACGACCACATGAGCGCAGAACAGTCGGATGTCTTAAGTGGTGCTCAAGATTTTGTGTCATTGCCTGAGGACGTGAGGTGTTTGTGGGATGTTTCGGCGCTTACGAACGGCTCCAGGCTGATGGTCGATAGTTTTATTTATTGTTTTTATTTATTTCCACAGATGGCCTTGGGCTGATCACAAACTGATCAGAGGAAGTGGTAAGCTTTCAGTTACAATTTCGTGCAAGTGCAATAAAAATGACTGGTGCGACACATCTGGAAGTTTAAATGTGGTGGTGCGACCTTTTGGACATGAGAACTTGATACGCGCAGCTTTTACACGAAGGATTCTTGCTTGTCTACAGAGAAACAAAATAAATGAGGACTAAAACGTAACATCACATCTTACTAGCACCGTAGTAAGGGCATGGTTTTCCAGGTTTCTTTCTTGAGACTGTATGTATCAATTCGACTTTTTAATGAATGTGTAACTTTCGAGTTGTAGCGGAACTGCTTTATAAGGCTGACAATTGCTTGAATTTTCGACGTGTCACCTGGCCGGTGCAAGGAAAAAGGTTTTTGTGACTTACGATCTAAGCTCTAATCCCGCTTTGATCAAACGCGCGAAGGCTGGTAGTAGCGCCTCAAACCACATGCACTTTAATGAAGACGGACACCAATGCAAATATTACCCGTGCACTGTAACGAAAAAGCTGTTCTCAGTTCAATAAATGCACATAAATACGAAACCCCTCAGCTTCGTTATATCGTTGTCCGCCATTAAAGTCACCCCACCACGTCACAAAACGTAAGCGATAGACAACGCACGTAGATTAAGTGTCGCAAGATGGTAAGCGTAATTACACTCGTAAGAACGTTCGAGAAGAGTACAGAAACAAACGTATTAAGCGCCGAATACGTCTATGGAATCATAAGAGAGAGAAGAGAGGCTTTATTGTCTGGCATTCATGACCCGGTAGGGGAGAGGGAAAACCCGGATGGAAGAAATGATGGTAGGTTATGCGGTCTGTGCAAGGTTCATGAGGCCCCAAATGCTTTAAACCGGTAGTGATCATTTCGTAGTTTGTGGGTTCCGTGAAGATAAGTTAGTAGCTCAAGGGTTTCATGAAAAACAGGTGCACAAAAATGGTTGACAGATGTCAGTCCGTGTTATCGCACCCGTTTACCATAAAAACAAACTCCTTCGTCGTACAGAGCTCCAGTGCGTGCCCTATTTTCAACATATCCATTTGTTTTCAGTTCAGTCGTTTTATGGCTCTACCGTCCCGTGTCATCCTCCCTGCCTTCACGATCGGCCTTGCGCTTCCGTGTACGCAGCCGTTACTCGGTTGCTAACCCCGTTCCTCGGGGGCAGCAGTCGCTCATTTTCATTCGCTCCAGCTTCGACCCCCAGTGAGTCATACTCGTGCGTTTCCGGTCACGCACGTCTCTGGGTGCGATCGGGCAAGGTCCGGGCGCCCTCCTCCGCAGGCTTCTTCACCATTCGTCGTCATCGTCTTCGGAGGTCATTATTCCCCGCGCGCCGACGACCGCCTCGAGGGGTGCTCTGCCGCCTCATTCGTGTGCTGCCTCCATGTGGTGGCCGCGGGCGTAGTGGGCAGATTTACCTTGCCGACGCAGAACCGGTCCGTCACCGCCCGGCGGTGGCCTAGCGGCTTCTCCTTTGCACAGCCACGCGTTGAGGCAAAGCCCAATTAAAAAAAAGAAGTACAACTTGGCGTGCAACAGAGACACCCTTCGCAAAAAAAAAAAAAAAAAAAAGAAAAAAGGAAAGCTTGTTTTCACGCGCTAGAATTGAATGGCGAAGCTGTTGTAGGTGAGCATTCCCGGACGCATAGTCAAGTTTTAGTATCATTGTTTGTTTTCATTGTTGCGGTGCAGTAATCGTCGTCACATGCATCGTAGAGGTCGGCGTCTTCTTGGCGGCGAGCGGTGGATGCAAAGTCTTTCTCAGCATTGTAGACTCCCACCAGCTCTTCGTCACCGACTCGAGGCAGCGGTGGTGGAATCTGCAAGCTGTCTCGGGAAGGAGTGGCACACTTGTAGCCGTGTCTCCAATTATCCACAATGGCTTCTAGAGAATGTGGCGGCCGCGGGGACCTCTCCCAAGCAGGGTGTCTCTGCCGCGTTCGAGGGCTCTTCTACGGTGCCAAGCGTACGTGCACGACGACACGAGGACGGACGAACGAGGGGCGTCCGCTATGAAGTGTCTTTCTCGTACCGAGCAAGTGTTCCCACGATTACGGCGCACACTGGAGTTTTTTTTTTTTTTGATAACGCTACTCCATGAGCCGGGGACTCGGCCGTCACCACCAGGCAAGCGCTCATGAGCTCTCAGCATTTTCTCGCTCCTGAAAGTTCCTGCAAGTTTTTTTTTTTCCTTTTTGCTAAAGCCACTTGCGTCTCCCTAATCACCTAAAGGGGCGGGGAAAGTGAAAATGGATGGATTTTATGATCGGGGGCATCCGAAAACGCGGTGAATATAATTTAATGAGTGATTCGCAGAAACCTGTTCCAGGGAAACGCCACCACTTGTTATATTTGATCATCCCTCGTACGTCGCATGTGTCGCGCAGAGCATAAGAAGCCGCGTAGAAAAGTTTTGACAATAACGACAACTTTAAATTAATATTTTTGTTACTCATATTTTTTACGAATGAAAATATTTTATTTATTTATTTCTTATTTCAAACTAGTTGAAGTTAGGAGAGGTTCGCTACTGTGAACAGTCATGCACCTGCAGTTATTTATCGGAGCAAAGCTGGCCTAGTTACGACCAGAAAAAGAAGTCATTCGGCGTCAAAACGGCTGAGCTTGTAAGGAGTTCAAATCGGAGTATTAAATACCAGGATTTCTGAAAAAAAAAAAAAAAACTCATTGCCCATACCATTGTGTGAAGGTAGGTTCATTGTCCATACCATTGTGTGAAGGTGGTTGTCCAGCGAAGCTGCGTGCGTGCGCGGGTGATAACGCCGTGGTTCCCCGGCGAGGGTGTGTCGGACTTTCCTGTCAGCGGTCAGGCCGTTACCGAACCACAGCCGGTCACGCACGTTGTAGCTCGAGCCGAAATGAGGATTGAGATAGTTGCAACCTGGCGTACGCACCCTTGAGCTCTCTTCCAGATGGCTCCTTGGCGCCGAAGGGGCTTTGCGGAATTTCTGACTCACAATATGAATCAATGGTTCTCGTTCGTCGGACACCACATTAGTATCAACAGTTGCCCTCGCGTCGCTGTTATCAGGCCCCGTTCGCATCGCATCTTTCTTTATGAGCAGGCTGCATTGTTCAGTGCATAATGTGCGAAAGTCGGCTTAGAAAACCAAGCTAACACCAATCTTTTTAAAAGTCCGCTTCACTTCTTAACACAAATGCATTGCTACAAAGACATCTTACCAGGCTTAATATACTCAATCTTATACAGGGTGTCCCAGCTGTCATGTACAAAGTTTTTACAAAAGAGCAATGGGGTTACCCGAAGAAAACGAAGGGTCATGTGTTTCTAGTACAGAGGAGTATCGACCAGTAATTATTTGTAATGAAAATTAATTAATTAATTGTGACTAATTACCATACTTTTGTGATTCTAAGCCCCCCCTCCCCCGATTATAAGCACCCTACCCTACTTTCGGGAAAAAAATTCCAAGGAAAGTTCGCATGCGAATCTATGTTCATATCACAAGCTAGCTGCAGCACTGTGGAGGCTACATTGTTATCAATAGTGCGCCCACTGAGGGCGCACTGAAGGACACTCCCTTCTCCCCGCTCAGCAAGTGGCACCGCAAGGCCCCGGCGCCTTTTGTCGCTTCCTTCGCTGTGAGTTAGGCGCCCTGAGGGGGACAACAATGTAGCCTCCACAGTTCTGCAGCTACCTTGTGATATGAACTATAAGCTCCCCCTTACCTAAGCAACCATCGCCAAGCGGATTTCCGACGCATGGAAGCGGGCCCGAGTTAACGTTGTGGCCAAGCAATTTATAAAGCTTTCACTTAAAAACAGCTTCAACGGAACAGAAGACAGCCTTTTGGGAAATACTGGGAGTGGCGGCCCAAGCGGCACAATGTACTCGAATGGTAGAAAGAACCAAACGCAAGCGGTGGGTAACTGTCCGTACCTACATTTTTTAATGTTTGCCAAATAAAACAAATATTCCTTGCAGCCGTATAGTTGAGATACGGCCGGGAAAAAAAGGTGTACGTGGGGGTGGGGGTGGGAGGGGGGAAGGGAGAGGGAGGGGGTACAGGTAAGGGGTACAGGTACAGGTACAGTAAAGCTGTACAGGTACAGCTTTCCTTTGTAGTCGTACGGCTGCATTCAGGTGGATGTCAAACTTTCTTCCGTAGAAACTTACTCCAACTTGGGGATTTCCCCTAAATCTGGTCGATTAATAATATGACTAATATTGTGGACGGGGCTGGGGGCGTGACGTCAAAGATAATGTTTACAACAACGTGAGAGCATACCTCGGCAAAGTTGGCGCGGCTCACTCAAACTCACTCACAATTTTTTTTTTCGAATCACCACTCACTCAAACTCAGACTCAATGCTGAGCAGCACATCTGCGCTCACTCAAACTCAAACTCACATTGAGCTCAAAACTCAGAACTCACTCGGACTCAAAACTCAAAATGTACTCAGAACTCAAAATGTACTCAACCTCAAAATGTAATCAAAACTCAAAATGTACTCAAACTCAAAATGTACTCAAACTCAAAGTGAACTCAAACTCAAAATGGACTCAAAACTCAAAATGTACTCAAACTCAAAATGAACTCAAAACTCAAAATGGACTTAAAACTCAAAATGTACTCAAACTCAAAGTGAACTCAATACTCAAAATGTACTCAAACCTCAAAATGTACTCAAACTCAAAATGAACTCAGAACTCAAAATGGGCTGAGAACTCAAAATGAATTCAGAACTCACATGGCCTCACAGAGATTGAGACAGTCAGAGAGTGAGAGTGAGAGTTTGAGAGTGTGAGATTGAGAGTGTGAGAGTGAGAGTATGAGTGTGAGTGAGAGTGTGAGTTTGAGTGTGACTGAGTGAGAGTGAGTGAGAGTGTGTGAGAGTGAGAGTGTGAGGGAGTGTGTGAGTGTGAGTGTGAGTGAGTGAGAGTGTGAGGGAGTGTGTGAGTGAGAGTGTGAGTGAGAGTGTGTACCTTTTGCTGTATACCTTTTGCGATATCCTCATAATTATAACCAGAAAGCATTTTCATATTTGTCCCACATGACCCCCTCGACGAGACCTTTAATTTGATACCCCACACACCCTAGCAGGGTCATATGGAATTCATACCAGTCAAACTAACCATGACTCATGACTGTAACCAGGACGCATTATTTAGGTGTCCGACATGATTCCCCTAACTGGAACCTTCAATTTGACGCCCCACATGCTTCAGCGGCCTCACCTTGAATTTAACCCCATCTATGACTCATAATGACCATCTCATGATTCGAACTACGAAGCCTTTTTTTTATTTGTACCACGTGATTCTCCTCTTCAAGACCGTAAATTTTATACCCTACACTCCCTAGCGGGGTCACTTCGAATTTTACCCCAATATAAGACTCGCCATGACAATCTAATGGTTATAACCAGGAAGCATTTTTGTATTTCTCCCACGTGATTCGGCTCACCAAGACCATTGATTTGATACCCATCACATCCTAGCGGAATCAATTTGAACGTTAAACCAATCAATGACTAACCATGACTATCTCATGATATAGCCCTACCACATTTTTGTCCCACGTGATTTTCCTTACCGGAACCTTCAATTTGATACCCCGGACACCCAGTGGCATCATTGTGAATTTTAACCTTATTTATGACCCATTTTGACTATGTCATGATAATAATCAGGAAGCACGTGATTACCCTCATCGAGACCTTTAATTTGATACGCCCTAGCGTCATGAACCTGAATTTTAACCGAATCTTTGATTTACCATGACTACGTCATGATATATCCATATCTCATGTTCGTCCCGAATGATTCCCCACATCGAGACCTTGAATTTGATTCCCCACATGCCCTCGCAGCGTCATTTTGAATTTTAACCCAATCTATGACTCATTATGACTGCCTGATGACTACAATCAGGAAGCATTTTTTTATTTACCCCGCGTGATTCCGTTAATCCGGACCTTTCATTTGATACCTTACACAAGCCTTAGCCTCATCAGTTTCACTTTTCACCCAATCTAATGTGGTCATTATTCTGTCTTAAGGGGCGCTGCCCAGTCAATTCAGCTAATTCATTTGAAACAGTAGAAAGGACAGCCCCCGCCCCCATTTCCCCCCGGCTCTCACCTCTTCCTTTGTGACCCCTAGTATATCAAGCCGTTAACAGTAGCAGGCGAACAACCAGCACGCCAGCGCCGCCGTGTGCTTTCCCACCACCCTTTCCCCCGCTCTTAGTGGATCCGTCAGGAGGAAAAGTTAAGACAACCCTTTTTTATGACCTCACCAGTCAATTATCCCTCACGCGCCCAGCCGCGAAAATTAGGTATACAGCAAGTGCTTATGGCCATAAAAATTCAACAAGAAACTAAAAAAAATCAGACACCACCTCCTTCCCAACCGATCATGCAGATCGCGATTGGTGCCATACCCGCAGGTAACTTGAATTCCGAGCCCACAGTGACGCATGAAACTTAACAGCCAACCATAGCTGCCTACTAGGCTACTCATATGTACTCAAACTCCAAATGGACTTAAAACTCATATTTACTCAGAACTCAAAATGTACTCAAAACTCAAAATGTAATCAAACTCAAAATGTGCTCAAACTCAAAATGTACTCAGAACTCAAAATGGACTCAAACTCAAAATGTACTCAGAACTCAAAATGGACTCACTCAAAATGTACTCAGAACTCAAAATGAGCTCAAACTCAAATTGTACTCAGAACTCAAAATGAACTCAAACTCAAAATGGACTCAAACTCAAAATGTACTCAGAACTCAAAATGGACTCAAACTCAGTCGTGATCACTCGGCTCAAACTCACTCAAGCTCAAACTCACCATGCCACACTAGCCTCACGCTCACTCAAACTCACGCGTGAGTTTGAGTCCAAATGAGTCTGAGTGAGTGGACTCATGAGTGAGTTTGCCGACCTCTGCGTGAGAGGTCTCACTAACTCATGGTACTTTGTTTTCCGACTCGCCAACTCGGTGTACACATACGGTGACGTCGCAAAGTTAGGCCTAGTGGCGCCACATTATTTTGTGTCAACTGACTACCAGGATGACGTAGTATCGAAGGACGTAGTTTTCCTGGTGAAGAAACATTCAGGTTAGGATATTGTATGCACTTGCTTAACTTTAAATGTTTAACTTATTTAACGTTGAATGTTCGAGTTACTACTGAGTGGCGTCCTGAATTTAATGTATTTGTATAATGCCAGGCGGCTGGTCACTGAGGCTAAACCTGTAAGTTCGCACTGCACGCCACTTATCGCTTGGTAATAATTTATACGACAGCTCAGCCGAAGGCAAGGAGGGAAAAGAGCTTACAGCACAAAGGCGGATGGACGCCTGGCGCGAAAGTGCCCAGGCACGCCGGAGGCAAGCGAACACCACTACAACGTGAAGGCAGCCCAGTGAGCCGCGCATAGCTAATCACGACATGGGTTCGGCGTAGAACACGTAAACCAAGCCAGTCAGCCGTATGCGATGCTAAACTGTAGGGTGCCAGGACGCTCCCTGCCTCTCTTTCCCTCTCTCACTCTCTCCCCGTTCACCCCTCTGTATAATTGAGAGTGAATCTATTTTAAAGACGATAGTCTTTCTTGGGCTACTTAAACTCAGAAATTTTGGTCTGCCTGTCTGTCTGTCTGTCTGTAACTCGATTCAGCCACCCTGCCAAAGTAAAATGCTTATTGCGCAATAGTCTTATATGCTGACAGCCTAATGTAAACGTCTAAGCCCGGTTTATATGTTCATATTTTATTGGCGACTCACCAGGCCGTGAAGTAAAAGTGGTTCTGCTAAACTGTTCACCAGCTGCAAGGCCCCGAGATGGAGACACGAACCTTGTTTATTTTCCAAGCTGTATTCCTTAGCGCCACCTTTCCGTAGCCCCCTACATCCTCGGAGTGCAGTCCCGTTGCTTCATAGCAGATGGCGCTGCCTTGCCTGTTCTTTTCGGGTCACGTAGGCCGAAGCAAAGCCGGCTAACCGCACGGCGCGGACGATGGCAGGTGAGAGCGCCAAATGCGAATCTAACTGCATGGATGAAAAGCTAGCAGGCCTGCACTTCCATCCGAAACACATAATCAACTGCAAGAAACAAAAGAATTAAATCCCTTCAACTGCTGTGAAGATGAAAGATCAGCGACGCTGCATAGGTGGATAGCTACATCGAGTTATGTATAGTGACTTTATACATAGATAAAACATGAAAATATAACTTCCTCAGTGTTAATTCTAAATGAATTCTCATATCATTTATTTCAGGATAATTTCCATAAAACAAGAGTTACAGCCGTTTTCTGTGACCATATACTACCTCCCTAGGCGACCATATAATGACAACAGATGGGAATCCCGTAACGCTTACTCTTCCATGCGAACTAACTATTTATGACAAGTAAATGAAACTCGGTGTAATGACAGAGTCATTTTAGCAGCCAATTTTAGCGTAATTTTTTTCCAAGATACCTATAATAAACAGAGCTTTTACACCCCGTCTGGAGCGAGAGCACGCGATTCTTTGTCGACGCGGCCCCATAGACGCATGTAATTTTGGTTAGAACCTAGGGTGCAAGGCAGCTTCGATGACGATATTTTTATAGACAATATTCTTTTTGGGCTACTTAAGCGCGAAAAGTTTGGTCCGTCCGTCCGTCCGTCCGTCCGTCCGTCCGTCCGTCCGCTCATTGATTCAGCCTCTCGGCCCAAAGTTAAAATATTTATTCAACGAGACATTTTATTTATATGAGAAAAACATTTCCATACTACCAAATACGAGGACGCGGGTAATAAATACGAGGTCGCGGATTCGATTCCCGGCCGCGGCGGCCGCTTTTCTGATGGAGGAGAAAAGCAAAAACGCCCGTCTTTACGAGATTTCGGCGCACGTTAAAGGGGCCCTGAAAGGCATTTTGAGCACACTAAATGAACTAGCGCAACCGCTAGATTGGGTCGTCAACGTCCTCTGTGCCAAGTATTACTCTTTTACGCGCAGCGGAAAGCTCACACTTTTGTTGCAAAGTTTGTCGTTTTTTTCTCACCCTTTCCTTCGTGTTTTTGGACGCCACCATCTTCACATGTCTACATCATCGATTCCCAGATGTTCGTCATGAGCTAGACACCCTGCTATTGGGCGGCTTTTCCACGCACTTCCGGCAAAGAGATGAGTCGTCTGCTAAGCGTCGGCTCACCGGCTGATCTGCCAGCGGAGCGCCGGAGTGCTCGGGCATTTTACGACAAACGAAACAAGTGTAAAACAAACGCTTAACCGTTTGTATTGAATGCAACACGGCCATAACACCACATTGATATTCTGTTACCTGAGTACGTTCCATAAAGAAAGCGTTGAAGCCCCGTGGCACTTCTTTCGTGCAATCGCAGAGAACGCCCTGAGCCGAATTCCCGGGTTTGACGCATACATTTTATTCAACTTCAAAACAATCCAGAGATGCGTTTCTAACGAACACAACGTCACAACATGCGTTGAAAGTCTGAACCACGATTGACAGAGGATGGGTTGCCTCCTGCCCGTCGTAAATTCGGTACTCACCTCGCGCGCGCTTTGCGGGGACGAACAGCAAGTCACTTAACTCTGGCGCACAAGCCGATGGCTTTTAGCCACGCACACTGCACATACCCCATGCGAGGTTGAGTCGTACGTCGCTCGAGAAAGATAATCCAGACCATGGGAAGCACTATCCACCCGCAGAAGCACAGCGGCGCATTTCATCGCGAAACAAAGGCGTCCAAAACACACGCACCATCGCCTCCTGTAATGCCAAACGCATCTCGCACTTCCCAATGGGAATGAATGATACGCCTGCAGTGCCCACATGTCGCGAGGGGGAGCCCCGAGCTGAACCGGGATCACGGAACCGTAACTGACTTCTAAGCGGTTTGGGCCTTGTTGCCAAGGCAACCGATGTTTGAGACTGTCAAAGAAATGGCGCTCGCGGCCAGCGCTAGAAAGCTCAGAGCCGCGGCGGAGAATGTTTTGCCAACGTTGCCGCTCTCCACCACGCGTCGCCCCAAGCTGAACTGGTTACATGATTGAAGCGTTTTGTGCACGGGTTCTGTATCGGTTTAATACGACTTTTTCACATGCCGCCCGCAGGAATTACCACCGCCGCAAAATAAGACCCGGCACCAGCGGGGCCACATCTGATAGGGCGCTTTTTGGATAAACAGTGCGCGGTGCATCAAGGGAACGAGCGCACTAAAGTCCCTCGATAAACGCCGATCGAGGGACTTTAGAGCGCACGACCCTCCCCGTGCGGCTGCGAGTTCGCCGCTGATAACAAGTCATGTGCCGCCAGCAACGTACACCGCGAGAGGGCAAGGCGAGGCCGCCGCATACATGCGGCCAGATTTTTCGTTCGCTTTTCCAGCCTTGAGCGGCGGAGTGCGGGATTCATGGTGTCAACAAACCTTGCCCGTAGCAGACGACAGTCTGGTCAGCGCAATAGCGGAAGTACGTCACCGCTGCGGAGCGCAGCATCACGAGGCAAGGCTCGCGCGCCGTAAACAGCGGAGAGTAAGTCGAAAGGAGGAGGAAACGCGAAGCGACGATAATGCGCAGTTTTTGATTTACGATTTCTCAGCTAATACTCATCGCTTTAACAAAATTTTTGCGGGAGGAGATTGCAAATACATTGCTTTCTTTGGGTAGATGTACATCCATGCATCGGCGGAAGGTATTTCAGGACCCCTTTAAAGATCCCCGGGTGGTCAAAATTAATCCGGAGCCTTCCACTACGGTGCGCCTCATCGCCTGCGTTGCGTCGGCGCGTTAAACCCTACTATCAATCCATACTACTAAACCTGCTAGCATACTTCAAGCTTGTCAACGTTGTTCAGCAAATACAAAGCATTCGGCTCACGTTCGAGTGTTGGGCTCGTAGCTGGAGCACAAAGCGCAACATTACCAAAAAGTTCCCAACAGATGGCGCTCCAGCAGTGTGAACGAGGGATAATTAAACTGAGTTTGGCAAACCTACGTTGCGTTTGTCACGGGAAAACCGCAGGGCAGGAGGGGAACAGCCAGAGAGTCGGGCGGGGCAGTGAGGGAAGCCACTAACGTTGTGGGGGCGACGGAACACTACTGTCTCCCGACGTTATTTGCTGACAAGTAAGCAGATACGCGCGAATTTTTAATTTTTTTTGCAACGGAGCTGTTACAGGCTTACTTCTGACCAAAACTGCGTGCGTAAACGGAAAGCGCATCGACAAATTTGACTGTAAAGCCGAATTTCTTGCCATTGCTCTGTAGCTCTCAACCTAATGAACGCATCTTGACAAAAAATAAAACCTGAAATTGGCCGCTAGGATGACTATCATAACGCGGAGTTTCATTTACATCAGCAGAGATCTTCGACAAGAAACGACGAAGACGAATGCGAACTATATATCGACAAAAGAGACACCACAGCTTGGGTGGTATCTCGTAGGGTTAAAGCTATGTGTATGCTCGTGTAAATAAAGATAAAGAGCGGCAATGGAAATAAGGCAAAGGAAAGCGAAACGGCGGAGCAAAGAAAGCCAGAGGTCTACGCCATCAGGGCAGCAGAATGGATTCATTGTGCCCTCGCAATGGGCCCATATCTCTACAATGAAAACATGCTTATGAGGGCTCTGCCATGACCAGCAGCGTTACGAGGAAAGGACTACACACGCGAGTGCCGCGCCACCTGGTTGCCGAGTGGTGCCAATGAACGCGCGCACAAAGCCAGTCGGGCCATCACGGTGGTCTCCCAAGCGCATTTGACGCCAGTGAAGCAGCAACGTTCATTCGTAGAAGGGGCTACACTGCAAGGCTCGGCGGGCCATAAGGCACGAACGGTGCAGCCTACCCTCCCTTCCCGGCACGTCGAACTTCAGTTCTAAAAATATACTCCGAGAACACCTCACGGCGGCGTATCGAGTGTACACCTTTATATAGAGCCGTAGCGTATCCCCGCAATTCAGGGCCCTGTCAACGGGGCGATCTATTTCGCGCTAGCCGGTCGCGCTGGGCCGACGGCCGTGTGAAACAGCCTGACGAAACACGGACGGTGAAAACCGTGCTATCGCGCTGCACTGTCCTTGCGTTTGCTTCGTCTCGGCCATTGTGTTCTGTTGCAGAAGGTAACCTAGTTTGGGAAGGTCTAGGCTGAATAACAACCACGGTCACCAGCCTGTCGTTATAACACGCCTATCGTCGCGAAGGGCATTGCCATGGTGTTCCCCGCAAGGACAAACTATCGGTGGGAGGTGCTTTCGCACTGTTTGTGGGAGTAAAAACTGCGACTAGGATTTTTTTAACCACTCACAGAAACTGCCATAAAGTTAGGGCTCTTTCAGAGCTTTTCTTTCTAACGATGACATTCTAAACGAGCTCCAAGTAGTTGGCAAGAAAATCTTCACCGTTCTGTCTATTTGACGTGGAAGACTTCAGCGGATTACTCTTAATTATCTTCTCCTTAATGAAGCTCAACAATCGATTTGTCGATATCCGTGCGTAAATAACATCAGGGACATCTGAGTAGCGCATATCGGTGCACTTGTTCCTCCTTCTTTTAAAGCGAAGCTTTATCGTTCTCACTGATGGTCTCTTTAACGCGAGAACGCCCTGCAGGAAAGCCAACTTCATGTGACGACGATGATGAATGATTGTGGGCCCAGTAAAAAAAAAAATGCTTAATTGGCCGAAATCGAAACTGGGTCCCTCCAGTTATGAAGCCGGAGTCTGTCCGATTGCCCCATTCCGACATGGTCGAAACTCCGTCCAAACTCAGACGACAACCAAAGAAACCGCCACAAGAAGGCTTCGCGTTCAACTGTCGTCGTCGTTAGGTGGAGGGGTGCGTGTGTGGGTGTGTGTGCGTGCGTGCGTGCGTGCATGCATGCGCGCGTTCGTTTGTGTGTGTGCGTGCGTGCGTGTGTGGGTGTGTGTGTGAGCGTGCATGCATGGGTGCGTGGGTGCGTGGGTGTGTGCCTGCGTGCGTGCGTGGGTGTGTGGATGCATGCGTGGGTGTGTGAGTGGTTGTGTGTGTGTGTGTGTGTGTGTGTGTGTGTGTGTGTGAGAGAGAGAGAGAGAGAGAGAGAGAGAGAGAGAGAGAGAGAGAGAGAGAGAGAGAGAGAGAGAGAGAGAGAGAGAGAGAGAGAGAGAGAGGCCAATATTGCATGAGCCTACGCTCCATATCTTTTCCTGGGCGCCGTTGGGCTCATATCAAGACCACTTAGTATACTGTAACCACATGGCTTGCTTACTTCATTTCAACTTTCCATGAACCGTGTGTGTTTTTTAAAGAGAAAGCTTTCTTAGCGGGACTGATGGCGTACTGTCAGAACTACTGAAAGAAGTCTTGGCCAGCCGAAACGCTCTCTTAAGATCATTGGACACACGGTACGTGCGGTAAACCGGGCTTCCATTGTGCCAAAACGGTTACATGAAAATTGCAAAAAAAGAACGGTCCTAAATAAGACAACATACGCACCATCGTGAAGTACAACAGTAAACCTTTATCTCGTGAAACACGTATCGGTTTACGTTTAGATCGTTCGCAGATGCATTTACTTAGAGCGCGAGAAATCGTGCACGGCGTGGCTTGTTTCTTCGTTTGTTCTTTGGGTCTTTGAAGGTTTCACGATCGATTGGACGCCCTCTCAGCGAACGTAACGTCCTCTGAGACGCACTTTTAGCGAAGATTCTGACGCACTTCTGACGCAGTTTTGAAGTTAGAAGGCGTTCGCGCTTTTCTATTCTTTCTTTGTAAAGGAATGGTGAATTTTTTATCGAACGCGTTGCATAGCGTACACCATCGTTTTATCGTTTTATCGTACACAGTCTATAGGGCGAGTCGGTAGCGGCCCGTCTCCCATGCATGGGGCCATAATTTGAATCCAGCCGTGGATGGGCAAAATGTAAGTCGTGCTGTTAAAGTTCTCGATTTCAAAGTAGCGTGATTTATGAGTTGTAACCCATGGCTGATAATGGGTTTTATTAACTTAGCTGTAAACCAATTTAGCCTCAACAAATCACAGAAATTGTCGCCTTGAGTTTGTGGCCTGATTTGTTGTAGCTGGAACATTAAAGCAGTGGATTTGTGCATTGGACCGAACACAGGCTCTTAATTGTACCATTAGCCAGAATGTAAAACGTTTGTAAAAATTCCTTTCACGTAAAGTAATCGAGGTCTAGTACCAGGTTTTTACATTAACAAATTTGCGCATTTCGGTCCGTTGCTTAGATCATATAGCTTTTTGACAGCGGCGCTGTTTTACAAGCCGGAAGTTGGGCGTTGAAGAAAAAAATACCAAGAAAATGCGAAGCGCTCATGAGCGCCTCACAGCGTTCCCGGAACGCGCAGTAGCTTTAGAAAAAAGAAAAACTGGCAAAAAACACATGGAGCGAGAGAATGCCGAGCGCTCGTGAGTGCGTGCCTCGCGGCGACCGCCGAGTCCCCGACTCGCGCAGTGGCTTTAGTAAGAAAAAAAAAAAAAAGAACTCCAGCGCTGTCGCCAAGCGCTACCGCACATGTAATGCTTGGCATGTGGAACACGATGACAACGATGCATATTACGATGACTGCACAGTGCACAGTGCAAAGTGCACAGTGCACACTGCAAAGCAATGACGCAACATGTAAATAAACAATTTCAAACTTATACAAATGCGTGGTGATGTGTCCTTCAGTTCTCACGTATAAATAAATCCTGCAGCTTCACTATGGTTCAAGCCTTGCGCGACATGGTGCAAGCTTCGCCAGTTGAGCTGGTGGAAGTCTACGATGCTGAGGACGACTTTGCATCCACCACCCACCGCGAAGAAGACGACAACCTCTTCGATGCATATGACGACGATTACTAGCACCGCAACTATGCAAATAAACAATCATACCGAAGCTTAACTATGTGTCCGGCAGTGCTCGCGTACACAACCTTCGCCAGTCAATTCTTGCGCGTCAGTGCAAGCATCCCTGAATTCATTTGTCTCGCTTTTCTGTAATTTCTTTTGATGTCATTAGATAGTACGGGGGTGGAGAACCAAACTCATAAAAATACTGATTATTACCATCCAGTTTAACTACTCATAACATTGACAAATAATAAGGTGGTCTGTTTCTCTTTGCAATGTAAATGCTTAAGGAGCGAGTGTGGGTTCAATAATATAGTCAATTATAATTCGGAATATGTCAGAGGCAATTGGACTCGGGGAGGTATTGAATGCTTCTGAATACCGAGGAGCAAATAACTTAAAGCTCAACAAACAACTTGAAATAAATTTTCTTAACTGCTATACATAACACGGTCAACTTCCATGCATACAAGAATGATTGATTTTTTAACTTCGCATTAGGGGGCCAGCATTTCTAGCTATTGGTGGGGCTCTGTTTTGCAATACTTTTACCGGCTAGCCATCGCCTTTCTGACGCAATAAAAAGTTACGAGTACACCACATTGTGGTCGTTGTCGCTCTCTTTGGAGTTATCTATTCTATTGTCACCTCGACGACTACGATGGCCGACTTTCGGCGAGATATTCACTGTTACCCGCTCATAAAAAGGGTCTGGGTCAATGCGTCGGCTGGTTTCGTTTTCCAGGACGGTGCGGAAGATCACGAAGTCTCCGCGATGCGTCTCTAACGCCCCAACCACGCGCGCTTGACCATCCAGCGTACACACACACACGCCTGGCTAGTATGTATCATGCTCGTCGCGGCCGGCGATCGTTGAGGTCCAGTCAGCTACGCCGCGTGCATTACAGTATGTGGATCGTGTCTCCAAGTTCAACAGGGCACGCGCCATTTCCATGTGCATTCTGGGGGAAATAGGCAAGCCGAGTCACGAATCGGCGGCGTCCCGGCAAAGTAGGCGAGTGAGAAAGTGCGCAAATCGCGTATACCGTCCCACGTCACGTTGCCTAACGTTTCTATTTCCATTTTTTTCTCGTTCAGGTGAGACGGTGTGGAAGAGGCGCATTACCTGCGGAGCTTGCTTCGCAGGTTCAAGGCCACGACTGCTAACCTCCACCTCATTTGTGGCGCCCTTAAGCCTTCATTGAATGTCAAGGCTTGCTGTAACTTGTATATTTCTGTTTCTTTTTTTCCCTTGCGAAGGACACGAGCGTGTAATATCAACGATATAGCGAAACTTCCCCCCTTCAGTTCGTTAACATGGATTGCGTAAAAGGTCGGTATACCCTGGTCACGACGAGGAGGGAGCGAAAATTAATTGGGCTACGATCGTCCGTTGGTGTTTTGAATGAAAGGAGTGACTGAGGAATCCACAGTTTTTAGTACAGGTTTTGTTACTGCACAGCATTCTAATACATAATGTACGACGACGACGACGACGACGACGATGATGATGATGAACGAACTTTCATTGAAGCTTAATCCGACACCGTGTGTGGAGGCAGACCAGTGGGGAGACTCCTGAGTACAGGACACGGTGTAAGAATATTTCTTACACCGTGGTCCAGACCGGGTTGAGAGCTGGGCAGCTGCCCACCCCCCGACTGTGAAGGGGAAGGGTGGGGATTAGTAGGGAGGTCGGGCGTGTGGGAGCATTCCCATACGATGTGATGAAGAGTCCCTCTTTCGGGGCAAAGCTTACACTGTGGTGAGTGAGAGGTGGGGAAGAACAAATGGCAAAGTGTATGCGAGTGAAGGTCCGGGTTTGAAGTTGACGGAGAGTGATTTCGTTGGCCTTTGTTAGAGAGAGGTGAGGTGGAGGGAAGGGTCGAATGTTGTCGTAGGTGAGTAGGGGAAGGAGGGGAGGCATCCAGGGTAGCAGGAGGCGTGTGGGTCAGGGCAATGGCCAAATGTATCACTTCTCGGGCCGCGTCATGCGCCGCTTCATTGCCGACCAACCCACAATGGCCAGGGGTCCATAGAATGTGGCCCTCCTCGGGGATGTAAGTGGAGTGTTCAGACATACGTAGGGAAGTTCGGGAAAGTAGACCTTTTTAGAGATGTCGACAGCCTTCCTGCGAGTCCGTGATTATTGTCAGGTAGTCGCGACGAGTGGAGGTAAGGGAGAGCGCAGTGGCTCTCTCTTCAGCTTCAGTTTGTGTTGAGGCCCGCGTGGAGGCAGTGGCGATGATAATTTTTTGGCTGCCTACAGTGGCGACGGCAAAAGTCGATAGGTTGGAGTATGGAGATGCATCGACGTAAAGCGGGTCCGGAAGATGCTGGTAGTTGGTTCGGGCGGTGCGACGACCGTCTGGATGAGTGGGTGCAGCGAGCGCGCAGTAGGGGGGGTGGTGAGGCTGAACCGGGTTCAGATAGCCCAGGCAAGCTAAGGTACTACAGCCAGTGGGCGTAAGCTTGAAGCGTTGAAATTGCGAAGTTCGTTGAGCTTCACACAGCTCTGTCCAAGTGTTATGTATTCCCAAACGTAAGAACAAGTATGTAGATGTGTGCGTGGGAAGGTCGAGGGCAGTTTCGTACACTTGTCTAATTAAAATGTCCAGTTTCTTGCTGGTTTGAGGGACAGGTAAGGAACTCCGTAAGCAAGTCGACTGATGAGAAAAGATAGAACCAGACGGGCAGTTAGCTTCTTTGAGACAAGTACGTTGGCGGGTGATGCGCTTAACTAGTTGTGCCAATTTGGTAACTGTGCGTTGAAGTTCCAGGATGGTGTGCAAGCCTGAGCCATCTCGTAAGATTGAGTCCGAGTACCTTGACATAGGTTACTACAGTAGGTTACTACAGGAACGTGCCGAGTCTATAGTAAGAACCGGGTCCGGAGTCAGCGCCGTGTGGCGTCCCCGAATTCTGTGCTGAAGGGTTAGCAGAGCGGATTTTCCCAAGGAGAAGGTCTGGTGTCCGCCGCGGTGGCTTAGTGGCTAAGGCGTTGCGCTGCTGGGCACGAAGTCGCGGGTTCGATTCCCGGCCGTGGCGGCTGCTTTTCTGATGGAGGCGAAAAGCAAAAACGCCTGTGTGTACGAGATTTCGGCGCACGTTAAAGATCCTCAGGTGGTCAAATTAATCCGGAGCCCTCCACTACGGCGCGCCTCATCGCCTGCGTTGCGTCGGCGCGTTAAACCCCACAATTAATCAGGTCTGGCCACATTTAGAGAGATACGTGCTAGTGACGTAGACGTCTCGTTGAAGTGATTCTTGTTATTCGCCCATGATGGAACATGATTTGGTAAACATGGCGAGATTGTCGTCCTGTAGGGCGTGGTGGAGGAATGGGAGTCGGACTGTGTCCAGTTGTGGAGGCACATCTTTAATAGCCGTGTTAAAAAGTAAAGGAGAAATGATGGAGCCTTGTGGTGCGCCTCGGGGGAGCGCTGGGAGGGGGGGGGGGGTCGTAAGTGGGCGATCCCCACTGTAGAGGTGCGGTTGGTAAGGAAAGCTCTCGCATAGTTGTATAGTCGTGTCCCAGCGTGAAGGGTGGCCAGGCTGTTTAGTAAGGTGCCGTGGGAAACGTTATAAAATGCGCTCTTCATGTCGAGAGCGAGGATACAGTGTTTGTAATGTGTCGGAAGGTTGGTGAGAAGGTCTTCCTTCAGTTCAGGAGGACGTCTTGGTAGATAGTTGGCCGTAAGCCGCACATGGTCATTGGGGAGAGGCTGTTATCTTCAATGTACGACGTAAGACGATTGTGAACCATGTGTTCAAGCAGCTTCCCGAGGCACGAAGTCAAGGAGATAGGAGTATGTCGATTGGTTTGCCAGGAATCAGTGAGAGTCAGCGTGTTTCCACGCGGGCGGAAACATCCCTTCAGCCTAATGGTCATTGATAAGATTCAGGAGCTGGTCGAGGCTATAGCAGGAGGAAGGTTTTGTCATGGCCTGGCGCTGTGGTCGCATGAGGCTGCGGATCGCTGCTTCGAGTTCTTCGTAGGTAAAAGGCGTGTCTAGCATTGCGCTAGGGTCACCAGTATAGTTTAAATAAGAAGGCAGAGGAGTCAAGGTAGAAAATTCGTACTTTTGTCGTAAGGTGTTTTGGAGGGTTTGTTTATCTCCTGGGAAGGCATGCGTGAGTCGGCGGATGTGACGTTGAGTGGTTGTCTTCGTCTCTCGGGTAGCCGCATGGACCGAAGCAGGTGTCAAATTTTGCGCGTACTAAGCGTTCCTTGTAACTGGGTGCAAAATTGGCGCCAATTCCGCTGACTGAGTTGTTGGGCGTAGTCTTCAGCTTGCTTTGTGAGGTGAGCTATGTGTAACTTTAAGCACCGGTTCCTTCTGTTACGTTACCAGCGTCTTGCCAGGCTGTGCCTGGCTGTCCAGAAATGGTCGAGATGCAGATCTACCGCGGGGTACTCGGTCGTGAGCGGGATTCGTTTAAAATGTTTTTGAAGAGCACGTTGAATGGTGGTCGTTCACTCGTCAAGGCCCGAATTGGCGGGTGGAGTAGCTTCGAAAGTGTCCCGGAAGTCTTTTTAGTTAATGAGGCGGTCGACGCCTAGTTGGGTCTTGGTAATGCCCGAAATGGGGATGTGAGCGATGCTTTGGATCACTTCTGAGAGTACGGGGAGGCATTTCCACGTGTATTGGGAAACGCTGCGAACAAATGTGAGGTCTGGAGTGGTATCCCGGGTGACGCTGGAGCCGAGGAGGGTCGGGATGAGGGGAATGTTGCAAAGAGTAAAGCCGTGACGGTGGTCCGCATCGCAGAGGGTAGTTCCTGATTTCGCATTGCGCGCTTAGGCCCATGCGGTGCGAGATGCGTTAAAGTCTCCGAGGACTAGTAGTCGGTGGTGCTTAGCTATTTTAATTACATCCCGGAGGAGTATACAAAGTTTCTTGAGGCTGACAGAGGGAGGGGAGTAAACGTTGAGGATAAAAGTTGGTTCTTTCTTGCTGGTAGGTAAGAGTTCTATATGCCGTCAATTGCAGTGGTAAGCGGAACATCCTGCGCTGGGTAGGTATTTAGCATGAAAGTGGCGGTCCATGGTTAGTTGGGATTTTGAAATAAAGACATAAAATTGATGTTATTTGTAGCTTTTTTACAAGCATGTTGATTGGTGCAATATTCAAACAAACGCGATACCGAATGAGTGCGAAAAACTAAACACGATATTTCTTATTTTCGGCTCAGCATAGTGCGTGAACTGCCACAATGAAACACGAAATATATTTCTGTTGTAGGAGACAACCATCGGCATGTTACCACCCGTTCAATTGTGTTTTTCATGTTATTTGTGTTTAAGCTGTGCAGCTAATTATCTACGTTAGCGACTGAGGTATAACACAGCACAGCTTGGAGTCCTTCGAGCAGTCAAACGTTGTACAATTTTTTTCGGAACGGTCCTTGAAAAAAAAAACCAGTACAGCCTTATTGTGGAGATACACTCCTCTTGCCAACGCCCGTGTACTGGCTGCAGCAGCAGCAGGAATTCCAAGACATTTACGACTCCACTGCGAACTACAGTTATACCTCGTTAACTCGAACTCGCATATCTCGAAAAATCGGCTAAGTCGAAATTTTCCGCGGCACCGAACATTTTCCTATACGTCCCATGTATATTTTTTCCTTTATCTCGAAGTATTTTAGGGTCGGATTGCGAATAACTCGAAATCTTGACTGCGAGTGGAACGAAAATTCCGCCACCGGACCATTTCACAAGATTCGCCGATGCTGCCACGCCTGAAGTCCGTCGATTTTTTTTCTTATTTAGCCGCGCCTGCCATACGTCGATGCTTTCCGCGAACGCGAAGTGCGCGAAGTCGTTCAAACCGCCACTAACGTAGGGGACGGCGGAGACGACGGCGATGACGAACCACCTCGAGAGGTGCCGACATCTTCCGAGACGAGAAATTTGCTGCGCTTGCTTCGAAATAAGGTCGAGTGCAGCGGCGGGGAAGATCGACTGATGCGATGCGTCAAGCAGCTGGAGGACGCCTTCCTAGGCCCGAGTACGACCGCAAAGCAGACGAGCATTAGGCAGTTTTTCTCTGCTAAATAAAATGGCAGTGCGGCAAAACCCAGCCGGTTAAAGGCTCTTGTATGTTAGTTTTTTCTCTTTCAAACCTGCACGAGAAGAAAGATTAGAAACTACCGCTGAAGAGCCGGTAAGTAGTAGTGATTTTTCTGAAGAGTGCTCATTTTTCCCGGCGATTAGCGTTACTTTGCTTATCTCGAAAATCCGTTTATCTCGAAATTTTTCATGGTTTTTACGACTTCGAGTTAACGCGGTATTACTGTATTTACAAAAGGTAAGTGAAAATCGGGGACGCAGTGATGGTGTGCCCGTAGTGGTCAAACGCGCTATTATTTGCCCGAGATGTCTGCGCGAGAAATGGCGCTATACGTAACAAAAAGTTCACGGAAGAATTGGCACAGCGGCAAAGTGTATTTGAGGTTTTAAAGTTAAGTTTTAGTGTCCTCTTTGATACCATTGTACTCCAACACGCCCTGCAGGAAAGTAAACTTTCTCTGACGATGATGATGAATGATTGTGGGTGAAGTCAAAGAAAAGAAACGCTTCCCGTGGCCTGAATAGAACCCGGGTCTCTCATGTTATGAAGCCGGGGTCTATCCGATTGCTCCATTTCGACGTGGTCGAAGCGAACGCCCAGTAGCAGGTACCGATTCGCTCCGTACACCCCAAACCCAATCGTTACTAGGCCTACGGAGTGCACACCCGGGAGTTGTTGTGGGTATTCTAGAAAAGAGGTGCTTACCTCCAGAGTAGCACAAACTCGCAGCGTGGGATTGGCCAACCAAGGAGTCCATCACGAGAAATCTTGGCGCTAAACCATCGTCATCGCCTAGATGGAGAGAGGCATGATTTTTACGATGCTATTTACGAAAGATCCCGGCGAAAGTGGAAGTAACAGCTTCAATTCAAAAATAAAAACGCTGATATCTCGAACAGCCTAAAAGTCAGAAGGTAGCACATTACCAAGAATGTTCCTCCAAATTTTTGTATTTGAAGATAATGCACACTCCAGAGTTTTCCTGGTCCTAACTAACTAAACTAACAAGTCCTGGTAAAAAGCCACGTTAGCTAACCGGTATGCCGGTAATAAAACAGTTACGTCAACAGGCCAGACAGAAGTTGATAAACCAGATTAAGGCGGCAGTGCTATCACTGTATTTTTCAATTCTAAGGCATTCCTTTGTTCCGAGCGCTAAATACTCCCGAAAACTTTAAGCATCACGGGGTTGAAACAAGGCGAGGGGGAGGCTTACATAAGAAGAAAACATAACTTTCGCGAATTATTCTATTTTTTTAAGGGGGAGAAGGTCTTCAGATGATTGAAATTGGGGGGGGGGGGTGCTTCAGCCGAAGCATGTCCGCTGTGTTTCTTTGTGTTATCGGGTGCGTATACATAGAAACGTTCCTTCTGCGGGCGCTATTTTTACACGTATAGCTACACGTATTTTACACGTATTTTTACGTATACCGAACTAAGATAATAAAATAAGGAAAAGAAATAGATGACAGAGCCTTCAATCCACTGCGAACGGCCGAAAAAACACCTCATAAGGTTTACGTGATTCAAAATGTATTACCCCGACCTTAAATTTGCCATATCACTGCTCTCCTACGACAAATCTGTCCCGGTTTAGCAACTGACTAAAAAGGAGGTATGGTTTAGAACGCAAGGCGGTCCAGATTCTCATCGCTAGGCAATAGATCTTAATACTATAATGGGGTTCTGGTGTAAAGCCGAGACAAAAGACTGAGAATTAAGCAACGGGACTGAATATAGGTCCTATCGAGTCGCAAATATGAAACTAGTCTGTAAATGAATATCTACAGCGTCAAGAGAGAATACAGAGCTATGGTGACCATCTACAACACAAAAAACCCACATCGGCATTTGAAATTACTACTCCCTGCGCCCTCCCCTCCGCCGCGAAAGAAGTTTTTTGTCAATTTATACAAAGTGGTGCAACGTAATTCAAGATTTAAAGAAAATAAACGTAACTCTGAAAAGCAATTCGTCGAGAAAGCTTTAGTAGGTCATTGTATAATCAACAAAGAACATTGAGAAAAAAGTTGCATTCGGTGAGCGGGAGGGTTCGAACAACGGTATTAGGGGCGGGACTACAATTATCACGCGACGTGCCTGTGCCAAGAAGATGTTTTGGAATTACCGACAGATGGCTTTTATGGCTGTGCGCGATCTTGATTTATCGTTTTCTCATTCAAATTCCCCGACCCCGAATTAGAGTTCCAGAGATGCTCGTGGGTAGAGCCCGAACGAGCAAGTTTTCATAGGTCTACCGACCACCCCTCGAAGGCATTTTAGGCTTGCAGGGCTGAAATGTGCATCAAAACAAAAAAAAAACAAAACGTGCGCGAGATGGTAGCTGCAGAACTTCAGAAGCGCCAATACAGCAGCCTAACATTAAACGCCCAACCAGTGATTCCGTCGTTACGGCTTACTGGATACCGTCGCAGCTCATGAATAATGGAAGTAACTCCTGCGCTCGCAGGCTGAAGGCGTGAGGCTGCCGGGGGGCTTATAGCGATCCGCCATAAAGATCTCCCTTCAAAAATTCCCGCCTCGCGCGGCACACCTCTCTTCTGGAAGCCTCTTTAAATGAAATCCAAAAGAAGAGCGGTTGAAACGAGTTCGCTCGACTTACCCGCCGTGTTCCATCCTCTCCCTCCTGTCGGCCCGCACCCGAATAACGCTGTGCCGCCACCCCCGCCATCAATGCAGTCCTGGCACCCACGTCACCTACCTAAAGCTCGCAACGCAACCGCCGTTTCCGACCAGGCTGGAGCCAAGAAGCGTCGCAGCTTAAGAACAGTGAATATCCAGGTGTCCAACAAGCACTCTTCGAAAATCCACGTAGCACAAGGAGGCACCACGGCCTGCCTTTACCTCAGATGTGATTGCCCTGTCGCTGATCACAGGGATGACACAGAGCTTGCTGTGGTTCTCGTGACGCTCGGGGCAAATCTCAATTAGGACGCTCCGCAACCAAGCCGTAGCCAAATCAGAAGGAAATCCCAGGAGGGCGCGCGTTAAAGCGCGAAGAACTGTTATTACGGGCCCCGATAGACAAATTGCGCCCCACATCATTAATACCACTTTCATCGCAACGGGAAAGCTAACGGGCGAAAGCGGTGGCACTCCAGAACGATGCACGTCGGCGCAGAGCAACAATTATGCGGTTCCCCAGTCCGTCCGGGACTGGTGTGTCCTCCCCGTCGATGCCGGACAGCGGGCCGTGGAGCACGCGTTAATACAGAGAAAGTCCGTGACCATCAAGCTGAATTCATCTTCGTTTTTTTTTTTTGTTTTTTTTTTTTCGTCGAGCTCGGCTTCGGACGAGTGTCCAGTTCCGAGGGCCTTGACCTGACGGCGCCGTCCGCTTCGCCTTCGTTATATCGGCCCCTCGCGCGGTGCCGGACTTCGTAATTCGGCCACGCAAGAGAGGAGCCACAAGCAGGAGATGAGGGCTGGCTCAATAATGGTTCGATGACTGGGGCTGATACTGAGGCAGAGTGCGCACTAGAACGGGAAAGTTACGTTACGACGCTTAGTGCGCGCGACCGAATGCCTGACTGAATATTCTTAGATGGTCAGCAAAGGCAGCTGGGCCTGGAGGCTTGAAGTTTGTGGAGTACATAGACATTGAGTACATAGAATCTCGGAAATTACACCTCTGAGATAATAAAAAGGGCTAAATTGTGGTTTCGCAAACTCTCGGTTAAATTGCAGGCCCAATAGATGTCGAAATAGTTTTGGTTGGCATATGCAACGGATAAAAATGCCTAAAAGGTAGTTTCCGGGCATACCCATAACAAACACCAATGGCCGGATACAATTTTGGGGCTAAATTACGTGTTTTTACTGATTCCTTAATATATTTTTGGTGCGTTGACATATGGAATTTTTTTTTGACAAATGTTACTAGATCATACAACTACAGAAAACAAATTTAACAATTTTACTTTAAAACGCCTCTAAAAGAGCGACCGGGACTTTTCGAAATGGCAACGCTAACGGACCTAGGTCTAACAGTTTCATCAAAGCCCCGCCGAAACTGCTAGTCCTAGAGACTTGAAATTTTGAGAGTACATACACTCCGGAGGAAGTGAAGAGGGCTAAATTCTTTTATACAGTTCCTCATCGTCTTCTTGCAGGTCCGTTCAGATATCTAACTGATATAGGTAACTCGCGTACGAATGCCTAAAAACCTTTTAACAGGTTTTTACAAGGTTTCCTTCTAGCCAGTCAGCATTGTTTAACGTCCTGGAACTTCTAACCCTGTTCCACTCAACTAACTAAAATTTTGTTTTTCTTACGTACGCGTCTTTAGCGTTGTTCGACTCCTTCTAATACTCTAGATATGAGGAACGCGGGCCAATAAAGCCGCATACTCAAACCACGAACTTGTGTGAACGTCTTTGGTAATTCGTATATGCATAACCCAGCGATATGGACAACCTCTCTAAACCAATATATAAAAAAAGCCGCCCGCATCTTCCCACGGGGGGAACTCGAGTAAATGCGTTGCATCTACTCGAGTCAAGCAAAGCGTCACGTCAAGCGAAAGCCAAGCAAAGACGCCTTTGACTGAATTGCGAACGCGCGCTCCGCCGCTTATATACGTTGAGGGGACTGCGTAAGCCGGTCCCAGTCGACCACGTTGGCGTACTTGTAAAGCGGCGTGGACTCTAGGTGTTTGAGCCAAGCGCGGATGTTGCTTCGCCGGAGAACGGCACACCGGTTATATGCGCAGCGCGCCCGAAGGACAGGAAACCGCGGAAGAGAGAGTACTGCATGCGCCGGCCCCAGCGCGTCTGCCGCGGCTATGACGCAACGTGCCGCGGCTATAATGCAACACAATCCAACACAATCCACTTTAATCCAATCCAATCCAATCCAAATCCAATCCAATCCAATCCAAGCCAAGCCAAGCCAATCCAATCCAAGCCAATCCAATCGAATCCAATCCAATGCCTCTCGCGAGAGAGTGTTCGAATCCAATCCAATGCCCCTCGCGAGAGAGTGTTCGCTATCGCCTCGACTCGACGCGCAAGCGCAGTGAGCGTGCGGACTACGGACGCCAACGCGGGTGACATTGTGAGTTACTGAAATGCTCTGCATTTAAAATAATTAAGGGGAAGCAACCCTGATCTCCTACTAGGCTTGAGTTCATCAGTTCGAACAACGCTAACACTATTTTTCCCCCTCAAGCCTCCTGCTCACTCAGGAGCAGATAGGGGAGCAGCTGCCACTCACTATAGTCACAGGAATGGAGGATTGCCCTTGTAGAGTAGGATCACAGTACACTGTCCCTTCTGAGGAGCGGAGGACGACGTATGCAGTACGGACGTATGTTACGACACATCATCACGACGGGTGATCATAATTGTCATCGACGTCGTGCTCACCAGCGTATTTTAAGTCCACTGCAGGATTTACATCCAATACAACTTCCAACTGTTCCTATCCTGTGTTGTCCGAATCCAGTCTTTGCCGCCATACTTCCTTATCGCATCCATTTATCTTATCGGTCTGCCCCTTCTTTGAGTACTGTCTTAGGAGTACGTCCTCATGGAAACGGTCCTCGTAAGATGCAGTTACGGGTCAGTCAACTCTGACGTCGTGGACTACACTTATTGACTGCCTGCTCACCGTCCGAGGGCAGTTGGTTAGATATACACCTCATGGAGCACGGATCTCTCTCTCTCTCTCTCTCTCTCTCTCTCTCTCTCTCTCTCTCTCTCTCTCTCTCTCTCTCTCTCTCTCTCTCTCTCTCTCTCTCTCCACATTACTGAGACGCACAATAAGGAGATAGATAGATAGATAGATAGAAACTTTATTGTTCATGGGAAGGTTAGGGCGAATCAGCCGCCTCGGTCCAGGCAGCCGCTGAGGGCCCTGATTATGTGGGCCGCCAGTTCCCGTTGCTGTTGGAAACTCGCCGCAACAGCCAGCCACTCTCCGGTGTAATTGTGTGGTTGGGTTGGGTTGTAGGGGCACTCCCACAGAATGTGGTCCTGGGTAGGGGGAATAAGGCAGTGCGGACAGAGTGGGACAGGGGTGTCTGGCGTGCGTTGGAACAGATGGAGCCGAGTGGGTGTGTGCAGTGTAAATGTTTGCGCCTGCCGAATGACTACTTGCTCGCGACGGGTAAGCCCGGAATGGAGGGGAGGGAACGTGCGGCGTATGCTTAGAATGTCTGCTAAGGTGGGGAGCGGAGGGGGAGGACAAGGATTTGTGTCGCGAGCGTCGACAGGGGCCCGGAGGAGAGCTTCGCGGGCAAGCTGATGAGCGCGTTCATTCCCTGCAACGCCTGCGTGACCAGGGATCCAGTGCACGTGAAAAGGCCCTTTAACGTTGTTGAAGAGGGACAGTGAGGAGGGGAACGCAAGACCTTGAGCCAGGTGGTAGCATGCTGACTTCGAATCGGTGTAGATATTGGTCGTGCGGACGGGGGATGTGTTGTCAGCAGCGGCAAAAGCGATAGCGAGAAGTTCGGCTTCTTCTGGGGAGGTGCAGCGTCGAGTGATGGAGTAGTGAGTACCTTCTGAAGTGATGAAGGCGACCGCACCGAGGTTATCTTCAAATGCCGCATCTGTGAATACGTGGCGGCTGTCGGTATCACGGTTTACTTTCTTGGCGTAGTATGCGGCACGAATAAGACGGCGTTTGGGATTGCGTTCCTTGTCCATGTGGCGGGGAATAGGTGCTACGGTAATATGTTGGAGTATTTTGCTGTCTAGAGGAGTTGTTTGAGGTCGGGGAGGACGGGACGGGTATCCTAATGTGCGTAAGATATGAAGACCTGTTGCAGTTTCGGAGAGGCGTTGACGTTGGTGGCTGCGGTGGATGTCAATTATGTCAGTAACCGTCGGGAGAACAATAAGGAGCAAGGGTATTATTCTGCTCTTCGCAGCAGGCAATGGCCCATACGCACACGAACACCGATTTTCCTCTTTGTTTTTGTCAGGCGCTCCTCAACCTTAAAAACCTCTATGCGAAACATTTCGCTCCGCTTCATTCCTCTCCGACGAAAGCACGGCAAATTTTGATTTATTGCATTTCCTGGTGGCACAAACGAAGTTTTCATTGGCCACCCACTTTTCTCGGAGGCGGAGCCAAGACCAAAACACTTAACAGTGTCACCGCATTTCACCCCCCCTCTCGCTCTTACGGGTTGGGATCAGCGACTTTGTGTCGCAGCAGGTCACCAATTTGAGCAAGCTTGCTTGCGGGAACTCCAGTTCGATCACGAAGATGATCGCGGTGTCGAGCTGGGAAAAAAGGAAAAGGCTTATGCAGAGTGTGGGAAGAGGACACTTGCGATTCGCCCACATTGATGGCACGCATGCAACGTTGAGCGCTCCGCTTCGAGAGATGACAGATAAGGCGGAGCAAAAGGAGCCACGTTGTGGTCACGCCGCCGACTACTGCGTGAGAATCGTGAGCCGCTACGCTCACCGAAGTGTAATTGCCAACCGGCTTCCCAACATTTGCATACGGGACTGTGGCTTCCATCGCACTCAAACTGGGATCTTAAGATGAGGAGGAGGAAGATGAAGAAGTGCACAGTGAATTCCGTGCCGTGTCGAACTGTGACAGACACGCGTATTTCGGTTTCATACTGCTTGCGATTTATAAATGTTAAAGAAAGCAGCGTACTTTAGGCTATGCATTTAGTGAACACAGAAATGTGCCTAAAGCCCTGTTTCAAAGACACCACCGCAGGAAGTATTTTCACTGTGCAAATGTATGCTTTATTTCTTTTGTCATATAATGAGTAAATGTTCACTATCTGCAAGGTATGGAGATGATTGCGCGTGTCTACAAAGCTAAGGACACGTTACATTACGTTTCCAGACAACAGAAGAAAAAAAAGTAATTGCTTAGAAAACAAGAAACAAGCGCAAAGGTTCATAAAAAGATTCAGGGAAGCTTGCACTCACGCGCAAGACTTGGATGGCGAAGCTGTTGAAGGTGAACATTGCCAGACACATAGCTAAGCTTCACTATCATTGTTTATTTGCATAGTTGCGGTGCTAGCAATCGTCGTCATATGCATCGAAGAGGTCGTCGTCTTCTTCGCGGCGAGTGGTGGATGCAAAGACATCGTCAGCATTGTACACTTTTACCGGCTCTTCGTCATCCATTCGAGGCAGCGGTGGCGGGATCTGCAAGTCGCCTGAGGAAGGATTGGCATACTCGTAGCCATGTCTCCAATTGTCCATAGTGGCTTCTCGAGAATGCGGCGGCCGCGGTGACCTCTCCCAAGCAGGATTTCTTTCCACCTTCAGCTTGTTTTTTCAGAGTTGGTAGCGCTTAACAATGGATCTGAAGCTTTTTTTTTTTTTTTTTTTTTGCTAAAGCGAAAGCGCGTGGCGTGGACGCTCGGCGGTCGCTGTGAGGCACGCGCTCTCGAGCGTTCGGAAATTTCAGGGTATTTTTTACTGCAACAGCGAAATTACGGCCAGTCACAATCTCCGCTGGAAAGAAACATCTTCTGTATTCTTGGCTGGAAATCCTTAAACGGAGTTTACGTGAAATACACCGAATTGATTTAAGCAGGATTAGGATTTACGCCGGGCGATAATACGCATACGGGTGTTTCAGATTTAATAACAGGAAATATCGCAGTGAAATTTCAACTTCTGGGCATTTTTTTTTTTGGCTGAATTATATTGGTCTACTCATCAAGATGGTTTATAGCATCCACAGGACCAGCACCAATGCTTCAAATATCTATATTACTGTAGCATGTAAACGTCACCGGCTTTGAATCTGACGTAAACGTCACCGGCTTTGAAATATTACAATCGGCGTCTTGAGAGTCACGTATGCGTTAGTTGAGTAACGGCACTCGCTTGCATCATTTTAAACACGTGCCTACAAAAGTTCATGGCGAGCGCTCTAAATATTCGAGGTAGAGCAAAAAAAGATATTCGGCATATATTCCAGAATATAAAGTATACCTTATATTTTGGGATTTTTGCTGAATTTCTTTCAACAGCTCAAGCATACACGCTTAAGCTGTTGAAAGAAATTCAACATAATTTGAAATTCAGCTGTGGCACCAAAATCTAGAGAGCTCAACTAAAACATGTCACCGGCGAGTTTGAAAGCCTGCGATGAAAGCATAACGGCGGCTAGAGCTGATGATGTTCAAGAATAATGTCCCTGGCACGGTCTGCACACTGTCACCTAACTTGGGCACACTAAAGACATCCCCCTTCCTTTTAGCCTTTTTGGGCCACATTATGAAAATGTCTCGCCCTAACCACGCGCACCCACGCGCAGACGCACACACGCAAGTAGAGGTATGCACCCCCCACCCAAAAAAAAAACAATAAATAAATAAATAAACACGCGAATTAAGAAGCTTTCGGCTGCAGCAGATTGTTTCGTGTACACATCTTGCTCGCGCGTTGTCGCGGGCGAACGCGTGGCCACGCTGTACAGCATGTCAGTTTAAAGCAGTCACGTGCCAGCAATTTCTTCTGCTCTCTTCTCCAGTGGATAGAAACCGGGCGCGCCCCAGCGCTGAAGACTGCGGCGCAATGAGGAAGAAAAAACACGGTATGATTTGAGGACAGCCAGTTGAGCCTCCAGCGCTGTCAGACACGACGGTGGTGCCGAGCGCACACACAAACACGAGCCAAGAAAAGAAAGTAGTTTGAAGCCATCATGTTGCGGCCGGGGGAGCGGCCTTCTCCGGGGTCAGCGCAGGGTAAATGCGCCGCGCGCGTCCGCCAGCGCTCAGCCTTCGGGCCCACCGAGGCGCCGCTCGGGCAAACGACAGAAACGCGCCCGGTCGCCCATCAAGCGTCGGTAGAAGGCACGCGCGTTCGGGGTAGCGTAATTCCTATAACAGCGTACACGAACGCTCCCGTTGAAAAACGAAACAAAGCGAGAACGATAAACCAAAAAGCGCTGCAGAGAACTTATTTGATGCAGTGCCGGGGAAGACGAGAAGTTTACGTGACGGGGAGAGTGCTTTACGATCGGCCGCGAAACGCTGTGTAGTGAGCGTAAAGGGGGTCATACGGCACCGTGTGTTGACCCTGCCGAACGTTTAAGAGGGAAGGCACGCGTACTTCGTAACGTGGAGGTCATGGATGGAAACGAGCAAGACCGGTGTCGTCAGCGTCCAGGCCAAAAAGAGCGTTTTGGCTGCTCCGAGTGAAGCTCCGAGCATAAAGGGCAGCCGTCGTAGCGTCGTTTGAGCCGAACGACGCTACGACGCTACGGCCTGATTTAGAGGGACGGGGGTTGAATTACGTCTACACGACATCAGGTGCGCATGCTCTCTGTTCGCTTTTGATTTCGTCATCCAATCCAGTTTAGCTTGTGATCCCTTTTAACGCTCACCATGTCGTACATGTTCTCGTGGTCGAAATTTCGCAAGCATAATGAACTGGGGTCGCATTAATCAGCGGGTGCATTAATCTTGATATTATTCGCTCATCAAGCACCATGCGTGACAACACAGAATTCTGGCCAATAATAGCCGAGCATGCTCTGGTAAATTAATGTGCACTGCAGGGGGTGCACTGCACTACTCCCCAGCTCCTGTCCCGATTCCACCAGTGGTGTAACTTGCAGGATTGTCTGAGGGCCCTCGCTCCAACGGGCTTTCTGTCCGTTCTTATGCCGCTTTTAAAATCAGGGTACAATTTCATCAATACGTTGCGAACTTCTGCCACGTTCCAGAGACCTTCCGTAAGTTGCTACCGTCACCTCGATGTCCCTACTGCTCATTCTCTACACCTAGCGATCTTCAGCAACTCACCTGATCCTGTCTAAAATCAAAACTCTATAAAACCTGCACCCCTCCCCCCAGTGCATCATACATCATACATCGACCCCCCATACAATGGAGAGAGAGAGAGAGAGAGAGAGAGAGAGAGAGAGAGAGAGAGAGAGAGAGAGAGAGAGAGAGAGAGAGAGAGAGAGAGAGAGAGAGAGAGAGAGAGAGAGAGAGAGACTCTTTATTACAGAGAAAGCGGAGAGGTTTGCCAGCATGAATTCACCGGCATGCTACTCTGCGGGGAAGGGGGGAGAAAGAAACAAAGGAAGTAGATGGAAGAAGAAGATTAGGAGACAAGAAGAAAATAATAAAAATTAAAAAGAAAAGAATGAAAAGCGTGAAGCTTAGTGTTAATGGTCCAGGTTGGAGACATTCAATTCTTTGCTGTAAACGGGCCCTTGATTCAGCATAAGCAGAGCACTGTAGTAATATATATTCGACAGTTTTGGGTGAGCCGCAGTTGTCACAGTATGGGTTGGAAGTCCGGCCTATACGATAAAGGAACGAATTTGTAAACGCTGCATTAAGGCGCAGTCGATGGTACAGTGTCTCTAGTCGGCGAGGTAGTCGTTCCGGCTGCCTCATTCTCATGTACGGGTCTATGCAATATAGAAAGGCCTGATGAAACTCCGGAAGGGACCCTACACGCTATCTCTAATTGCATCTCTAATTGCATCTCTAATTGTATCTCTAATTGCAAAGTGGTCCAGAACCGCTAGTTATAGAGCCGTGAGTTTGCTCCCTTTTCCTCGCCCCGAGATTCCAAGATTTTTGAGAAAAATAAAGAGCTTCACAAGACAACACACTAGCGATGATTCAAAAGAGACTCGTAGAGTAAGCGCTTTGTAAGCGCTTTGTGTCTACGTGCCATTCGCCATCCTCATTCGTGTGCCGTCTTCGGTAGAGCTTTATTTTTCTCAAGATGATATACAAACCACCCTCTGTCGCCGCCGCCCACGGACACCAGGTACACATGACTAAACACCCCTTACCTTTCACACTCCCGTCGCCCACTTAACTTTAAATCATCCTGCTCCAACAAAACTTTCACTCCATCTCTCTGAATATATAGGTTGGCAGACTGGCGGTCGCTCCCATTCGATATGAACGCAACCTTCGGGACCATGTTCTAAGTCACTCTCTGGTGACTTAAAGGCCAACTGCACTCAAATTTTACCTCAAACAAATTTATTTTGAACGTAAAGTACGCACCGCCAAACAATCTGGGACATGACTGGTAGCCCCGTGAAATGCGGTAATTGGTTATAAACGTTTAAAGTAGCTCCGTCGCAGGCGACACTGCACCTGCCGGCTGATCGCTCAAAAAGCCACGAAGTGGAAGGGACATGGCGGCCGGCCCTGCGCTACGGCCGCCATGTCCCAGCCAAGTGAACCCACGGCCAGCCAAGTAAGTGAACCGCGGTCGTGCTACGCTGGGCGCGCTTCGGCGCGTTGCGCGCAGGTTTGCTTCGGCCGGCCGGCTGAGTTGTGTGGCCGCTCACTCGGTGGCTGAGCCGGCGGAAACGTCACTTCCCCCTAGCCGTAATGGTCATGCTCTTATCAATTTCGGTTTCAAAATCTCATTTTTTTTATGGTCGTTTGCGACATGGATGTTCGCCTATTTCAGCTGTGATATTTTGCGCCTTGTCTTTTTAGACAGACTATATATGGAAACAACCTTTTCGAGAGGTTGAAATTTTGAGTGAAGTTGGCCTTTAAGGCCCGTTCGCACTTTCGATTGGGGCGACAAAAGCGAGCGGTGCGACTGGAGCGGCCGCCTCACATTCGTGTCCATATTTGCGCGCGATACGGACGACAGCGACGACCTATTTTTCCTTCTCTTGTTATTGTCTCTCGCTTGGAACGCGACTTCACGGGAGTTTCGGTTTCGACAGCACAGTATCCGGGTACTACGACAGGATATGTCGTTAGAAACTCTCGCCTCCTCCTTCCGCGTCAAGAGCGACGGCGCGACCACGGCTACAAAAATTGGTCAGGACCCACCATGGTCGAGACCCATCGCTCTTGTCGCGCGACGAAGCGGTTCCGGTCCGGGTGACAAAAGGGGCAGAAATCGGGTCGCTTTTGTCTCTTTTGTTCGCTCCAATCGCGACTCCAGGTGTGAACGGGCATTTAGTCTGCGTCGCGTGACATCTTCGTCTGGACGCACTGGGCAAAAATTAAAAAAAAAAATGGCGGAGCTTGCACTAAGTGGCGCAAAGCATGAACCATAGCGAAGCTGCAGGATTTCTTTCTACGTGAGCACTGAAGCACAAACCACCATGCATTTGCGCAAGTTTCGTATTGTTTATTTACATGTTCCGTCGCCCCTTTGCACTGTGCTAGCAGTAGCCATCGTCTGATGCATGCACCGATACCGTTGTGTGCCTCGTGCCAAGCATTACATGCGCGGTAGCGTTTGATGAGAGCTGGGGCGCAGCGGCGGCGAGTACGTATACGATGCATGCGCGGCGCTCCTGGAGTCGCGTCGAGGCTCCGTGGAGCAGGTGTTGCGCCAGCTGTGGCGCTGTTGGCTGCTGGGCAACGCGAGGCGCTTCTCGAGGTTTTCACTAGTTTTCTTCTTCTTCTTTTTTTTTTTTTTGCTAAAGCCACTGCGTGTGCTGGGGGTGCGCTAGCGAGGAACGCGCTCATGAGCGCTAGGCATTTTTTTGTATTTTTAACGTTTTACGTACCTCACATTGCAGCCAGCTATAACAGCTCCGCGGTTAAAGCGTGTGAGAAGAAAGCA
The DNA here is from genome assembly GCF_048455015.1 of Haemaphysalis longicornis. NCBI lineage: Eukaryota > Metazoa > Arthropoda > Arachnida > Ixodida > Ixodidae > Haemaphysalis > Haemaphysalis longicornis. Next base: position 42,392,446 of record NW_027526361.1, on the reverse strand, counting down.
ACACCGGTGCAAGTAATTCAGCGAAGAAGAAATTTGTTTACGCGACCGTCGCGCGGTGTCGGGGTAAGGGTTTTAGTCTTGTGGATTCGACTTCACCCTACTTGGGGGGCACGTGACTGGTGCCTTTCGCGTGGGCGTGTATAAATATACACGAATGCGTGCGGCGTTCGAGGGTGGTCTCGGCCCGGTGAACCGACGCTCCTTCGCTCGGGTAGACGACCTCGCTAAGGCGCTGCGCGGAGACGGCGATGAAAGCAGCGAACGCGATTCTTCTGGAGAGCTGGAGCTGGTCTTGATCACCGCTGCATGAGCGCGCCGCGCTGAATCGGTGGACGATGCGGCGCGCATCTCATTTGCATGGCGCGGTTTCTACAAATGGCCCGCTGGAACCGCCCAAGACAATGGGAAGCACGAGGACCAGTTTACACGCACAGAGACGGGGCGAGGTGCGGGTAAGGGCCGTGTCTGGAACTGATCGGGCGAAGAAAATAAGAAACTCCTTCCGATTAAAATTTCAAAGAAATTTGATGTTATAATTTTCTTTACTTTTACGCCGGCCTGCTGGAGCGCTGTGAATCAATTTGGGCTACCTGAAGATCTTTAACGCGCGCCGAAATCTCCCCGCATAGGTGTTTTCGTTAAATTAATATACTTAGACGCACCCCAGTTTGGTTAAACGCTAGGTTGATGAATTGGTAATGTTGTAACGAAGAAAGTTGACCAATAACTACCACTACGGTAGCATGGGGATCGGCAGTGAAGAATTCAAGACGTCGAAGAAGTTTTAATGTTAAGTGGTTCAATTTACTGATGACGTTTACTCATCTTTAACACATACGAATTGGAAACAATACACTTATTGCATAAAATGAGAAAACAGTTAAGAGACCAAGAGTACTTAACGGGAAATGGCTGATTGGATAGCGGTCTCCCGGCGTAAGGGACGAACGACGGGCGGCAGCGTTTTTCGAATGAGTACCCGGTGCAAGCCACTTGCGAGCAATCGGCGGAGCGGATTTATAGTTACTTCAAGCGGGCCCAAAAGGCCGGACACCCTCCGGTAGGAAAGGGTACATGTGTCCCTCGGCCCAGCGCCTGGCTTTCTCCGAGGTGTACGCTTGGGAGAAGCTCCGCAGACCCTCCTGCGCCCTTCGGGGCAGTTTCGAACAACCCAGCCCCCAGAGGTGATTCAAGCTCAAAAGAGAAGCACGGGGCCATTGTGGGAAAAAAGAGCATTCTAGACGCACTTTCTGCAGCCAATCCGGGAGACCCTTCTTAACACCAGTCAGCCGTGCTCCCGCCAAAGAGAAAAGGACTAATCACACACAGACACGAAGTTTGAACCCGGAAACGCGCGCTTGGAGAATTATTGGCGTGGACAAAGTAGCTGAGACACAAAACTTTAAAGTAGATAATCAAAAGACAGAAGTGGCCTTTGGAAGTGTAGAAAGGGCTCGGAGCCCAAAGCTAACAACACAGGGGGCGCGGAAGAACGCGGCCGCGCAGAAACGTTACAAAAGTCAGCGGCCGTGCCAAGCTCGGCCGCTGGTCCCCGTAATAGCCGCGTCTTCCGGTCGGTCGGCGCGCAAAGACGCACGCCGCATGCATTTCTTGGTAAAAAAAAAAAAAAAAAACTGGGCCTTGGTGACCGAAGAATTATCCTACAAAATGGTAAATTAAACTGAACGGGGGCTTCGCCACAATATGCAGGATTAACAAGATTATATGCTCTGTTTTGGTTTCAGTTGCTGTTGTTTTAAGCGCAGAGCACTTTAGGCGCTCGTCTTGTCGTCGTATCTTGCGCGCTGGCCCCAAGTAGAGCAACAGGACATTCCGTTGTAGCACTGTCGTCGCAGCGTACCCCAGAGGCTTCGAAAGCCAAGCGGTTTATATAGTCATAAGCGTTCGAAACTCGTGCACCGCTGGCGGTTGTCCTACATCTCCCCGTTGTTTAACGCAACGATAACTATAGGTACATTTGAGGCAAAATATACGTAATTAACCGGCAGCGCCCGCGTTCATTTAGTTAGCAACACTCGTTCGGTTGGTTTTAACGATAGTAAGCGAAAAAAGCGGCCGCGCAGGAAAACAATGGCGCGTTCAAAATGACGCAGAAAAGGTTTCACGCGCAAGAAGAAAATGGTGCGTTCGAAATGCCACAAAACAGCTCCAGCATACGAAATTAAAGCAAGCACAAAAGGAACAGAACTCCCGCTGGCGCTGTTTCAGGCATGGGGCGCGCGAGAACTGCGAACTCGGTGAATTTGAATTGCATGGGGTGTTATCAGTGAGCGGATAACGGCGGTACAGCCAATTATGGCGAATCACTGCTCTGCACTTCCGACAGCTTTCCCATTGAGTGGAATGGCTTTAATTTTTATATACTTCAGTTTAGCTATTGTGTGAGTTATGCCTTTCGAAGACAGGACACAGGTGAGAGTAACGTAAACGTAATCATGGCAGATGATGGGTGATCTATTTAAATGATGTATAAGCGGCGATGCATAGCGTGCGTAAGCTGCACACCAGCCGCTCCTTCGTCGCCGTCCTGGTCGTGGGGTCATGGTCCAGGTCCCGTGACACACACACACACACGCGCGCGCACACACACGCACACGTGTGGCAATATCTTATCTGCTTGCGCATTCCCCGAAAGCGGAAAAAACCGTGATTTGTTAGTTTTCTCCTTACGGGCTGTATATTCGAACAGTATACGGACAAGGACTGTTTGGATAAATTCTAAGTGATTGATAAGCTAAACTTTCTTATAGAAGTGTTGTCGTTGCCGGGTTCGTTCCCGTCGTGGACATAACCCATCTCTTCAGTAGAGTTTCCTTGATAAATTGCAATATTTTGTGAACTAACAGCAAAACTTGAGTTAACGCATCTTTTAAATATACGTTACCGGCTCTAAAATATTCTAACAAAAAACTTCAAGGGAGGTAGTTTGCGGTAAAAAAAAAAATACTGCTGTATGATGTCAACAGAATTCTGCAAGCAGGCCAACAACATTTGTACAATTCATTCAACGCAAAAACGGCGAATAACACGATAGTGTTTTCCTGGTGTTCTGCTAGCTGCGCTGCGGTGTCCAAATCCTCAAGCCACGTGACATATATTTGAGAATACTGTTTGCGTGTATCTAAATGGTGCACACAGCCCAAGGAAAAATACATATGTGTTTATCTACACCTAAAAGCTTCAGTCACACAACGACATACAACATTCACACGCGATGATGTACTCACAAACGCGACGTGCACTTAAAAAAGGGTCAATGCGAATGAAGGAGCTACGAGGAAACTAAAAGAGCCCTCCAAAGGTGGCCCACAGTGCAAGCGCAGTCAATGGCCGCGATGTATAATGCCTAACCTTGCTACAGAGAACTAGGGGCGTGTTACATGCGAACGCCTCGCCCGAAGCCGGTCGTCGAAAAGGAAAGTTGAGCGAGCGCTCGCGACGCTGGAAATAAACACGCACTCGCTGCGCGGTTTTCCTTCGTGTGTACAGTCAATGTATGCGTATCCTTGCTCTTGACCGTGATATCTCAGGCCCTCATCAAAGTGAAAGCGTAAGGATACTGGCGCTGTAAGAATGCGCTAAGAGAAAAAAAGGAGGGGGGGAGAGAACGGCACCCTAAGGTACGCATGGCATAGGCCAAGCGTGGTAGCGGCACTTAGCGAAACATCCCGCTTCGAGGAACGTATGCTCTGGCGAAGGGCGCTTGACTCCGGCCTCCCAAATCTTCTGCCGCCGTGTTGCTCGCGAGCAGTGGTGCATTACGAGGGATCCTTCGGCGGTTTCTTCTCGAGGAAGGCGACGTCGACGACCATGACGTAAAGAGTGGTTTTCTCGGGGGCGTGTAACACCTTTCCTTCGTCTTGAAGCTGCTGCGGACACAAATAAGCGATACGGTCAGGCGACTTCGGCAACGTTAGGCAACGATGACCGACGAGAAAAAAAGGGAGAGCTGCGGAGCGAGAAAGTTGGGAGGCGTAGAAAAAGGGTGTACACCCGCTGTTCGTGTACGGGGTGTATGCGCTGTTTCACGGTGGAAAGGTCGGCACTCGGGCATCGCGGCTTGTTGTTAGAGCGTGTCATTAAGAAAATAGAACAAGCAGGAATGACGATGACAAGAGAGAAGAGAAAGGCGTGATACGAGGACGACCGTGGATGGCCGAGGATGGTCACTTAGTATACGGACCTCCACGGGCGCCTCACTCGCCCGAATCAGCTGGGACCAGCCCAGAGATAGGCAGCGATAAATAAGAGCGTCCCGAGGCGGCCGTTCTTCTCTCTAGTCTGCCCGATCTTGACAAAAAGAAAAGACGCTGCTATTTATTACCATCCCGCGTTTCAGAGAGGTCCGAGACTGGATACGGCCGCACAGGACGTCGGTCAGCACGTGCACAAAAGCTTCTGCGGTGGGCGACGAACCGGCTTAGAAGCGTCGCAGGCTTCACTATTTTTAGCGGCCAACCTTGCTTCGTTACGCGGCATTTTCTTACGCGCGCTCTTACGCGCTCCCGCGTGCGAACGAGACAAGTTGCGTTCGTTTTTTTTTTTCTTTCGTCCGCTTTCAACGAACAGAAGGTCGTCAATAATCGATGCAATCGCAGCGACGCTCGTAAAAACACGCGTACGACGCGCCGCCTTGCACGCCCGCGAGGTGATCGAACGGGCCGCACACCGAGACCGCGCTCGCTTGCTACATCAAAAAAAAGGAAGAAAGAGGCGACGCCCGACACGTGGGATGGCAGCTCGTCGAACAATGGGTCGTTGTACAACGAAAAACAAGCTCTCGGGGGTGGTCACTCTACCGAGTTAGGCGAAACTGTAAAAGGAAGAAGACGAAAGCCGCGCCGCCGCTTGACATCAACTTGACCTCCTTTCCAAGAGTTCGAAGTGAGGCCGCAGCGATCATCCCAGCGGTTGGACTAGTTTTTGTCCCATTTGTTGTTATTTTTTCCTCCGGCTGTTTTCGGTATCGACGAATTAAGCCTGAGTGCTGGTGTCTCGCACAAATAAGGTTTTACCTTATCTCCGACGCTTGCGATACGATGCTTCTGTGTAAAGAACTGAGGAGGCGGCGACCGTTGCTCGGAGGGCAGAGTTCAAAATGCGTAAAAAATGGCGGCGTTAAAATGCGTATCGAGGTGAAATAAGGCTTTCTCTTTGCGAAATGCCCGTTTAAGCTGGTAAACGATTCGTTCCTTGGTGGCTGTATGTTTTAAGGCTGATATATTATGGCTAGAGTTGAGCGCGGAATCGCAGGTAGACGAGACGGGGCACGAGGGCAGATACTACATACTTAAGTTGACTGTTGGGTATTAATTCTTTCTCTGCACCACACGACCGATAATATCAACATAAAAAGGCGCTAGATTGCGCGCTCAGTCACGTCTTTCCTTGTCCCTTGCCGCTCACGCCCTTAACTGTGCGGCGCTACGCAGAATACCAACTACGCTAATCCATAATTTTATTGTCGTAATGTCTGCTTTATGATCTTATTGCATATAACTTAAGCCCAGAATTTTATTCAATTTTGTTCAATGGTCAATAATGTCCCAGATAAAACCTCTCTGTCACCGCTGCTGAATAAAGTACCTCAGGGACCCACCAGAATATGATAACCAAATTCGTTTGTTCTAAAAACACGCCGTACAAAAAAAAAGCAATAAATAGTTATGATAACCGTTGTAAAAAAGCGGTCGGCGGTGGAGAGGAGGCCCCGCGGCGTCGAGTAAATCTGCTACACAGGAATGAAAACTAAGGGAGGTGTGACATGTACTGCTTTGCAGTAAAAAGCTCGAATTTTGTCTGGTCCAATGTTACCACGGCCGCTCGATGAAAAGGAGGTGTTTTGAGTTGGATGTTTATCTGTACACTTTTTTTTTTTCAGTCCCTGCGTGATTGAATACAACCAGCGTGAACAACTCCGCGTCATATTATCATGGTGGCTCGTAAGCTGGTAACAAACGGGGATGGTTTGAAAGAAGTTTTTGTATATCCTAGTCATGGTGGCTTGTAAGTGTGACCTGCTATGCTGTCCACGAACGGGGATGGTTTGAAAAAAGTTTTTGCATATGTAAAATACAATTTCAATTCTATTCAGATATCTTTTTGAGTAATCCTGTTTGATCATTTACGAAAACGCTCCTGGGACACAGAGCACGAGTCAAAGCTAACTCTCTTGTGAAGCCTTTCTAAAGCTTCTGGGATACCAACCACAAAAAACATTCCATAAAAGCTCGTAGAATAAGATGTTTACCGACAAATAGTTTAACCCATTAACGACACGTGCGATATCCAACAGCTGAGAAAACAGGCTAGATTTAGGAAAGGCTACTCGTTGATAGATCACATTCATATGTCATACATCAGGTAATACAAAAGTCTAAGGAGTACAAGAAACATTTTGACATGGCGGTTATAGATTACAAAAACAAAAAAAAAAACGTCTGATTCAGCAGAAACCTCTGCAGCCATAGAAACATTGACAGAACACGGAGTAGATGATAGAAGTAGCTGATAGAGAAGCGTCTTGTAAGAGATGCGGAAGTTAACTTTGGTTGGTTATATAATGTGGAGAAGTGACATCAGGCAAACCATTCGGATAATAAAGCGACTACAGAGAGACTATAGACTAGAAGAAGGGCAAGGCAGTTAACGCTATGGAGGGGTGAAGTAAAAAAAATTGAGGGCGAAGGATGGATTTGGGCATCGCAAAATAGGAGCAGGTCCAAATTTAGTGGCGAGGCATTCATCCCGCAGTGGACTTAATTAGGGTGATGATACTGATGATGACGCAGAAAAGTCAAACAGTGGATGTACAGACTCCACTGAGCTGCACTTAGTATCCAAACAAAACAAAAAGGCTGCTGTTTTTCCTCGTTTCATTTCGGCAGGCAAAAATTTCGAAATAGATAGCTTTACATAATAAGTTTAAATAGGCTGGTGATAATGATGATGACGCAGAAAAGTCAAAAAGTGGATGTACAGACTCCTCCGAGCTGCACTTAGTATCCAAACAAACAAACAAAGGCTGCTGTTTTTCCTCGTTTCATTTTAGTGGGCGGCCAATTTCAAAATAGGTACACCTTTACATAATGGCTTTTCCTCGTTTCCGAAAATATTCTCGTCGAAGCACAAATGTACCCGATGGCTAGCAGAGTTTAGTATGTAATGAGCCTAAAAAACGGGGGGACCTGTTGTGAGCTTAAGGAACGTTTCAGTCCGACAACTTTCTTCAAACGAGCGTCACGGCTTTCCATTGCCTAGAAAAACAACTTGACGTCCGTTACAGCGTTTGTTTTTTTTTTGTTTTTTTTTGCCTCGCGGGCAGCCGCCGTTAACGATGCAACTGTTGTACTTAAACGCCTACGCTGAGGTCTGGAAAACGTCGTGTCACTTTTTGTAAAAAAATTAGTCCCAATTTTCTGTGGATCTAACAAATAATAGTGCCTTGTTGACAACAAGGCCTGCATACGAAGATGATGTCAACTGGTACTGGTATGCACATATTTTTTTTTGCAAACGATAAGAATAAAATAAAATGCGTCGCACGCCAGCTGGGACAGCAATTTTAGTTTTTTGTTAGCTGAAAATTCGCTTGCTGAGAAATTAAATCGGTTTTCTCATATTGGTTGTCAGATGAGTTGTGTTGTACGAAAAAGTAACAATAAAAAACCGATTAGCCGAATGTAGTCATTTTCCATGCAAGTAATCGTTTGAAAGCCCGCCAACCACAGATGAACTCATCCAAAATGATTATCAGTGCTCTTGATCAAATTCCGGCTTCATACACTACATGACAAGGGAAATCTGTAACGTTTGCAACAAATTCTTCACCGTAAGTGTATACAGAGCACCAGAACACACCCACGGGAGAATGATATACAAATCGGCAGGTTTCCTTGTCATTCGAGGGAAAATTCAATACACATCGATTCGACTGCAAAAATAGGCCGTTCCTATTTTAACCTTTCTGCGAGGCGAAGGCGTTCGATCTCAGCATCCTTTGTCGGAAAAGAAGGAAGGAACTTCGAGCGCGGACACGACATTTACGGGTGGCACCGAGAAGTTATGCATTCCACAAGCACCCCGAGTTAGGCAGGAAAACGAAGGTTTCCCAGCGCACCCAGGCGGACAGCGTCACACCCCCGCCGGTTCTCCGTATACCGCAGGGCGACGTATGCCTTCCAGCACGCCTTAGATTTGCGCAGGAAGAGACAAGGGCCGTCCCGTGGTGGCAGGGAAAGTGCGGAGGCCATGGAAGCCCGACACGGGAGCACGGCACGTCCTGTTTCGGCTAAGCGTCGAGCGTGACTCGCACCCTCACGAAGCACTAAACACGCATACGTGCGGCCCAGTGTTAGAGTTGGGTGCAGCATAGCAAGCACCGAACTTGTGCAAGGGAGACGCACCAGCAAAGGCAAGCTAATGGGGTTGTCTGATCGGTTGCGTTCGCAATGAACTTTAACCTATTTGTCTTTGCGTTTCTCTGTAAACGCTCATAACTCACCCCCCCCCCCCCTCTCCACCTACACAAAATGATGTAAGATGCCTGAAAAAATGGCTATGACTGAAAACCTACGTAAAGGCATGAATAGGCAAGAGTAGAGTATCTGAACTTGCAAAAGAGAAACGCATGAGCTACGGCAAGATCATTGTCTTGCCCGTTGGGTGCTTTCGAAATTAAGCTTAAACTATCTGTATTTCGCTACCCCCCGATAGCTCTTACCTCTGCCTTCTACACTCCTAAAAAACTGGATGCAAGATGCCTGAAAATATGGTGATTGCTGAAAACCAGGAGGAGGCAAGACAAACTATATACTCGGTTGGGGCAAAGCTGTTTTCATGCCGCGGGGAACTAGGATTATGAGGCGGTGTATGTTCCGTACGTCTGCGCACGAACGAGGAGCTTCCTGTGCATGCTGCACGGCATCTGTAACACCGTGCTCTTTCCGCGCAGAAAAGTGTCCACGGTCGCAACGGGGAGGCGGAAGACAAACATTGCTCTCGCCCTCCGATGTCCCGACGGGCCAACGCTTGACCCCGTCTGGAGCGGAACTTTGTTTACCGGTCGCTTCCTGAGCACGGTGGCGCAGTTGTGCCGACATTCGTGGCAAGCGTTTTGACGTCCTTGGAGTAATTAAAGTTTCCAGCTAAATAACAATGGACATAGGCCGTAGGAGGCCATTTACGTTAAAATACAGCCGCATGAGGCATTTTATGAGCAAGAACGAACACAGAATTAAGCGAATGAAATGACAATGGGCGGGTCAAGTTATGCGCACGAGGGAGAACTGGTGGACCATCCGTTTGACTGAGCGGCTGCTGATTAACCGTAAACGCAGTAGGGGAGGGCCAAAGACTTGATGGAGGGATGAGCTACAAAAATTTTGGGGACGGAGTGGACTCAGCTGGCACTCGATAGGCGTGGCTGGAGATCTTTGGGGGAGGCCTTCGTCCTGCACTGCATGGACATAAGCAGGCTGATGATGATGAAGATGACGACAAACATGAAATCGGTGAGAAATAGTCACTGAAGTAGATTTTGTTTGAGTAATGCACATTTGTTAATAGTTTATTTAAAGGGCACTTTCTGTCGGCGTTTTTCTATCGCCATGGCCGTAGGCTGACCACCGCGTACATGGGTATCACAGGAATTGCGGCGCATGCGTGAACTAAACTAAAATCTAAAAAAAAAAAAAAACTTGTGCAAGTTCAGAAGTTTGGCTATCGAATCGGGGACCTTCCGCTTCGGAAGCGCAACGGTACTGCTGTGAGATGCTACGGCTAACAAATTGTAATTGCGGGCTTTGCATTCAAGTTTTGTGTCTTGTTTTCGGCCTAAGAAACATTCACCATGGCTTTCTATTGATTATTTCGCTGCAACGCAATTAGAAGTGGCAAAACTGATACACGGTGTCGCTGCTTTAGGGTCGCGCTCTGGAGAGTCATCTGTCCTCCCATGCCAGTAATCACATATGCACAGAGGGCACATGCCCTCGCTGTAGAATTATTTTTATCGTATTGAAGAAACAAGCTTAGGAAAAGGCCCAAGGCGTGGAAGGAGGCTGCTGAAGGTTGTATCATCCCCCTCCCCCAGTGTGTGTGTAGGGGAGGGGGCAAAGTTGATCGCGTGTGAATATTTTATAATCATATAGAGAGCGTAGAAAATTTCGCGATAAATCCCCCGACTTCTCCTACTGCTCATGATAGATTGGAAGCAAGAGCTCAGTTACGTTAGCGGGATGCTGAGAACTGGTGACGTAATGCACGCAGGTGGAGCCAAGAGCAAATCGAAGATTTCGCCTTTAAAAGAGAGTCAAATGGTAGCACAGGGGTCATTGAACTGCGCGCCATCGCAAAAGCGACTACGTTTCACATGTGCATATTTACACCACGTCGCCCCCAACCCAAAGAACACAAAATACAGGAATGACCTCGTTGCAGGAAAATCCACTGTAGCTTCTGAGCTCGACGCCGAATTCAAGGAAAGGAATGCGGTGCGCCAAACTCTTCCGCGTGTTTTCAGCAACGGTCTGAAACACTTATCAAGGGTGGCTTAAACATCATTACAATAAATAGACCCCCGTATAGACGCCCGGCCGTTCGTCCCCCAATCGCACGTACGGACATACACACGCACAAACATATATGTATGTGTGGGTGCATGCATGGGTGTGTGTGTGCGTGCGTGTGTTTGTGTGTGTGCGAGCGAAAGAGACTAGGTAACACAACGCTGTTCACATACACTGTTTGTTCATCTTCAAAAGCATGGGATCTATTTTTAACATAACTTCCTGGTACGTGGGTGGGGCGCATACACCTGAGCCAGCTTGCAGGCGCACTGTGGAGCGACGAAAGCGCACATCCAGAGGAATGCGGCATCAAGTCTGGCAGCTGGCCAGCCTCAGTATTTTATTGCTGCCGGAAGCATTGTTCTGATAAAATCAAAAATTTTCCATTCCCCTCTGCGTGTATGGGTCTGTGAACAGGCAGGCGAAAATACAGCCGTTATCGCACAAGCAGAGGTCGTTCTTTTGGTACCAAAATATCGTGTCACGTCTCCAGCGTGACGTACTTCAACTCCCATCGTTGCTGCGTGGTTGTTTTGCTGCCCTTCTAGCGGGCCCAATGTGACTTATACGCCGACATTTACTCCATAACGTTGTCTCTGCGTCCGTTCTTGTCTCCTGGTGAGACACTTTCTGTTACTGGGCCTTTATGCTCATTCAGTGGATTGACCGTTTGGGAACCCCCTGTTCTCTTTTGAATCCAGGTACACGCGGGAAACCGTCCGTATTATGTAATGGAAATGTGTACCCAAGGTTCGGCGGGCCCAAAGGCCGCTGAAAACTTTGCTTGGTGGCACTATTATACCTTAATTTACAATCTATGTGATTACCTTAGATAACCATTTTATTCAAAACACATTAAGAGCTTACTGAATACCTATGTTCCTCTTTCAATTTCACTGTTATTTCTTCAAATCGCTTACATGGTTGAAGGGAAGTCCTGCTATCTGCACTCTACTTCCTTTCACTGAGGCAAGTGTTACTGGGCTTCTTGTGAGAGGTTGGGAATATTGTCGTGTGTTCGGTATACCGCACGAAAGTTGGTTGAGTGTGGTAAATCACTTCGCGAGGATGGGTGGAGGAGCTGGATTTGTGATAGCCCTCACATTTAGAAGGAGCAGGGTATTTGTCGCGCTCCTCATACGCCATTGCTTAACATTAGCAAAAGATGCCAAAAAAAAAAAAAAAGAACGTCCTTCTCGAGGACTAGTACCATGATTCCCGTTCGACTCTTGCCATGAGTAAGAATTGGATTCACAGCTCGCACCTCATTTCACTCCTTCCGTAAGGAAGGTGCATCCGCTGCCAGAGGGAGCAAAGGGAGAAATATCCATATGAAGCAAATCCTCCTCCTCCTCCTCCTCCTCCTCCTCCTCCTCCCAGTTAGAGGAGTTTAATGGAATGAATACCACGTTCCCTCACATCGAAGGATGGCACTACTCCAGAACTCATTGTGTTATCACTCACGGCGATGCATGAGCCAGCCACTATTTTGTAAAGCTTCTTCTAGTTCCCCTGTTGAAAAACCATTCCCTCGAGGAGCTTCAAAACCGCGTTATAATGCTTTCCGGCTGGATCAACCATTCATTTTGCACACAGCGTAGTTTCGGGAACTACCCGCCGCGGTGGCTCAGTGGCTAAGGCGTTGCGCTGCTGAGCACGAGGTCGCGGGTTCAATTCCCGGCCGCGGCGGCCGCTTTTCTGATGGAGGCGAAAAGCAAAAACGCCCGTGTGTACGAGATTTCGGCGCACGATAAAGATCCCCAGGTGGTCAAAATTAATCCGGAGCCCTCCACTACGGCGCGCCTCATCGCCTGCGTTGCGTCGGCGCGTTAAACCCCTCAATCAATCAATCAGTTTCGGGAACTCCCCCAATAAGTTGAAGCCCACTCTTGTTGCAACTTGCACTTTGATTGAAACTGCCTTGGCACACGCTGAAAATCCCGACGCAGACAGGGCCGCGTGTTGAAAAAGGTATGAAGGGCCAACCGGAATAACTAATAGTTCTATTATCAGCATATTGCCTTCGGTTGCTGTTGACACTACGAGCAATTAAATCACCTCCCGTGAGCAATATCAACGACTTGTTCTCCTGCCAGTAATCTGGCATGGCTTTATTGAACGAGTCGACGTCCTGCTGGCAGCTGCGTTAGGCGCCAGCGTAGTGCATCCTGACAAGAAGAGTTCAGCCTCGAAGGCACACACCGGTCACTCAACGACGAGGCGGGTCGTGCAAATAAGGGCTGACTGAGCTGCAGCAATCAACGCTCTGCGCCGCCCGAACAGACGGCGAGGAGCAGGCGGCAGAACGCAAACACTGGCCGCTCACCCTTGACTCGACAGCGCACAAAACCTCTCAAATGTTCTTAGCGCGCTGGAGGAGCCAAATGCCGCGAGCTCCTCGCTGTAGCAACAAGTGGGCCAGGGTTGAAGGTAATTGACGGGCAAACTGCGTCGTATCGAGCGCCGACTCAAAGTATGACACTCAGGACAAAAGAAAACATAACAAACGCGCTAACCGATGAGTGATGACAACATAGGTTGAACTTGAAACATGTTGCTGGGCCGGTTGCCTTTCCTTTTGTATTTATCGTGTAAGAGCTCCCTTTTAAGAACAGGCACATTTGACTGGCTAAAAAATTTTCGTTGAGAGAAAACGTCAGGGCGGGCAAGAAGATTGGTAAGAGGAAGTTTAAGGCTGTACCACTCAAGGTAATGGTTTTTTTGTTTTGTTCCTGCTGAATACTTGATGCTATCGATCGTAATATTGTGCAGTTGCTTACGGGCGTTTTTAAATATGTGACACGCTTGAGTGCACATTTAATAAATGTGTTATAGTGCGTTATGCGCCTCTACTTACTCTTATAAACCTGCGGTGAGTTTATGAGGAGCGCTGAAAACTGCTGGTCATGTCTTAGGCTTAAAACATGACTTTCTCATGTTCTGAGAATACCAAGCCTTTCTTGACTTAAAGCAATATTACTACTAGCGTATATATGAGACAAATTGCACGGTAACATAGTTGTGATGGGTATTTACCAAAATATACTTAAATTCCCACGTTTACTGTCTTAATATTTATTGTTATTAAATAAATATGATCACTTGAAAACAAAACTATTCACCCCTTCAACTCTGTTTCGCTAAGCATGAACATCAGTGACCTGGACGCTGCAAACGCCTTCTGTAGAAAAATTACCTCTTCGCCGACATCAAACATAAGACCCACGTCGCCCACAAGTGCGCTTGCCCTAGCCATAACATCACCCATGGATGAACCGTTCTCTATGGCAGAACTCGTCGCTGCGCTGACCTCAGTCAAGAAAGCTACATCACCTGGTCCGGACAATATCACCTATGCAGCCCTTTCTCATTTGGGCGAAAATGGAAAGAAGTGCCTTTTAGGCATCTTCAATCGTTCTTGGGAAGCTGGCCGCCTAGAGCAAAAATGGAAGCACGGGCGTATTGTGGCTGCACTGAAGTCAGGTAAAATACCGACTTCCATCGAGTCCTACCATCCTATTGCCCTCCTGAGCTGCGTCGGCAAGCTTATGGAAAAAATGGTGCTCCATCGTCTGGACTGGGACCTGACCACTCGCAACGCATACCCGCCACAGATGTCTGGCTTCCGCAAGGGACGAAGTAGCATTGATAATGCCTTAGCCCTTGCTAACAGCATTAAAAAAGCCAAAACACAGCGCAACATTACAATCGCTGTGCTTCTTGATATCAAATCAGCGTACGACTGCGTGTACCATGAAGCTATACGCTCGGCCATGAGGTCTTCGGGCCTTGGGGGTCGCATGTATGCATGAATCTCGGACTATTTAACCGATAGATGCATCTACATGTCAGCAGACAGCGGTGACACACCGCTATACAGAGTGACCCGTGGTGTTCCCCAAGGTGGTGTCCTCAGTCCAACGCTCTTCAACATCACTATGATGGGCATAGAGAAGTGCTTACCGCACTCAGTGGAAATATCCTTGTACGCGGATGACATCTGCATATGGAGTGCTGGACGCAACAGGCGGGTACTGCGTGCGAGACTGCAACGGGCAATCAATTCCATTGCGGCGTTTCTAGGAACCCGAGGCCTAGATATATCAGCTGGCAAGTGCGCTGCCATCGCTTTCACAAAGCGTGATGTATCAAATTATGGACTCACCGTTGCAGGCTGCACTACCCCCTATGTTCCGCACCATAAGTTTTTGGGTGTGACCTTTGACAGGTCTCTGACTTGGTCAAAACACGTCCGCTATATAAAAGACAAGCTTGCGTCCTTCGTCAACATTTTCCGCATGTTATCTAGTAACGCCGGCGGATGCAACGTCCAGTCTCTTCTTCGGCTGTATGACGTCCTGTGCGTAGGATTGTTACGCTACAGCCTTCCTGTTCTTCTCCCCCTCTCAAAAGGAAATGCCAGAGCCCTGCAAAGTATGCAAGCGCAGGTCCTGAGGGTGTGCATTGGAGTTCCGAAGACCACATCCACGGTGGGAACTATGGTGGAGTGTCGACGACTGGCACCACTTGCTCTTGGCACGCAGGAGGTCCTTCGGGCTCAACTGAGATTAGCAGCACGGCAGCAAGGTCACCCATTAGCACTCAGCTCAGCCACTGAAGTGCGAGACCTTCTGCCTCTGCATTTCCAGCACACTTCTCCGTCGCTACAACCGCCTTGGATGTACCCGCGTCTGCAAATTACAACTGGAGTGCCCGGCATTACCCGAAAACAGGATATCGCCCCCCCTGCCTTAAAGTTCTTCGCCTTGGAACTGCTCTTCCAAAAATACAGGGCCCACACCCATCTACACACGGATGGGTCTGTGACAGCTAGCTCATCGGCTCTAGGAATCTGGTTCCCGTCCTCCTGTACCGCCTTCAGCGCAACGCTTAGCCACAGGACGACATCCATGGTCACCGAACTTGCCGCTCTGCGGGCTGCTTTCGCCTACATCATCGAGCAACCAGCACGTCAGTGGGCAATCTTCACGGATTCTCGGGCGGCCCTTCAGTGCTTAAAATCGTACCCGAAAGAACAGCTTGTTTTAGACATCCATGCATTGCACTTACAAGCTCTAATTGCACACCATCATGTAGAGCTTCAGTGGATTTCTGCCCACTGCGGTATAACTGGAAACGTCAAGGCGGACACTGCGGCATCGACAGCGCATGATCTGCACGGGCCAGTGATACCGATACCGTTCTCCAGAAAAGATGCTTCTGCCCTTGCGTCCAAGGCTGCCTGGAGATTTCAGCGATCCATGTGGGCTGTTGGGCCGCATAATTACGCGCCGCTTCACTCCATAGACCCGCACGGGACCTTTAGGATGCCTGAAGGACTTTCCAAGCATGACGAAGCGGTTCTTCACCGTGTGCGGCTAAATGTCGCTTACACCAATTACTTTCGATTCAAGACGAAACAGGCCGCTTCCCCCTTGTGCACTCTTTGTGATGTGCGCGAGGACCTGAACCACGTGCTATGTGAGTGTACGCAGTATAGAGCCGTCAGAACGTCCCTTTTAGTGTCCTTGGGTCTTCCGCTGTCTAGAGGCCTAACTCTCAGTGACGTGCTAGGCCCTTGGACGAACTCTAAACGAGCATCTCGAGCGACAAAAGCTCTACTGTCTTTCCTGCGAAGCACAGGACTTGATCAGACTCTTTAAACAGGACTCTCTTAATCAGCGCGTCATCTTCATCACAGTCATTATCATCATCTCTTCATCGATTTCTTCTTTTTTTATACATCTGGTGTAGCAAGCTAGGCGCCTTGGCCAGGCTAACCTCACCAGTATCATTAAAGACTATTCTCTCTCTCTCTCTCTATTCATAATGCTCACCACCAAGCAAACATATCCGCGTCAAATCTGCAAGAGGCCGAAATATTTGTATGCTGGCAAGCAACACGACAGGCAAAAGCCAAATAAATGAGCAGAACTGGACATGAAGTGCAACATAACATAATAACATGAAGTGTACGTAGCGCAATATTCAGAGTAATGATATCCCCTCTCTCACCCGAAATGGGGGGGGGGGGGGGGGGAGGACACGTCCAGCTTTCATCTCGAAAAAGAGCTCGATCCAAAGAAGACACCCACTTATACTGTCCGCCTTATCTACACACATAACGGACGAACATACTAGGCTGAATACATCATACTTCGTCCGACTAGGAAGTGTACGAGGCGCCTTTGCGCACGGATGGCGTCTTCACAGCCAGTTAGCGCAAACGCGAGACCGTGCAGCCGTCAGCGCCTTCAAAGTGCGCCACTTCCTGGAAACGCGTCGCAGTGCGGATTAAAGCAGAAAACGTGCGAATTCGCGTGTCCGAAGAGCGAGGAGCCGTCGCGTCGGGGCCGGCGCGAGGCTTTTCCTCTTGAACCGCTTTGCCACGAAGTCGCAGCAGCCAGCAGGTCACCCGACGTCTGCAAGTCGCGAGAGCGAGTCTTGTTACCACAATGTCTTTCCTGTGTGGTTCCACCTAACGACGCGTAAGAGAGAAACGGCTGCAAGTTTTGACGGGTTTACGTTTTCTCCGACAGGGACGGGATTTCCTGAAAGATGCGTGAAGTTAGACGTCGTCATGAGCCTCGAGAACCGTCTATTTCGGCAAACATTTCATGCAAGACGAGATTAGTGTCGTGAAGAAGGAGGGGTAGACTGGGGTCCAAGTCGGGCAATTGCGATGCGGCTTTAGGGCATAGTAACATAATCTCGCCACTACTTTCGGGTGATGCCGTGACTCTTCATGCAAGATGATTTGCAAATCGTATACAGCAAACGTAATGGTTTCTACGCATGTGGTGCTATTTTTAACAACACCTTAAAGAGATTCTGCACGAATATTTCATATTTTATGGAGAGAAGCATTCTTAATCATAAGCGAAGCATAACCATTCCTGAAGACAGTTAAAGTGACGCGCAGAGCACACGATAGTGAGCTTTGTTTTATGTGGCGTATGTCACTGCATTAACAAGTGGGGAGCAAAAACAAAGGAACCAAGAAAAGCAGGAAGAAAGAGAAATATTTCCAACACCACGGGCGTACTTTTCAATATTTTCACCTTTTTTGCTTGCATTTTCTGCCATTTTTATCCCAATAAAGGAATAAACAGAATAAGAAAGTAAGTGTACCTCACTTTGTTTTACTCTGCAGCCACATCGTCGCCATCGTCACCATCAGCGCCACTATCATCATCCGCATCCTTTAACAATCATAAACAGCGGTGCCTGGCCAGGTCAGCGGTGCCACGCGCCACGAAAGATCGAACACGACCGCGCTACAGGCGCGGTCGCATGTCTACACCGCTCTGTAAGTTCCGGCCAGGCCTTACGCACCTGAATAAATGTAGGAGAGCCACAGCGCATCATTGAGTCTGCTTCCTACAACTCATTTTCCTATGCGTACCAATGTTCGGTATGTATGAGGTTTATCAGGCCAGACAAAAAAAAAAAAAAATGGAGGGGGGGAGGGGGGACATGCTACACTTTGGACGCAAATATAAGGTCATAACTATGTAGTCGCACGCACATCATGTGAGCACAAATGCTGGGCGACACTTTTATCAGGAGCACAGCCTGTTTAACAGCAGTGCGACAAACCGCTGCTTTTTTATAGACCACGCAAGCATAAAACGACGCAACCAACACCAGCAAAATTATTCACGGAGAGAGAGTTCGCATCACATGAGGAGAGAGAGAGAGAGAGAGAGAGAGAGAGAGAGAGAGAGAGAGAGAGAGAGAGAGAGAGAGAGAGAGAGAGAGAGAGAGAGAGAGAGAGAGAAAACGATCTTTAATGAAGTATGGCGATGTTAACCGGGCTAAAATGCCTAACCTTCTAGGCTAGTTGATGACGTGATGAAGATGATGGCTACTATGATGATCAAGAACTTGATGCGCACAAACTCGGTCAGTTATTCACAACGACTGGTCTAAACCTGTGTTGCAGGTACTCTATCAGAGATTTGTACAGCGGAAAGCACGTTTGGGACAAGCCCAGGGTAGCACTAGTTCTTTTATAGACCTATGAAAAGCACGGGCTTGCGAAAGGCAGCTTTAATTTTTTTATACTTAATCTGGGTATGCCTTCCTCAGCACACTTTCAAGTGGCTCTGGTAAAATAGGTAAATCGATTTGCAGGATATTTAATTAGAACCACGTTAATTTGTCTTGAACAAAAAATATCGCTGGCTGGAATGCTGTATCCTTCTGCCCTCAAACGTTCGGGAGTTCCGAAGAATACAACATTACAGCCAACAATATCTTGTTGGCTGGAATCACGTGTCAGCCTATCGCGTTCGACAAAATTGCCTCAACTTCGTGCCCAATTTTTCTCAAGGTAAACCCACTCCGTTTATCACGACATCACGGAGTTCAACTGCTTGTAACCTGGTCTCGATTCCTTCATTTCAGAACTAAGGTTTTATTTCAACTCTTGTTGGTGCTTTGCCGTTAACATTATTCCTTAGCAGAGAAAAAAAAATTGGCCGCGTATCTGCTCCTTTCTTTGCAAATGTCGTCAAATGACGATAGTCTTTGTAAGCATTTGCCAAGGAAATGCTCCCTTCGCTTTCCCGCTCACCTCTCATGCTGTTCCTGCTCTGTCGCGCTCATCCCATGGTAAACACACTAAAGGTTTGCTCAAGGCGATTTCAATTTACCGCGTTCCACTTCTACAGGCGGGGTTGCTCGATGACAGCGCTGCAGTACGGCGGAGACGCGCGTGAATCGAGGCGGGCGACTTCAAGGTTTATAAAACCGCGTTGCCGTGCTCCACGTGCGTTCCAAGCCGAACGTGGAACCTAGCTAGCGGAACCTTTCTTTGCTGTTGCCGCTGATGCCCCCCTGAGGTGGGGCGGGTAACAGCAGGTGGTACGCGCCGTTCAACAGTAGATGTAGAATATCATTTGCTATCGAAAAACCAATCATCCAGAAATTTTTTAATAAAGGAACAGTGTAAATATCTCTTGTGAACTAATTTCCTGTCTTATATTTGCGTAATGCCTTGTTCTTGTTCAACAAAGTTGACAAGTATGAACATATAAACCGGGCTTAGAGGTTTACATTTCGCTGTGAGTGTATAAGACTATTGCGCAGTAAGCATTTTAGTTTGGCCGGGTGGCTGAATCGAGTTACAGACAGACAGACATACAGACAGACCAAAATTTCTGGGTTTAAGTAGCCCAAGAAAGGCTATCGTCTTGAATAAAGTCCCGATGCTAACGCCCCTTTGGTATCCGTACACACGCTGCCTTAAACGCACGTACACACGTGAGGCCTTGAAACGACAAATTATCTGCTGAGTGAGAAACGGTGCCATCAGATCGACGTGGAGTTCCTGTTCGTGCGTACCATGTCCAGGGCCGTCTTTTGGTTTCGTCACGGCCGGTACAAGCCAAACCAACACACACAAAAAAGGTAAAGCCGTTTGTCTGCGAGATCGAAGGAAACGCTCTACAGGTTTAAAAAAAGATGGTGCGGATGGAGAGGTATACTTTGTGTCGAGGAAAAATGCGACCGGAGGTGTGGTTCCTCCAAACCTTTTTTTTTTGGCATACTTATCTTTCTAGCATTTTTGGAAGCTTAAAAGGAAAATCTTAGCGAGGCTTCTGAACACTTCTGTTGGAACACTCATCTATACTCGGTTACAACTTAAGAACGGCACCACCTCATGTAGTGTATCACTCCGCCAAAGCTCCGGACCCGTGATGTCAGTGCGCGCGCGTTTTGAAAGGGGTTTGCTATGAATGCGTGATATCGTCTGCCTTGTCTCACGCAGTTTGTTTGTCGTCACTGGGGTGTTTCTAAGCATATTAAGTCCAAAAAATCACGGGAACAGCTCACACCATGTTCAAAATATTCCCAGTAACGCCTTACTTGCGCCGCGCGGAGAAACATCCGGCTACGGTGATAAGGCACAGAGGCAACTTCTGGTGCCGTTCTTAAGTTGTCACCGAGTATAGCAAGGTTTTCTTGTCTGCGGGAGCGTGCTCAGCTCCATGTGTGTAAGGGCTTGAGTATCGGTGAGTGCGCATATACTGATAGTGTTGCAGAAACAAGCTAAATATTCCTCGGGGTACGAAAGTCCGCTTACGTGCTTCAAAGGGGCAAGCCTCTTAAAACACACGAATACTAGAATACAAAACATGTAATTAAATGCAGAGCATTTCAGTAACTCACGATGTCACCCGCGTTGACGTCCATCGTAGTCCGCACCGTCGTTGTCCGCACCCCTCCCCCTACACTATATATATAAAAAAATACTATCCGGCGCCTCGTTTCGATCCCTCGACCCTGCGGGCGGAACGCAATGTACATGGTGCTCTACCCACCGCGCCACAAAGCCGACACAGAATGGGAGGCTACGAACGCGCCTTATATCCTTGACTCATTCAAACTACGTCAAGAAGCTGCTGATACAACGCATTCACTACCACCAACTCCCCAAACACTAAACGTTAACGCACTACACCCACCCCCTATGCGACGCATTTACTCGAGTCCCCCTCGCGGGGAGATGGGACCGCCAAAAACAACGCGTTGTGGACTGCGCAGTAAGGTGCCGGCACGTGCGAGAACCGCTCGCGCTGTTCGTTCCAGGCAGGGGGCGCGCGAACACTGCGAAGGCGGGAAATTTGAACTGCTTTGGACAAACCTCCGTTCAGTTCACCAAGAGAGAAGTGAGACAGGGAGGCGAAGAGCCTGATGGGTAGTAGCAGTAAGCGGATAACGGTGCCACAGGCCGTTATGGCGAATTACTGCTCTGCATTTACGACAGCTTTCACGTTGAGTGGAACGGCTTTAATTTTTTTTAAGTGCGAATGCACTTCTTAAGCGACCCTGAATCACGCGTCCACCGCCGTCCGTCCATCCGCACCACATACCCACTTAGGGCGATTGGCCAAGAAGAGTTCCTAATTTCTTTAACACATACCCACTTAGGGCGATTGGCCAAGAAGAATTCTTTCGCATCACCCGTGCATTCCCACTTCCCCATCGACGACTGCTGCTTCGCCAGGAGCGGAAGTCGGGGCGAGTACTGCGGCGTCTACCTCGTCGGTCACGTCTACGCGAACCTCGTGTCGCACGCCGTGTCCACCTCGCCGGTCAGGGACGAGTCGCCGTACAGTGCCGTCTACACCGACGCGTACTCGGGCGACGGAATCGTGGTCGTCACCCTCTACCTCGCGCCAAACATCTCGCGCGACGACGTCGTCGAATACGTGGACGCGGCGATGGAGAGTGTGGCCAGGCGCGTAAAGCCCTCGGACCCGGTCGTGGTTGTTGGGGACTTTAACGTGGACGTGCGAAAGGGCGGCGAGTGGTTGATGGAACACATGCTCGCCAACCACTCCATGACGTGCCTACCGCTAGAGGCTCCCACCACCATCAACGGCAGCTACATCGACCTGGCCTTTGCGAGGAACTGTCTGATACGCGCGGTCTTGCAACAACTCTTGACCGTACATTTCAGTGACCACAAGGCGGTCATAATGACCGTCAACTACAACGACAACACCAACAAGTGCTGAATAAAGAATACTGTCCTTTCACTTTACTTGCGTGTGTGTGTGATCTCCTCGAACATACACTTTAATTCACCAAGATTTCCAGAGAATGACTAACGGGGTGTGTAAATCCCCACTTGATCACGCGGGGGTGTTAAATGCAACTCCCCATGCTCCCCTTCGGGGAAATGCGGGTGAATTTTTTTGTACGTATTACCACCTTGGAGCTTCTAGCAAAATACACAAACGTATACCTTAGGAGGTTTCGGCAGGGCGTGGAAGCATGCCGATGCGTGTTGATGACTTTCAGCGTCGAAAGGGCCCATCAAAGTTTGCGCTTGAAAGCGGGAAAGACAAATTCCGCATATCTAGCGAAACACCATTGGACACTCAACAGCGTGGAGTCTCCAAACTGAGGCGGGTTCAACAAAATTTATAATTTCAAAGCCCCGATAGATCACGAAATTACTCATGGGCTGGCTCGTTCCGATAGTTTAAATAAACGCTGACTTGCAAAATCGGTGCGTGGCCGCCGTGGTGCTCAGTGGCTAAGGCGTTGTGCTGCTTAGCCCGAGGACGCAAATTCGATTCCCGGCCGCGGCGGCTGCTTTTCAGATGGAGACAAAAAGCGAAAACACCCGCGTGTTCGAGATTTCGGCGCACGTTAAGGATCCCCACGTGGTCAAAATTAATCCGGAGCCCTCCACTACGGCGCGTCTCATCGCCTGTGTAAGGTCGGCGCGTTAAACCTAATATTCAATCAAATCAACTCGGCGCGTTCGTTTGAAACGCGCGATGAAGCTCATGCTTTCATTTTGGATTCCCAATTTGAAAACGGTTCCCGAACAGGGGAGATGGAATAACCCTCCCCTTGTCGGACGCATTTAAAGGGGGAGGAAAGCTCCTCCTCCAACTTCTAGTCATTCGCAACTACCATCGTCAAGTGAGATTTAGCAGTTTCCAGAAGACGTCAGGCAACATATAAAGACCGATCTTCAACCATAATTCTTGCTACCCAGCCCACGAAAATCGGAGTTTATCGAATCAATTCAAACTGGCGAAAAAGTTACCGGCGAGTGTTTTTCGGATTTCTTTCGGGTTTATCCGAATACACTGTGCCTTACTTATATGTAAGAAGGTAAAGGCTTTTCTTGGATTTCAATGAATGTATACATTGTGTCCAAGCAAAGCTTTTACGTTCAAGGCTTTCTGGGCGAGAAATCTTTGCGCAATGCAAAATGACTTTCAACAATTATACATGAGAATAATAAAGTGTTCTCAAATGGTGCCTATGTCTTATTTCGGCCCCATTATTTGTATTTCACTCCTGATTACATTTCGTTTAGAATAGGACATGCCTGCGAATTTCTGCTCGGACTGCGTTGAGATTATGCAATCATTGCGTAATAACGCAAATGTGAGCTTCACTTTGTTTACCAATACCGCTCTGATATGCTCAGAGCTCTGAATGATCAGTGGCCCTTCCAAGGAGGAGAGTAATTTGCAGAAACATGTAAAGGAATCTGCACCCGGCGTCCATTTTAGCATGTTTCGTTCAACGAGATTATCTTTGGTATCGGTGAACTCTGTTGACTAAAGAATTTCGTTCATATATGCCCTTGCCAAATAAACGTTTACCTCACTGTTGCTGTTCATACCATTTGTAAATTTAGTTTTGTTTTTCCAATAAACATTCAGCAAGAAGGTTCATTTTCTTATTTATTTTAACGAAGTGAAGTGCTGGCAATTCCATATGACTGGTCCCGAAGAAGGAAACACGTTTCTGCCCTCGTGGATGGATTGTCTCACCTGACCTCATCTGGCAAGTTGCTATACATCATTTAATTGCTGCAGCCACACGGGCGTGTGAGCTCGAAGCAGACTACAAACATTTCTCTAGTGAAACAGAGCGGGCGCCAATAAAGGTTTAACAAAAGCTCCTGCAAGCAAACAAATATGCGTTTGGGTATCCTAAGATTCGTGCATCGTGTGTTTGTCTCTGTCAAGGACATTTCTCGTTTGCAAGCAGCTGGGGTGCAGAAGCTTGGGTGTTGTGCAGGTACGCACACAAAGGCGAATTTTTTTTTTTATTTCCGGTCACAGTGTCTGTACTTCAAATGAAGGCGAAGTACAAAAATGCACGTCTGTCTCAATCCCTAGCCTATTTTTGTTGCCTTTCATTGCTTCCTGTTCGAAAAATATCCCCGTTTTGTAAGGTATGTGGCAGCGTTGGCCTTAAGAAGTTGCGGCACCGAACGGTTCAAACAGCTGTCTGGAGTGTAATCACCCGTCCTACCACTCATTGTCCGCTACCATAGCAGTCGTACTGTGCCGTTATGTAGGCTGCCGTGCGCACTGAAGCATCAACTTTCTCTTACGTCTATCTCGCAAACTGCTCCGGCGAAGACAAATCCTGCGACTGAATCGACACAGTAGGATCAATGACCGGACTGACTAAAGGATTGTGAGTGGCTGAACGAAAAACATATAAATCATTAGGAAGAACGGGGAAACTGCGAACGCAAGAAAGAGGAAAATGAGGGGTGAGCACCCGGCAGCAGGCCAAACCTTCCACCTGGACTTCTAAGGCGTCGGCATTTCCGGTACAATGCAGGAAGCGAAACCGTTGCTTTTGCGCTTGGATCGTTGTTCTACCGCGGTATTTAATATGCATAGCACGTGTGGAAATTATCGCGTCCGAGTCTCACCGTTAATGACCCCCTGCTACATCGCCGATAAACGCTTTCACTCTCCCTTTTGGGCCTAGAAGCCATTCCAAAGCAACATCAGGGTCCTTCAATACTATGGCAATAGTTATCACCAGGAGAGAGAGAGAGAGAGAGAGAGAGAGAGAGAGCGCTACTCTATCATTTTGACAACCCTGTGCCGGACATCGTGCTGCAGTCTCTTCATTAGGAGACGACCGGTCTGTTGTTCTCCGAGAAGCCGTCACTAACCCGAAGGCAGCCTAGGCCACCAGGAGTTCTTGCGACGTCATGACCCCAGTTCAGCCATTCCTCCAAAGAAGCTATGTGAGAGCTGAGTTACGTCGGTAGCTCAGAGCGGAACTGCGTGATTTGCTAGCCGCAGCAGATATTTGTTATCTTTACTGCTTGGCTATTGTTGCAATTTTTTAGAGCGGCTAACGAATACCTTTATTGCTGAACTGAAAAGAATCCGGCAAACGTACAAGGTATGGCTTCAATAACGTTCTCAAGCCCGCAAACATTTCCCTGAACGAGGAAGAGGAAGTTGTGTGATGGGCGTGGAGCAGTAACGTCGTGGCCACAAAATATAAGTATTCGACGCGCTTGTTGACTACGTGCTAAACACAAGAAGTGTTGCAGGGGATATCTCCGTTGTGTTCATAGTTTCGGTCGTGTAGTCACACATTAAACAGCTACACAGCCTGTGGGAATAAATAAATCAAGAGTACATGCTAAGGGTTCCTTGTCCTCGGTAAGGGTAGATAAGCTCCTTGAGACTTTCTTGAAATGTATAAAAATTTCAAATCGCGTCAAAAGATTTTGGCAGTAAACGAACGCGTCATGTTGGATTGCCTGAGCACCATAAAACCTATTTCAGTGGATATGTTTCGCCAATAGTGAGCTCGACAGACCACCTATCCTTGAAGAACATTGCCTTGATATGCGGTGTGTAAACAACTTTTTTCTGGTCACTTCCGCCTTTGGCAGCTGGTCACTTCCGCCTTTGGCAGCTTCAGTAAAATGTGCTGTTGGGCTAGTTGGTGCACTATGAATTACGAAAATTGCGCTAAATGGACAAACAGAGGAAGGAAGAGAGACAATTTTCTAATTCTTTGGCAGCTGCTCGAGCGGACAAAGCGTATAATAACCGCGCACTCTAG
>NW_027526361.1:41988985-42361485 GCF_048455015.1 Haemaphysalis longicornis | reverse complement strand
GTGTGTGTGTGTGTGTGTGTGTGTGTGTGTGTGTGTGTGTGTGTGTGTGTGTGTGTGTGTGTGTGTGTGTGTGTGTGTGTGTGTGTGTGTGTGTGTGTGTGTGTGTGTGTGTGTGTGTGTGTGTGTGTGTGTGTGTGTGTGTGTGTGTGTGTGTGTGTGTGTGTGTGTGTGTGTGTGTGTGTGTGTGTGTGTGTGTGTGTGTGTGTGTGTGTGTGTGTGTGTGTGTGTGTGTGTGTGTGTGTGTGTGTGTGTGTGTGTGTGTGTGTGTGTGTGTGTGTGTGTGTGTGTGTGTGTGTGTGTGTGTGTGTGTGTGTGTGTGTGTGTGTGTGTGTGTGTGTGTGTGTGTGTGTGTGTGTGTGTGTGTGTGTGTGTGTGTGTGTGTGTGTGTGTGTGTGTGTGTGTGTGTGTGTAAAGTGGACGGGGCGGCTGTTTTCCATTTTTTACCGCAAAATTCAGACTTCAGAACACCCTACCAGCTAGCATGAAGAGTGCATTCCGATCGCTGCCTTTTCTCTACTATTGTCATTCCAGTGGGCGCGTGCAATGACGCGAGAGGTTCAGGAACATCCTTGCCGAGCGGGAATCGCTCTCGCGGTGCCTTCATTGAGGCGTGAAGCGCTCTTTTCTTTTTTCTCTTCCTTTTTAGCAAAGCCGCTTTCACCCACAGTTTCGATTTCGCTCGCTGCGTCCTATTTGTCCCGTGGACCGTTTAGGTCACCGCTGCCACGAGATCCTTGTTTCCTTGTACGGCGTGCAGTACAAATGAGCTGGGCGAGGGCGGCAAGGGTTCGGCGCTGCGCCTTCGTAAGCCGCTTAGGCTAAATTTACATAAGGGAGCGTAATATGGGGAAGTTCTGGAGAAGAATGGACAGAAATGTAGCTTGTATACATTGTCTTAGTCTGCGTAGTCCCGTTGATAAAAAAATCACAAGAAAGATAAAAACAGTCAGCGCGGAAAAGTTTCGAAGTCTGAAACCTATACATGTAGCACAGTATTAAAAAAAATGAAAATTCAGCGCTTCTTGTAACCACAAGAAGCACTGTTAGTTTGTTGCTGTTTATAAAAAAAACTGTGGTTGATTCCTCGGTCATAGCAATCAGTAAAACACGAAAGTGAAATGGGCAGCGAAATCATCTGAGCATGATTTGCGGGTCGGCGGCTGTCTTGTGGGTGTGCTTGTAGAGCGAAGTCCTGCTGGCGGGTCGCTTCGGCAAAGGTGTACTGGCGCCGCTTGCGTGGCGGATATGATGTCAGCGAAATCTTGGGGTGTCGCGGCATAAAACACTTTCGTGTTAAAATATAAAGCACGAAAACGAACAAGCCTAAGTATAACGTACACTTTAGTACTAAAGGTTGCTTCCCCGCAAGAAGACTATTTTGTGCAGACGTACACCCTTTACAGGCCGCTTGCTTCGTTGTACTGGCGTCACTTCCGTGACGGATATGACGTCAGCGAAATCTTGGGGTGCCGCGGCATAAAACACTGTCGTGTTAAAATATAAAACACGAAAACGAACAACCCTAAGTATAACGTACACTTTAGTACTAAAGGTTGCTTCCCCGCAGGTTGCTTCCCTTTTGTGACGACGTACACCCTTTACAGGCCGCTTGCTTCGTTGTGCTGGCGTCACTTCCGTGACGGATATGGCGTGTGCGAAATCTTTGTGTATCCGGAAATAAAACACTTTCATGTAAAAATAAGGAAAAAGCAAGCTTGGAAGGGCGGCAATCTGCGAAGGTAAGATGCTTGTTGCATACCTGGGGAGTAGCGGTTACAGCACACAAAAACAATGTAAGGAAATAAACCCGCGATGTCTTCGAAGTCCACGACGGGGGGCACTACTTGCATCAGCGAGCTGTCCGCGTGGCTGCTAGATAATGATATTCTTCCATCGTCCTGATAATTGTTATTATACAACACTGATATTGCGATAGATATATCACCATTCTCGTCAAGGCGTTATTTTCCTCGAACTTACATACATCCTGTCTACCCTGTATTTGTACTGCCGCAATAACGTGCCCTTGGATGTCTGTTCGGTGCTCGAGTAGCGGGCATATTTTACCTCGCGCTTGCTCCCTTACCATTCAATCCCTGGAAGGGCTACTGCGCTTCGATGGAGACGTGACATTCAGAGTTCAAATTTTTGGTTTTTACGTGACAAAGCTACGTCTGGGACATGAAACGAGTTGTATCGGAGAGCTACAAATTATTTTAAACCACCTGAGGGTATCTAACCTGCGCGAAATTCTTGGGGAATTTCGAATTTCGCTTACATAAAAAGAATTCATAGAAGCTTGCACTCACGCTCAAGACTTAAATGGCGAAACTGCTGTAGGTGAGCATTTCCGGACACATAGTTGAGCTTCAGTATCATTGTTTATTTGCATAGTTGCGGTGCTAGAAATCGTCGTCATATGCACCAAAGAGGCCGTCGTCTTCTTCGCGGCGAGTGGTGGATGCAAAGTCATTCTCAGCATTGTATACTTCCACCAGCTCTTTGTCATCGACTCGAAGCAGCGATGGCGGAAACTACAAGTCGTCACGGGACGGAGGGGCACACTCGTAGTAATTTCTACAATTATTCATGATGGCTTGTAGAGAATGCGGTGGCCGCGGTGACGTCTCCCAAGCAGGCTGGATGCATTTCATCTTTAGCATTAGCGCTGGAGTGTTTTGTTTACATGCGGGGTAGCGCTTGATGACAGCGGTGTAGGATTTTTTTTTTTTTTTTGGCACTGTGCGAGCCGGAGACTGGGCGGTCGCACGGAGGCACGCGCTCACAAGTGCTCGGCATTTTTCTTGGTTATTTCTCTTGCAACGGCGAACTTAAGGCAAGTAGCAACAGCTCCGCTGTTGAACTGAAACGGCCGCGGGGGCCCGGATCGAATGACGCCCTCACGCTGAGAAGCACTACGCCACAGCCACAGACATAAAAAAGGGGCATTAAATGACCTTCGAAAGGTCAATGCGATGCCGCAACAGGTTTCTGAAGCAGCAAGAACAACGTGTCTAGCGTGGTGTTGCGTGTTACTTGACGAAATGCCGTACAGAGAACGCTGTCGGCTATGTGGGACTTTTTAAAGCGAAGCTTTCTAATCTTCACGTCTAATCTTCACGTCTATATCCGAGCAGAACGCACTGCAGGAAAGCCAATTTTCACAATGGGTTTCACAAAATAACGACGACGACGACGATGATGACGACGACGACGACGACGACGACGACGATGATGATGATGATGATGATGAGCAAAGGCAAATCAAACGCTCCAAGCAAAAGAAAAGACGCTTCCCGTGATCGGAATCGAACCTGGCTCCCTTGCGTTATGAAGCGGACGTCTACCCGATGGCGCCATTCTGACACGGTAGAAGACGTTTGGATTTTGTACTTTAACTTTCACTCATGTTACATGGGAGAAAGCTTCGGGTTTTAGCCGTCTTTCTCTTAACAAAGGGGTTTTGATTTTTTACATGTAATAGTTGACCGTTTCTAATTCCGATGACATTATAATGTAACCAACGAGTCATTTAACCGCTCGTTAAGGTGGAATGTAGGCCTGAAAACATTCGTACGAGGATTGATTAGGGTCAATGATAGCTGCCTACAGAAGTTTCCGGCCAATGCATTTATTCGCATTTTGCTGCGACGTCAACGTACCCGAACTACTCCGTACCGTTCATTCGGACAATAATGCTTCCGCATTCACAACTCGCAAGAAGTGCTAAGATATCCTAGATTTTTTCTATCACATCACATAAACGTAAACGTTAAGTAGCAATGCGTCGTGTGTTTTTTCTTAGCATTGTTAGTTTTTGTCACAGCTTAGACATCTTGTAATTGAGTTTCCAGGTGTAGGGATGAACTACCAACCGCTCCGCTTGGCACAAAGTATCGTATAACTACTACTACACCTCGCGTTAATTCCAGTTTGTAAATGCCTTATATTTTTGCTGGAAATATAGGATGTTCTATTTATAGAGATATATTCAAAATTAGTCCGTATTAGTACCGTATCAACTATGCGTATTAGTAGATACGCATAGTTGATACCCAAAGCGTGTACCAGGGCTTCGCTGTTGGCGCGCTCAGCTTTTGCATGTAGGCGTGGTTTCCTTTACGCATAACAGGAGCTTATCAGTGACGTCAAGTTTTCGCTCCAAGTACAGCGCTTTGTACTTTACCCGCGTCTACTTACATGTTCAAAGACCAAAACCGTGAAGATTGGAAGGTTATTTTCGACAGAATAAAGTAATACCTTGAGTTATTTTTTGTTGCCATCAGTTAGGTTTACTGATAGCATGAGCAATGCGTTAATTGCTCATGTAACAAGTTTATTGACGTGTGCAAACTTATTACCCAAGCGCTTTTATCGCGGATATACAACTCTGACTAGCGAGTCCAAATGAGACAGACTAGCGTGGTGCTCTGCTGAGCTCGCAACAGAACAAGAGACTTAAATTCCTCAAATTCTGTCAAACGCTCCGCGACAATGCAGTAATTAACGACAGTACTGACTCGCTGTACTTTACTAAGTGTTAAAGCCGTCATTAAATCACACGCTAGTTTATACCGACACGCGGGAAGCTGCATTCAGGAGTCCTAATGAATTTTCTGCAGGGTTTTTCTAGTAGCACTTAATTTAACCATAATTTAAGCTTAATTTAAACATAATAAATTGTAATAAGCGGTATCGCATTGTCTGCAGCAAGAAAAAATTGAAACATCTTCGTTATTCCTAAAATCTCATGTAGCAGCTGTGACTTACTGAAAATTGAGTTGTATTGTTATCGTAACTCTTATGCGACCTTACCTTTCTTTCTTTGCTGTTCCAGATTAAAATGCATGGTTTGAGCCAAATCAGGATTGATGCAACCTCTGGTGTCTGAAATGCAAATTTAAAAGCTGTAAAATAGAAAAAAAGAGAACCCATAAGAGAAACTACTTATGCATTTGTTTTAGTACCCTTAGGGCCCGTGATGGGCACTACGTGAGGGTGGGGTTAAAACGAAGAATACAACACAATAGTACAGTTCGACGAGGAGTGACTTACAGAGTATACCGTTCATCTATCTCTCTTCATCGTGTTCTTTTCTGATTTAACAGTGCAAATATGGACGCAAATAAGTTGGTAATCTCACGGGAGAACGCATAAGATGCTATTACTAACAAAATCAAGGTCAATGATTCATACGTAACATGAAAATCGCCCGTAAGCACGTTGCAAAGCATGACATACATTCTAAAATCAAACATTTTCAAAACTTTCTGCACGTTACTAAACTACGCTGGACAACGAAAACTTCAAGGTAAAAAATCCACAGTTTCCAACAATTTTCTAAAAAGGCATTTCCTAAGCCTTATTGGTCAACATTTAGTGTTATAAATGAATGCAACGCGGTCTGAAAGTAAGATGGCTCTGTCTGTTGAACGCTACTTGCCGGTGGCAAGTTCCATTCCTGTATTGATAAAGCAAAGGGGGAGTTCTGATAATTTGTGGTTCTTGAAGAATCGATTTTACTTTGTGCGCACGGTCAGTTCGGGAGAAATTATGGTGAGCCGGCGAAGTATTGTATGACCTAAAAGATTTCAAAAATTTAAACAGAGCGCAATGGACGAGGACGGAGAAACACAGTAGACTGGACGAGCGTACAATAGACTCGTCCAGTAGACTGGACGAGTCCACTGTGTTTCTCTACTCTAGTCCATTGTGCTCTTTTTAAATTTTTTGAAGCCACGAACCAACTCGCCCAACAAAGCCTTCTATCAAAATGACCTAAAAGGTGACTCGAAGCAGTAAAGGGAGGGAAAAAACGACAAGCGCGAAATTTACTTCAGGTATCCAAATTAGGCAGATCAAGATAATGCTTCAGAGCAGATACGCTTATATCAGACGAGTAAGAAAACAAGATGAACCTAGCAAGTTTGTCCTGCACGGCTTCAAGGATGTTAAGAAAGGTGCCCTGATGTGGATGCCAGATAACAGAAGCATATTCTATGTCAATTTTATCAAAGAAATGTACACAGCATGCAGTTTGTAATGAATTATATAAGCATTGTATTGAAGCTTGAACAAAACAGCTTAAGCCAGCGTACGTTTGCTTGCAGCCCTCCTACAACACGGCCGCCGGAGAAAGGACAGTCAGAAGAGCTAAACGCAGGCAACGAGGACAGCAAACCCGGAAGCGCACTTTCTCCTGCGCGGGGAAGCCCAGCGCGATATGAGCACGGCCGCGATGACAGAGCGCGGACGGCGCAGGGGAGACACATCCGGCCAGGTTGCGACGATCGGGGAGCATCGGCCGGCGGCCAGCCCGCACACAGCCCATGCACGGCGGGAGGCCTCCGCCAAGGTGAAGGTCGCCGTTTCCTTTCTATCGCGAAACCGTCCCTGGCCCAGATCGAGCGAATGAAAACTGGCCAATGAATTCCGGCGCGCGCGCTCACTTGCGGCGGCCACGTTCGCCTCGGCGCGCCAGTTTGGGTGCCGAGAGCGCATCACGAGCGTGTGTGTGTGTACAAACGGTGCGTATTGGGCCGGTGCAGAAGTAGAAGACGAGGCTGCGTGAAGGAAAGCCGATTCGGAGGGGGTCGCCAGTGCAGCCGCGGCAGACTGCCGCCAAATCGAGGTCAGCGTTCCAGGTAAGGCGGTCAGAGAGCGAGGGAGAGGGCGGCTCTTGCCTCCGGGCGAAGACGGCAGTTCCCTTCTCGGCATCCACGGATGGAGCCCTGCTCGGCGCGGACGCACGCGGACGCTCCGGAGGAGTAGCGGTGGCCGACCACGGGCGAGGCGTGCACGAAGCGCGGCATGCTGCGGCAGCCGCAGCTAGGACCGCGGCGCCGATCTACGCGGCCGGAAGCGGGCTAGCCCCGTCCAAGAACCGGGGCCCGATGAAGACCACGTGCGGCACCCCGGGCCCCTACGAACGGATTAACGCTTTCTTGCCGGTGAGTGGGCACATACGAGCAGGCACGGATGCCATCACCACTGCGCGCTATCCTATTTCAAAGGGTTCTGGACACAGCTGATAGTAGCCATATACGCGACAGTCACCTTTTTGGTACATGACCACGGGATTCTTTTTCTAAACTGTTTTCCCAGCTTGATAGGACACATATTCTTATACAGCTGGTGACTAAAACATTGGTCCCATGTCACTGAACCTTCTGTGGTTTCAAAGGATCTGATACCTGACTTACTGATTTGCGTCTCCCCGAACACTACAGGGACCATTCGGCAACTCTTAACAATTCCCCGTCCGTACATTCAGCCACAGTCCTGATTCAACTAACGTATGATTGTACGGAGAATGTGGAAGGCTTTCCAATTCATTTGTGGCTGCAAGGCGAGAAACTTCGACTCACATGTGCTGCTCGGGCAGGAGCTAAAAATGCAAAGGCGCCGAATATTTTTCAGCGGCTAGCGTCAGGCTACCACCATACAGAGCAGAGCGCTATTATTGAAACATAAAGGAAAGTAAACGACCTAGGACATGAATACTTAAACTTTCGGTGCGGTGTTATTGCCATCATGTAGCCTATGTTTGTGGCCAAAACGTTGTGTACAAATGACCAACCAATCAGGACGTCTCTTACGCCGTTAGCTTGTAAAGCTTTTTCAGTGAATCTTCAATCGTCAATCCTTCAGAGGTAACCGAATGATACAATAGAAACTCTTGAATTCGTACTTGGAGACGTAAAGTAAAATTGAACGACTTGCACTTGACATTAGGGCAACTCTTACCGCGCTCCTTTTTATGGCGTCAGTCGACGTTGGGGTCGTCATTGATAACACAGGCACGCAAACAAGGGGGAAAGAGAAACCCGCAGTGAGCGGGTAATTCCACTGCCTAACAGCGCAGCTGAGAGGAGAAGCTGTCTTGGGGGATGCGTACAGAAGAACGCAAGGATACGGAACCTCCTCGGCGGTGAAGGGAGTTTGTCATAGGA
This sequence comes from Haemaphysalis longicornis, assembly GCF_048455015.1. NCBI lineage: Eukaryota > Metazoa > Arthropoda > Arachnida > Ixodida > Ixodidae > Haemaphysalis > Haemaphysalis longicornis. The sequence goes on along the minus strand of NW_027526361.1, from coordinate 42,353,533 downwards.
AAAGCACAGACGAAATGAAAACTTATAATCGTTATGCTCTCTCATAGTCACATGCCTCGTCAGCGTGAAATTAAAGCAGCGCAAACTAATAAGAGGCGCACGCAAGAATGAAACAAAACACGGGCGGCACTCTCAACTGTTCATAAAAATAATTCAGACCGAATATGCATAAACGTTATGCGCGTGCACAGCACGGGTACAGGCCCAGTCAAGCGTTGTTATGGCTTTTGTTCCTACTTCTAACATCGTGTGATGTTTAATAAACTTGAATTTTAAAATCTGAATTTCGAGTCAAGCATGAAAGCTGTGGCAGGAGTAATTTACATGTGTTAGCTGTGCGAAAAAAACGCAATAAAAATCGTAACCGTTTCACTGAGGCACTGGGCGCCAATGTTTTGTTTGTTTACCTATAGAGCCCTTTCACCAGCCGGTGTTATTTATTTATGATTGTTGCCCCAAAAACGGGATATCGGAAGTAAATGTAAACCCTGTGCAAAAACAAAAAAAAATGTACACCCTTCTTTAACTTTAAACTTTGCGCCTGCTCCCAAAGACAGTCATTGCCATGTACTTTCAAATTGTGCGACATGTGGTTTACAGCATATAAGAGGGTTACCGTGCCTATATCGGGCAGAATTGTCCTGAAGTGTTACGTCACTCACCCCAGCGACTCGGCTATCGTTTTCCGTATCGGAGCTCGAAATCGCAAGTTTCATTCTTGGCCGCGGCAGTGTTTTTTTTCTTTTTTTTTGATGGCGGGGAAACAAAAGAAAAATAAGCAAGGAAATCCCCAGCTTTTCTTGATTTCGGTGCACTTTAGAGATTGTTGGTGGTATTCTTCCACAATGGCGCGCCAAGGTTCAGTTGTTGCTATATCTTCGTGTATTTTCGCTCTCACCGACACACGAGAGAGCAAGCAGGATTGGCCAAGCTAAAGCTCTGGGCTGAAAATAAGTGCTCCTCGTACTTAAAATCTCGTCGCCGTCTTATAAAGCTATGCAAAACCATGCGCTCTTGGCACCGCGCTATCTGTAGATTTTACCCGAGTCTCAGTAAATAACCTCCTTTATTTTAGGACTATTTCTGTCTAAGCTCTAAAAAAATATCTGTGTAATCAAGCTGACGTCATTGAATCCTCAAGGTCTTCAAATTGTTATTTGAAGTAGCGAACGCATCTTTGTCGGCAGGACGACCTAACGAGCAACTCTTCCTGTTCCTCTTTTCACACTCACTGTATTCAGCAGAACCGCGCTTGAGGAGCACTTTTCTACACCAGATGTATCAGCTTCTACAGATGTACCCTCTCGAGAACTTGAAGTTTTAGTCCAAAAACTGGAAGGCGCCCCTGTCTTTTCTGGCTCACGCGTAAGCGTCAAACCGCAATGTCCAAAAAACATTTAAAAGGGAGGTAAACTCCCTTGATACGCTTTTCGGGGGACTGCAAAACAAAAATCCATAATCCGGAGAACGTTTCATTCGAATTAATAGCAAACTTGATAGAAAGTAGCGGCGGTGCCGAGCTTCATGAACAAAACTTTTTTGAAAATGCAATAACCGCAACTATATCAACGGGTTATGTTGTGCCTCAATGTTCTTAGAACCTCGTTTGAGCTGGAAGCATGCTTCAAAGATCGATCAATGTTCGCAAAATTGCGAAACATGGAGGCGGCGCAACAAATGAATGAACAAAATGAGCAAGAAACATATGCTCTGCACAAAATGTGCCACCAAGTAAGTGTATAACTCTTTCCTCCGAGAAAAAAAAGCCTCTGTTCAGATAAAGCATTAAGTACTACGATTATACATGCATAACAATGTGTTTTGGGTCAAACCAACCAGCTGTGCTCTCCTGAAATCCTTCATTAGATTGTGTAATATTATTCCCGTGCTTGAGTGGCCGACCCGCCTTTACACGGCAACCTGAAGCAGCATGCTCGAACACTGCAGTGAAAAACACCGCCAGCTTGAAGTGGTTGGTGAAAAAAAAAAAAAAAAAAAAAACAAGATAGTGGCCATCTCCGTAATTTGTAGCCGAGAAGGCGGTGTACAACTCCAAGGAAATGTGTAAACATGAAGCATAAATTAACACAAGGTCACTCTTCGCTGTTTGAGCACTACCTCTGGCAACACCGCGTACTTAACTGTGGATAATTCTGACTGCTTACATCGGTACTGAACTGAGGGCTCATTTTTTTCCGGCAATATATCTTATTACGAAAACGGCTAAAGGTTTCAGAGTAATCTCAGCGCCATTCGATGGTCTTTTTAGCACATCTGAATAAACTGCGAACAAGACCTCGAACGTTCCACGGCACAAAAATGTGGCGCGCCAGCTGGACAATTTTCCTAATGCCTCAAACAATTTCAATTCTGCCATGTCGTGCCCATGGCGAGATAGATTAAAATCAGCCATCAGGTCTGAAATAAAAATCCTTGGATGTTATTTCTGAATGCAACATAACCGATTAACCGATAATTATATTGAATAAAGCCCTCTGATCAAGCAGTTGAAATATTTTAATAGACACCCTGCATGCCAAATTTGTTATCCGACAAGAAGACCGGAAGTTGGCTTACACACAAGGACCCTGATTTTACAATCTCAAGAGTTTCAGCAATATCACGTGTAATTTTCTCGCCCTGACATTGGGCTCTGTTTTAGTAGAAATAATATTAGGATAAAAATAAAACTGGCCGGCGATAAAGCGTTTGGGGAGTGGACTCTAACCGCGCAGCAGATATCAACTGCTCTTAATCGTAATAACCGCCGCGGTGGCTCAGTGGCTGAGGCGTCGCGTTGCTGAGCACGAGGTCGCGGGTTCGACTCTCACCCGCGCGGCCGCTTTTCTGATGGAGGCGAAAAGCAGCAACGCCCGTGTGTACGAGGTTTCGGCGCACGTTAAAGATCCCCAGGTGGTCAAAATTAATCCGGAGCCCTCCACTACAGCGCGCCTCATCGCCTGCGTTTCGTCGGCGCGTTAAACCCCACAATCGAATCGAATCGAAGCTTAATCGTAATGTATTAGCGTTACGCGGAGCGAACACAATGCCAGCGCACGGGCGTATCGTTTTTCATTCAGCCCGTCCCTCTCAATCGCTGTACCAGCACCTTCTAGACTTTTGGAAGGTCGCTTGGACGTGGCCACAAGTTTTACACCATGACTGATCGCCATGCGACGTTAACCGCAAGGCTAAGTGCGTGGACGCTGCTTCGGTTTAATACTAAATATAATAGTATTTCTAAAGCTGGGACAACGGTGAAATTGTGGTATGTCCGTCCGTCTGATTCAAACCGGCAGAAAACAAGAAAAAAGGGGAAATTGACAGCCCGAAAATTAATTTCAGTGGTGGTCATTGAACCCCGTATTATGCGGGGCGTAATGTGTGGGCTGTGTGTAGTACTGGGCCCCATTAAATGAGCGAAGTCATTAATGACCCAGTCGAGCAATAAACAGAGGCGCGTATCACCCACAAGTATACTCCTGCTTGAAGCCTTGTCGTGCTACTCGTGATGACAGCAATGGGGGAAGGGGGGGGGGGGGTTGCAGCGCTGTCGAGAAGGTGTCCATGCAACAAGTTGAGACTAAATCTGCATTCATAGATAGTCTTCGAAACACGACATCTTCATCATAATCAGCAGCAGCAACAGGTCCAGTGCAAGACGAAGGCCTCTCCCACTGATCTCCAACCGTTCCTCTCCTGCGCCGCTCGAGTCCACAGTGTTTACCCCCGAATTTCTCTAGTTCATCCCTCCATGGGAATAATGCCCTTCCACTTCTTCTGGACCCATCTCCTCGCATCTAATTGTCCACCGGTTGTCGGTTCATCTCACTACATGGCCAGACCAAGTCCACTTCTCTTCCTTTATTTTGACTATGATATCACCAACTCTAGTTTGTTCTCTGATCCAGATAGCTCGTTTCTTGTCCCTGGGTGTTCCTCCTACCATTATTCGTTCCGTGGCCCGTTGAGCTGGCCTAAGTTTGCTTTCTAGTTGTTTAGGAAGTCGCCAAGTTTAAGCTCCGTATGTCACCGCCGGCAGTATGCGCTGGTTGTAGATTTTTCTTTTGAGTGACAGAGGTAGCTTACTTTTCATAATTTGGGAGTGTCTTCGAGTGCTCCCCAACCCGTACCTATTCAGCGCCTGATTTTTCTCTCGTGGTTGTGGTCAGCACTGACCATCTGTCCGAGGTAGTTGTATCCTTTTACTTCTTCTAGCGTTTCGTTTCCCAAGCTGAAAAGGCCGCTTTCGGCATGCTTGTTCCTCGTTACTTTAGATCTATTCGTATTTATTTTTATCACCACTGCCGTGCTTTGTGGTTGTAGTTCATCAAGAATTGCTTGTATTGGCTCTGCAGTTCCCCCAGCAAGACGATGTCGTCCACAAACCTCAAATGGCTCAAGTATTCCCCGTTTATCCGTAATCAGATGCTTTCCCAGTCAAGCTTCTAAACACCTCCTAAGGGCATGCTGTGAATAGTTGTGGAGAAATCGTATTTCCTTGTCTTACTCCCTTTCGGATCGGAAATTTATCGCCTTGACTTGTGGAGGTCTATCCTGCCCATGCATCTCTTATATAAGTCTTCTAGAAGTCTTATGTAGGTTTCTTCTATTCCCTGGTATTTTAGAGCGTCTAAAACGGCTGCGGTTTGCACCGAGTCAAACGCTTTCTCATAGTCTATAAATGCCATGTAAAGGGCTTTAGTGTACTCTGCGGATTTTTTCATCACTTGATTGACGACATGGATGTGATCCATGTTGAGAGAGATGGCTCTTTATTAGAAGAAAGCCAAGATGTTTGCTGGAATTTCGGCACAGACATGCTACTCGGCGGGGAAGGGGGAAAGGGGGAAAGAAAAGGCCTGATAGAATTCAGGGCACAAGAAAGAGAAAGAAATAGAAGAAGTAAAAGCAGAGAGAAAAATAACAACAAATTGACGTTCACTTTGTGTCAGTAGTATAATTAAAATTCCGTTGTTTAGACTCTAAACCACTGCAATGGCGCCAATCTTGTCCAGATAGCCGAACAACGCCACCAGTACTTTGCGTTTAGCTGGTGGAGAGGGTCATGGACCAAGAAGTACTTTTAAGGTCATTGATACTGGGCTGAAGTGCTCTAGTTTCTGCACAAGACTGCACCTTGCGTGTATATATGCGGGGCATTCCAACAGCAAATGCTCCGCGCTTTCCAGTGTTGAGTACCCTTTCCTAAACCCAGCTTGTTCTTTGGGCTGTTGGCAATCCAAGCTGTTACCTATGCGGCTTACTATAACTTTGGTAAACAGCTGGTAAACAACTGAGAGTAGGCTGATGGGTCTGTAATTCTTGAGGTTCTTGGGATCTCCCTTCTTATGAATTAGAATAATGTTGGCGTTTTTCCACGCTATGGACACTTTTTGAGCCCTCACTCATTCCGAAAATAGTACAGCAAGCTTTTACAGTACAATATCTCCTGCCTCCTTCAAAATATCTGCAGTTATGCCGTCGTCTCCTGCAGCTTTTCCTATTTCCATGCCTTTGAGAGCCTTTTCAACTTGATCTTTAGTTACTGTAGTGAGACATCGCAATTCGAGTTTGTACTGTAAGTAGTTTCCCCTGGTCTAACGTCGCTGGCATACAGCCTGGGGTAGAATCATTCTGCTTCCTTTGTTATCTCGTCCAAGTTGCGGATAATGTTACCCTGCTCATCTCTGAGTGCGTACATTCTGTCTTTGCCGATGGCTTGCTTCCTCTTAGTTGCTTTCAAGCTTTCCCCTATTCGTGGAGTTTCCTCGATCACTGCCATGTTATTTGCACGATTGTCGTTTGTTTTACTTCTGCTAATCAATTTGGACAGCTCGGCTAATTCAATTCGATCCACCGTCGTGACACTTTCATTTTCTTAAGTTCGGAAATTAGTTACTTCATTTTTTTAGTTAGTTTTTCATTTTCTTCCTTACATGTTGCCTCTGCTACAGTTGCTGCTAATTCACTGAGTAGCTGACGTTATGTTGTCATTTAGCCTGTCTGCACTGACCTCGTTCTGCTCGGTCATAAGCGAGAATTTGTTTTGAAGAGTTTGAGATCAGAAGTTTGAGTTCGAAGTTTGAGATTCAGCCTTAGCTTGCATCTAACCATCCTATGATCGCTGCTCCGAATCTTATTTAGCATCTCTACGTCTTGCACGATACGCGGGTTGTTACTTAAAGTGAAGTCAATTTCATTTTTGGTTGTACCATCGGGACAAATTTCCATGTCCATTTCCTGTTCTTTCGTCTGTAGAAGAAAGTGTTGATCAACCTCAGGTTATTTCTCTCTGCAAATCCCTCCACTGTCTCTCCTCGACCGCTGCGATTGTCTGTACCAAAGTTTCCCACTGGCCTTTCTCCCATTTGCTTCTTACCGACCTTTACATTAAAGTCGCCCATCAGAATCTTGAGCTGCGTTGTGGCCTTCTTCACTGCTGATTCGACGTCCTCGTAGCAGGTATCTACAGCTTTATCATCATAGCTGGTTGTCGGAGCATTGGCCTGTACTGTCTTTAACCTGTATCGCTTGTTTAGCTTGATCGCAACAGCCGCGACTCTCTCGCTAATGCTGAAAAACTCCTCCAAATTTATTTCTATTTTTCTGTGGATGAAAAATTTCACCCCGTGTTTTTTCTTCTCTACATCGACAACTCAATAAAAATGGTGCGGAAATTTACAGAATCCTCTACTGGGGCGTAAACATTCCTTCAGGCCTAAACAGAGCCATTTCAAACTTGGCTTCCCTACTATGCACAAATGCATTACTGGAAATACATTTTATCAGACGCAATTCAAGCAGTTTTATAAGGTATGAAGACCCCCATGTATATCCCTATAAAAACTGCACACCGAGTTTCCCTAAGGCGGTTTCACTGTTGTACACAAATGCATTGCTAGCACGATGTGTAACACGTTTCTATTTTTTATGTTCAATTCTTCCTTATCGACTTCTCAGGTACCACCAGCCTACATTCGCCTTATTATAACAACTACACGTGTTAATTTGACAAGTTATGCATTTATTTTGCAGTTATAATTTCCACAATTAACGCGTCCCTTCTTTCGCCAAAGTATGCTAACGCATTTATAGTAGCGGCGTTACCTCGCCGAGTCAAATGCGCACATCTTTCGACCCGATTAGCAGCAAATCCAGCCGGTGCACGGCCATTTTTCTAGCTTTAGTATGCAGAAAATGTTTGTGCTGAGGTGTACGCAAAACAATGCTCGTGAAAGTTTTGGTAGAACGACGGCACGCTTTCTGCGCATTGTAGCATCAATGTGAGGAATATATAGCACACACACAAAAAAAATGCATCGCCCGAAAGAAAAATCATTTAGCTTGCCTACAGGGTATAATTGGGAACGCCGCACTAAAAATCGAAAGGTACATTGGCGCAGCAATTCTTCACAAGTTGGCATCAAAGAGGTACCTAATTGGATATAACACTAAAATAAATATACAGTAAAAACCAGATCTAACGAAACCCGATATAATGAATCTCCCGGGCATAACGAAGAAATACGGTTTACCCCAAAGCTGCCTATACTCCTCAATGCTTTTATGAACTCGAACTAGCGAAACATATTGAGCGCCATTCCAGGTTTAACGAAGTGTTTCGAGACACAGAAACATTTAAAAAAGAAACAATTCCGAATGCGCTTCGTCAAAACAGGCCGCGCAGACGCAGATTCCGACACGACGAAGATTTTGAACGATGAAGAAATCGTACAGTTGGTTTTCGGCGCCAAAGAGGTGTCAGAGGATGCTGACGATCCAGAAACTTCTGAAGCTTCTGCGCCCGCTCTAGGCCAGGTGATGGACGCTATTTACTTGCTCAGGCGCTGTGTGGGGCTTACAAAGGATCAGAGGCCACTATGAACGCGCTTGCGTGCTACGAAAAGTTTTCCAACCGATGCTAGCGAAGCGCACGCAGGCTAAAATCCCAGGGTTTTTTTACCAGGAAATAAATTCGTTCATCTCACCAACCCCTAGTGTTCTATAGTTATTATTTTCATCGCGGACGCCTACGGCTTGGTTAAATCACGGCCTCCGCGATCGGCTGCCGGCGGGCGCATCGCGGAGGCCGTGGTTAAATTATCAGCAGCCGAGCACCGCAGCCAACGCACTTACGATGTCATAATGGCTGCTATGATGCATCTCCCTTTAGACATCGCATTTATGCAATGAATTGCTTGCAAAATGGCAGCCCCGCTTTCGCGAAGTTCTCGATTTGACGAAATAATTCGCGGTAGATCGGGTTCTAACTGTATGTGCATGTGATCACGAATACTTGTATATGCGCAAAGCACAAGGAACGTTCGAATTCTTGCTCCCTCAAATAGCCCAAGAACGACAGAGGCTCGGTTTTCAAATAGTTGGGTCACGTTAGTTATTGAGACTTACTCTGCCTGAAATTGCTCTTCATTCTCGGATGCAACAATTTCTAGCCACTGCGTAATATTTCCTCGGGCTTCATCCGCCCATAAAATGAGTGCGCTGTCGTATCCCAAAGGAGGCAAAAAGGAGACCTACCAGCAGTTCAGTAACCGATGAATCACTTGAACCGCTAGTTTCATCTCAAGCACGAACAATATCGCTGACAAGCGCTTCTACTATTGACGACGTTCTCCCGCAGGCACAACGAGAGGCCACATCCGCGGCCGAAGGAACCCCCTATTGTTTCCGCGCACTATGCGCCCTTAGGTGCATGCAAAAGCGAAGGGGCCATGTGAAAACGAGCAAGCAGAGCAGAAATGGCTGACCTATAACGCCCATGACGCCGTACAAATTACTTCCTCGTGCGGGGTGAGAATGGGTTGCTCCGTGGTCGGGACCTCGGCGGAGGGTTTTACGAGAAGTGCGGAAGCACCGTGGGACACCGAGAAGCGGAAATGGAGATCCGCGGCCAACAAGAGAAAGGTGCGCTATCGACCTGCACTAAAAGTCCCAGGTGGTCAGCTTTCACCGATAAGAGGGGCTAATGCAGTGTCGCGCACGGTTTTAAAGTACCTGCGAACGAACGCCGTTTCAATCTTTTCGATCTCGGACGCCAGACTATTGTGCACCTTCAGACTTCGATTGCGCTCTTTTCACCACTCGCGATTCTTCCTCTGGCGCTCGTAAATGTGTGATTCTTAGCTGCTGCTGAACTACCGCCCTTCAAGGTGTCACACGAGCACCTGCTTTCTTATCGTTCTTGAGAAATAAAGTGGGGGAAACGCTTCTCACGTGGGTTTCAGAACGAGACGTCTCCAAGCAGCGTCAAGTGAATTTAAATGACGCGATGGCCCGCTATTGCTAACGTATCGTGCGTGGTATTGTGGCGTGTCGTTCATTATACCTTAATAGGAAGTTGACCACGTTTGGTCGATGAGCTGCCTTTTGTTTACCCGTCACATTCACAATGGTCTTTTCGCGTCACTGTGCAGATATTAATCAAAGTTTACTTCAAACGGTAGAAGATAGAAATAAGGGTTTGCAGTCAAGAAAAAATAAATAACATAACATAATAATTTAACATAAATACCCAAGAAAGTGCAAGGGAATATAGCCCCGCCGGTAGCGTAGTGATCATCGCACCAGACCAGTATTCTGGAGGTCGTGGGTTCGGATCCCACCCAGCGGGAATTTTTTCTCCACTTTCTTTCTGTCTTTCCAAATTCTTTATCTGTTTCAATTACCTACCACATTCCCCTTTGCTTTCCGAGGTTTTCTTCCTTAACACACACACACACACACACACACACACACACACACACACACACACACACACACACACACACACATTATATATATATATGCCAGAAATAATGGTTGGCAGTCCAAAAAACCTCGGAAAGCAAGGGGAGGATATGTAAATCATTGAAACAGATAAAGAATTTGGAAAGAAAGAAAGTGGAGAAAAAATGCCCGCCAGGTGGGATCCGAACCCACGACCTCCAGAATACCGGTCTGGTGCGATAACCACTACGCTACCGGCGGGGCTATTTTTCCCCTCCACTTTCTGGAGTATTTATGTCAATGTAATTTTTTCCTGTGCTTGGGGGTGCTAGCCAGCGCCACTCCGACGTCTCGGGGTGAAGGGGACCTTCTTTTTAACCCCCGGGCCGTGACTCGAGTGTCTACGACATGTCGAGAGTGGTCGACCAGCGCTGAACCCTCTTAAGCTCCCTATGGCACCAAGACTGCCAGAACAGAGGCCCTCGCTATGCATGTAGCGAATCAGAATAGGGAATGAGGGGCTCGTTGAAATAAGACAGAAATAAGGGTAGGAAGTCAAGAAAATCTCGGAAAGCTAGGGGGAGGATATGGTAGGTCATTGAAACAGATAAAGAATTTGGAAAGAAAGAAAGTGGAGAAAAAATTACACCATCTTCCCGTGGGGAACCCTGATGAGGATGCGAGGCATCGTGGCGGTTCCGTGTGGTTCCATTGTGTTGCCGTTATGTTGAGTGATCTGGTTTTTACTAGCGCCAGAGGGAATTCCGCGTCCGGGTCCACACCGGTGGCAAAGGCACGCAAGTGCTGTTGTGTTACGGTGAGTAGGCGGTGGTTCTCGAGGCGCCGAAACTCGTCCATCATGTTCTTGTCTATGTTGTCTCTGTGGTAGAATCGGTAGTCTCCGTCAGCTTTGGTGAGGTAAAGGTTGTTGACATTGGTGCACCGGCTGAGAGCAATGTACACGCCCTCCTCTTCGCAGCTTTGTCTTCTCGTTCTTCTTCTTCGGCGGTTCCCCTACGGGAAGATGACGACGGTGGTTGAACGCGAACCTATCTCGTGATGAATTCTTTGGTCGGCCAATCCCTAGGGGCATCCTGCCACAATCAGCATCAGAGCCGCTGCGGACGGGGCTGGTTGAGCTGCAAGGCGCGTGGCGCTTCCCGCCACAGCTTTCCCACGGGAAATTCAGCATCCCCCTCTAAAGTTTTCAGTTCGTCGTTTCCGTTGACGTTCAGCTTCGCGTGCCTTCGTTGTATCAGTAGCTTCTTGACGTAGTTTGAATGAGTCAAGGACATAAGGCACGTTCGTAGCACTTGCTCCTGTCCCGGATTTGTAGCGTAGTGGGAAGAGCACCGCGTACCTCCCGTTGCGGCCAGAGAGTCGTGGGATCGAAACCGGGCGCCGCTAACTATTCTATTTTATAGTGTAGTATCGCGGAGCTGTGGGTGTAAGGAGGAGAGTTGCGCATGCGCAGTGAGCGTGTGCACGGCGCCGCCATCAACGACGGAGGACCAGGCGAGCCTAAGAAATGCTCCGCATTTAAAAATGCCCGCCAGGTGGGATCCGAACCCACGATCTCCAGAATACCGCTGGTCGACCACTCTCGACATGTCGTAGACACTCGAGTCACGGCCCGGGGGTTAAAAAGAAGGTCCCCTTCACCCCGAGACGTCGGAGTGGCGCTGGCTACCACCCCCAAGCACAGGAAAAAATTACATTGACATAAATACTCCAGAAAGTGGAGGGGAAAAATAGCCCCGCCGGTAGCGTAGTGGTTATCGCACCAGACCGGTATTCTGGAGGTCGTGGGTTCGGATCCCACCTGGCAGGTATTTTTTCTCCACTTATTTTCCAAATTCTTTATCTGTTTCATTGACCTACCATATCCTCCCCTTGCTTTCCGAGGTTTTCTTGACTGCCAACCCTTATTTCTGTCTTATTTCAACGAGCCCCTCATTTCCTATTCTGATTCGCTATATATATATATATATATATATATATATATATATATATATATATATATATATATATATATATATATATATATATATATAGAGAGAGAGAGAGAGAGAGAGAGAGAGAGAGAGAGATTTGTGCGCGCAGCATTCCTAGGCCTGGTTTTGACAGCCTTATATTAGAAAGCCCTACAAAGTGTAATATGAAACTCTAAAAAGCAACAAATTTACTTTCAAGGCAATATAATTATTTCTGACAATGACGAGGTACTGTATTTGCTGAAATGGTTTAGTAGCTCTGCTCAGATAGACAAATGAGCATTGTAGATAACAGAACAAAGAGGATTCCCATCCCTAAGTTAGGGCGGAAAAGAACTCGCGAAGGGAGCGTGTAAGGCCCGGATGCGAGGTACGGAATTTTTCAGTTTCTCTTGTGGGCACGTCACTCCTGTTTCCACTCTACAGTCACGCCACCATTGTTGTCTTCACGACAAGTTCTGCACCCGCAAGAAAGTACAAAAAAAAAACTAACAAATGTTGATATTTCTCCAGATTTTACTGCACACATGAAGCGTAACATTCTCAAACATCTTTTTTTTTTGTACTGTTTTAAGTAGCAGGTGGAAAATATTCATTTATGCGTTAGGACAATAAAATGCATCAGGTTACCGAACAGAAAGAAAAGTGCTTTGCTTTCAGAGGTGCACGGCGGCTTCTGCCATGCGAAGGAGGTTGCGTCACTTGCATTATTCAGTGCCCCATATAACAATCACGGAACTTTCGAAGTGAACACAGCGTCAGCGTATACGCAGGGTTGTTCGTTTTCGGGTTTTATATTTTTCTAAAATCGGGGGGTAAAAATCGGGTGCTACTTTTCAAACTTATAATCGAGGAGAAATCGGGTTTTTTCTTTCTAAAACGATTCCCAAATTCGAGTTTTTTCGGGTTATATACACAGATATACAGTCGAACACGGATATATCGAACTCCAAGGGGATCGCGAATTAGTTCGATATATAAAAAATTCGATATAAAAAATATGGGCTCTGAGACCTCACCTATGGCGGACGATCACTTACCGATCGTCGCATTCAAGAATGACAACTGATTCCGCACTCACGACGCAACAGGACACTTTATTTCCGTGAAAAAAAAAAATCGCTGATCTTGGCCTGCTTCTTCGTCCTGGTAATGAAATTAAAGACGCTGGTCTCGATGTTCTCGAGGCTGCACAACTAGAAAATTCCAGCAGCACGCTGCGCCTTCGCACACCATGCACAACACGCACGCAAAAAAAGAACAGCGCGCACGTACCACAAGAAATTTGAAGGTAACAATTCCAAGGCTCTCTGAACGGACTCCAACAAAGCACTCGCAATGGTCATCTCCGAGAGAAACAGTGATCTCCGAAAGGTGCGGGACAACTCGCCAAACAGCAGCAACAGCAGAAAAATGCAAAAGAAGGAGGAGGCCGCCGGCGCCTTCGTTCCCTCTTCCCTTTCCCGAGACGACATCGGGGAAGACAGACCCAGAGAGAGAGAGAAAAAAAACTATTTTTCGGCAAGCCGGGGAACGTACGCAGCCGAAAAAAAAGGACGTGCGCAGTCGGGGCATCCCTACCTCGCACTGTCACATTTTCCGAGCGTTCGGGCTTGGGTGCCTAGAGAGATTTAGCATACCGGGCTCCATCCGCTAACGCTACGGCGGCCAGTAGCGGGGCCCGACTGGGCAAGCGCAAATTCGTCCCGGTAGGGGGAGAGTAGTTCCGCGAGCCAGTCTTCGCCATGCCCGCACGTTCCTCCACATCCTCCTCAACCTCAATCGGGAGTGTAGCCACCGCCGAAGAGCACCTTCCCACTCGCGCGGCGTTCGATATACCCAATATCGGGAAAAATACGGTTCGATATAAACGTACGAATTCGTATACTTTTACAAAGAATTTTCAAGGGGATAATTTATGAGTTCGATATAGACAATAATTCGATATACCCGTGTTCGATGTATCCATGTTCGACTGTACTAAGTAATACCTAGTTTATTTTATCAGAAGGTTTCACGAGCTTCTTAACTCTAACGCGTTAAAATTAGTGTTTATTTCAAGCTGTTTCAAGCTGTCAGGGTTTCCTAGCAAATACTCTTTGAAATTTGGCATTTATTTGGAAAGGGATCAGTAACAATGACAGTTAAGGGAATTGAGGAATTGATAGCCTCCAATAAATGAAACTATTTACAAAAAGCTCGCCATCGATTTTTTTTTTTTTGCATATCCTTGTTTACATACGTTAATCATATGCATGCGCAACAAGTCGGTCTTCATTCCAGACCTGTCCGATCGTTGAACGTATCTCAGCCGGGAGAAAGCCCTTTTGACATCACAGATTCTATTACCTAGGCACAACAATGTTAATGCCGCATTTCTGGGGTGGCGAGCGGTAGAGTCATGTCAATATCAATAATTCCGAAAGCTGTGTTTGTGGGGCTTGCTTCCCGCAAATACTGGTTGGAAGCGGCGGACTGTCTGCGCACGATTGGCAGATCGCTACTTTGGAAACGTTTAATTCGGGGAGGAATCGGGATTAACCTGATTCTACCCGAAAACGAACAAGCCTACGTATACGTAAGAGTGGATAACTGTAAATAATATTCAGCAGCTAACCCCCTCCTCGATTTACTGCTTCAACTGCTGCTTGATTGATTGATTGTGGGGTTTAACGCGCCGACGCAACGCAGGCGATGAGGCGCGCCGTAGTGGAGGGCTCCGGATTAATTTTGACCACCTGGGGATCTTTATCGTGCGCCGAAATCTCGTACACACGGGCGTTTTTGCTTTTCGCCTCCATCAGAAAAGCGGCCGCCGCGGCCGGGAATCGAACCCGCGACCTCGTGCTCAGCAGCGCAACGCCTTAGCCACTGAGCCACCGCGGCGGGTTTCAACTGCTGCTGCTTAACGTACTATACCGCTTGGGTTGCCTCCCTGCGCTACCTTCAACAATTTTAAAGTGAAGCTTTCTTTGACCCTCCCCCCAGTTTTCCGAGGGCTGCCGCTGCTGCTGCTTCTTTCTAGCAGGGCGCTTCTCTGAACGCACGTCACCGCGAACCGCGCACGCGTGGCCGGAGAAGTGGCTGGGGCGGAGTTACACCAAAATGCGTGTATCGCGCTCTCTGCGCTTGCACCTGGTGGCGTCTAAACAGCGCGCAAGCCAGCAGCAGCATCCTCGCTGTGCGAAACCGAGATTAAAAAAGTGACGGTCGAGGTGGAACACTTGGTTATGGCCCTTCCGCGCCACGTTTTCCAAGACGAGGAGGCCTTCGGCTACCGTAAAAACGCGTAGATGATAATATCAGTACAGAAGCACCAGTGTAAAGCTTCGCTTTACGTCGATTGTACTATGTGAAGGATTCGCCAATTATTTTAACTGCGGAGCTCTTGAAGCTTGAGCTTAATCCGGTGGAGATAGCAAAAAAAAAAAAAAAAACTGAGCCGCTTGTAAAGGTTGCACCACCGCAAACACAAATTATAACAGTGAAGCCGGCTTTCCCGCCGCTCGAGTGTGAGCACAAGGGGCATATAAGTCTGCGCACCCCTTTCTATACCATTTTGAAGGTGATATCTGTTTGTGGCTACTGAAAATCGAAAATAAAGCTGCCGCATCTTGCATTAGTGGTGCAAGGCTAGAGAAACAGTGGAGCTGGGGGTCGACCTAGCTTCTTCCCCCCCGGGGGATCCGCTGCCAGTGCGGGGGATCGACCGGAACGGCCATGTTAGACGCGGCTAAACCTGACCTCGCTCCTCAACACTTGGCCTAGCCTAGGAACGACATCTCAAAACCTAACAAAACTTAGGAAATCCTAGCAAAACCGAGGAAAACTTTGCGAAACTGGAACAAGCAAGGTCCACTCCCAGCTCCGCTGTTTCTCCGGGCTTGCACCACTAGTGCAAGACGCGTCAATTTTTCAGCACACAGCACTGAAAAAACTTGTACACTTCAAGTAGAGGCTGCGTTGCAAAATATCCCATCACATATACAGGCGCATAAACATGCTCCCCCAAGGGAAGTGGAAAGTAGCTTCCTACGCAAGCACTGAAGAAAAAAACCCAAGAGCCAAAGTGGCACACTACGTTTGGAGGAACTCCACAAATGCCGCGGTAAATTGTCCTGTTATCAGGACAATTTACGACGCCTCAGGACGCCTCTCCATCCCTCCTCCTCCCCCCCCCCCCCCTTTTTTTTTTTTTTGATCGGGGGATACCTAAGCAGGAGAGGTGTTTAGGTTCAACGTACACTCGCTGTAGATGTCAAGTTTTTAAAACATCTCTTAATGCCACAAATGTGTAGGCGCGTGTGCGTGGAAGTACTACGGCACGGTGCACTTTTCTAGCGGAACTCGTTATGTTATTGGAGTGATATGACCGGATCTCGGGATTTTGTTTCTCAGTCGGTCTGGCGAGTGTATACAAAGATAGAGCATTTACCTGCAAGTGACGTGTAGCTCTAGCAAATAAGATCATAAAGCCCAATTTATTGGCGAATCGTACATGTCAAGAAATTGGAGCGTAAAAAAAAACAAAGTAGCAGCGGATTATTTAGGCGGTAAACAGCGAGAAAAAACGTGACAACAAACGTACCCCGCGTGCCTTGGCGTTCTATAGGAGCTCCGTTTCTTTGAGCGTGCAGTTTCGTTTCCGCCACCAGAAGCGGCAGCGGTCGCGAAAGTGGCTCAATCATCATGTCTGCTCCACGACTGCCCCGCACTCCGTCACCCGCTTTCACGAACAAGCGCTCGCGTGCCTGGCGTATACGACGCGCGTGCCTTCCTTTGTGTGTGTGTGCGTGTGCTGCACTTGCTCCGCAATCAAAACCCGACCTCCATTTCACCACGGAAAAAGACAGACGTAATAGCGCCCCTTCCACATTGTCAAGAAATATAAATTAATAACGTGAGAGCTTTCCCCGCTTGGCTGTCGACAGGAGGAGAAGTTGAGGAAGTTGCTGAAAGAGAACACCATCGCACGGACATGCCTCCTCAAAGGGCTGCGGCAGCAATGGCGTAATGGCAGCGGTTTCGCTCTCCTCATTGTGAGGGCCTTTTCTTCCCGCGTTCTTTTCTCCGCAGGTCCGCCCTCCGCGGAGCTGTTGTCGGTGCTCGCGCGCGCGCGAAACGCTTGCACGCAAAGAGGTCGACCCGTCGAGACCTAAATGCCTGTTCACGTTGACAGGCCCTGTGGTTAGCGCATCTTTTTATGACAGAGGGGCTGTTGGGCCCGGCTTGGTTTACACGAGCGAACATGTGCGACGGCGCCCGCTGATCCGAATATGGCTCTGTATTGTGCTAGTCGTCGGCTTGCGGAACTTGCTTCGAGGATCGCTGTATTCGCGAGACGGAGGAAGGCACCGGTGCGTCAGAGTGCCTCTTAACGAGACAGCTATGCATCTAACAAGACATCTATATATATAAACCTGGTCCCTTACGAATACAGCTTTGTTGGATGGGCCCAAGGATCGAGCCTCTTGGATGGGCCCTTGGATGGGCCCTTGGATCGAGCCAGCACTTCGCCGGTAGGAGCCAATTTCTAACGTCCATCCGCGAGCACGCTGTATTTCCCATGGGGTATTCCGCAACTCTTGATTCCAACATTAACACTATAAACGAGAATTTTTTTCCTGGTCGCCACCAAAGTTACGTGATATATAGTTATTGCGGTGAGCCAATCACAGAGCGCAGTTCTGTGCTGGCGATAAATGTAGCACACAGAGGGCTTTATGCACTCTGTGTGCTATGCAACTTTGGCAACTATGCAACTATGCAACTTTGGTGTTAGTGCACGATCACGGGATGAACTCAAGCTTCGTTGTCTCAAAAAACACCGGTGTCACCTTCGCCCGACAGCAATGACGAGACGTCTTAGGGATGCCGAGGTTTCTTCCAGCCGAAGCAGACCTTTCCACCACTGCTTTTATTTTCCGAGACGCGAAGGTGAAAGCAGGGTTCGTTGCGTGGTGGTGAGGTCGGATGAAACCACCTTCCCAATAGTCGGGAGATGATTGAGCGAGTGTGGTGCACAATTTGCGCTATCATTTAGTCATCAGGTACGCATGCAGAGGCAGATTCTTGCTCACATTGGGTTTTAAGCACATTCCACGCTAACATTTGTGGCCTCCTTTAAGTACATTGATAGTGAAGTTTCTCTTCACTAAGGAGTAAAATAGAGCTTTTCATATATGTATATTGACATGAGATTTGGAGCCCCGGCATTTTTTGCAATCAACTAATCGTCCTCATTCACGAGCGCACTTTCTGTGGGCTCTATTGCAGTACCCTAACGAAGACGTGCTCGAAGCTTCTGGTGCAGAGCACCCTTAGTGGCAGGGATTCGGTTTTATTGCCTCTGCCAACATTTCAATTTCAATCATTTCAATCAATAACTGTCGCCGGGCTCGTTGCCGTAATCATCCTTGACACACATTTTCATCGCCTTCCCGGCTGTTCCGCAGTGAGCATGTTACGGAAGGTGCCCATAGCTATGTCCACGTCCCTGTAGGTGTGAAGTCATGGCGTTTGCTGTGACATTGGTGCTTTTAAAGACGATAGTCTTTCTTGGGCTACTTGAACGGGAAAGTTTTGGTCTGTCCGTCACTCGATTCAGCTAGCCGGCCAAAGAAAACCAGATGCTGCGCAAAAGTCTTACATACCCACAGCCAAATCTAATTGTCTAAGTCCGGTGGCAACGTTCATACTTGTCAACATTATTGAACACGGACAAGACATTACGCAAATATAAGGCAGAAAATCAATGCATAAATAACATTCGCAGTGTTCCTCTATTAAACAATTTATGGATGCTCGGTTTTTGCGATATCAAATAAAATATTACCTTAACTGCAGAAAGCCGTCTCCTGCTGTTGCCCGCGCTGCCTGGCGGCGTTTAAGAAATCAAATGGCAACAGCAACGAAAGGTTCCACTAGGTAGGCTCCACGTTCCGTTTGGAACGCTCGTGGAGTAGGGCAACGTGGATCTCTAAACGTTGCAGTAGGGGGACTCGATTTCACGCGCGCCTCCGCCGTACGGCAGCGCTGGCATCGAGGTACCAGACTTGGAGAAGTGGAACGCGGTAAATTTAAATTGACTTGAGCAAACCTCTAGCGTGTCATCTTGGGAGGAATGAGACGGGAGAGAAACAGCATGAGAGGTGAGCGGAAAACAAAAGGGAGGCATTTGCTTAAGTAAATGCCTTCCTTGCAATTGCAAGGGGCGCCAGTCGACTGTCGTCCTTTGTCAAAATTTGCAACGAAAGAAGCAGATACGCGGTCATTTTATTCTATTCTTTTTTCTTCAATTGAACGATACACAAACTTCGTGTGTAGGCTTAGGGCAAGGCAAAATATATCTGTTGCAGACAAATACCCGGACATTTTCACTTTCCACGTCTACCAGAGCGGTGTAAGCTTCGCTCGCAATATTATGCTTCCCCGCTGGAAGCAAAAACATGTTACAATGCGCATATTGAATTGCCCTCTCAGGTTATAACGCGCCGAAAGAAATGCCAACTTCAAAACCGCGCCACGTGCGTGATTGGGAGCCATACGTGCTGCAATTTCTTTAGCGCCCGGAGCGCTCGCATTTGCCACTACACGAAGCCGACGGCACAGCACCAACTCGCGTGAGTGACGCTGGCCTAGAAAACGGTACCGAACGGCCATTAGCCCGCGCTCATCGCTTCTGCGGAGAAGGTCAGCGCTGGCGCAGAGCGCCGCGGGTAATTTCCAAGAGTGCGAGAATCCGCGCCCGTCTTAGCCGCGCCATTTGTAGAATAGGGCTTTGACGCAGTGTGGAACGCTCAAGGCGAACCGCTTTAAAAGCGAGCTCGCCCCACTGTCTGGCATCCACTACAGCCATGAAATAAGCTGAAGCGTAGCTTATTTAGTGGCCCTAGCTGCCACATTCCGGTGCGTCCCTACGAGCCGTCATTAGCTTTTTCGAGCACTGCATGTAATAACAAATAATGGGTAATACAATGGCATGGCCGTGCTCACGCGCGCAGCTTGAACTCGTCTCAAATTGGACCAAATGTAAACCGACGTCACTTCTATTTTTACCGCTAGTTACATCCCCACATTTCGACAAAAGTAAGCTACTTTAACCACGCCGACATTTTACAAGAGGGTCGGAGTTACGTCGCATGTTGGCAAATCATGACGTCTGTTTCAGACCAAGGCGGGAGAATTTTTGACACTAACCTGAGCTTTTACAGTAAATCCTTGCCAGCATCTTCAGTGTTGGTTGTTTATACAAGGGAAAACTCTCCTCCTTAATCCTCCCTAGAATAACTTGACAAACGGGTGGCAATATCGTCCCTATTGGTGAGGAGCGGATGACCCAGCATTGTACGTGTTTCCACTTGTTGAGGAGTTTTCGCACGATCGTGGTGTACACTTTCAGCACTGTGACGTCGATTGGTTATAAGTTTTAACGCGCCGACGCTATTCAGGCGGTGAGGCGCGCCGTAGTGGAAGTCTCCGGATTAATTTTGACAACCTGGGGATCTTCAACGTGCGCCGACATCTCGAACGCACGGGCATTCTCGCTTTCCGCCTCCATCAGAAAAGCAGCCGCCTTGGCCAAGAATCGAACCCGCGTCCTCTGGTTCAGCAGCACAACGGCTTCGCCACTGAGCCACCACGACGGGTAGCACTGCGGCGGCATAGGGCATGTTCTTTACAGCGAATTTGCGTTATAATAACTGAGGCTTTTCCGGTGCAAATTTCGCTGACATGGCAAACGTTTAGAAATGGATTACAACTTACTCGCCGCAAAATTTTTATCAAAGTACAGCAGGAACTTCTGCGGACTCTATTGTGATACTGATGCTTTTATACCTTATTTTCTTCGTGCCTTTCGGCTGCTTTGCTACCACTCCGTTTTTTGCGCATTCTTGCGTACTATAACACTTACGGCATCTGTAGAGTCAGCTGGCGGTATCAATTGTGAGTTTCCATTTTCACGGATGAGCAAGAAGAGCCGAAAACGCCACACATAAAACAACCGACGTTCTTTCCTCGACCAAGAAGCAGCTATGCGGATACAAAAGAGGCCACACAACCATCATCCTATCGACTTGCGTAACATAAGCCCTATTCTCGTTATGATCTTGTTTATCGCTCCTCCAGCTTTCTACCCTGCTTCCGACAAGCTGCCCCGCAATGGGGGCGGACGTACAATTGAATGCATGACAGTTTGTGCGTTCTCTCCGTGCTCGTGGGCGAAGACGGCGTTATTTATCGTGTGATGCGTGTCTGTACGTCAACGTGTGGGACTAGACGAGAGAAATAAGTAGCCCAAGATGGAGCACAACTGAGCTACTGTCTTAGGCGGCCACTTAGTGTAACACTAGGATTCCCTTTCGGCCAAATAGTGTCGACACGCTTGTAGTTTGATTGACGCCTGCATGACGTCGTTATCGAGGTGTCAGCGCCTCACTGCAATTACGTATCATATTGACGCAAACGACGTTGGTATAGCAGGTGGTGGCACTTTGCCCTTGAAACCAAACGCAGAGTCGTGATACTCCACAGTTTCATGACTACCATTTGAACGAGATAAAACAAAGGAGTTGAGACATTACAGATGAATTATAGACGATGATATTCAGAGTCAGCGACAACATTAAAACTGAGGGCGTAAATGCCGAACAAGGCACTTTGACAGGGTAAGAGCAGGTATTTAAATTTAACTAACTGATTAGAGAAGGTCCGCCTGATAGATGACTCCATCGACTTATTTTATAGCGCCTGTTGCGCAGATAAGAAATATGTTGGACACGTGAAAAACACGGTAAAATGTCCTAATTATATTAACAATATTCCCGTAAGCTGATATGGCACTTGGTGTAACAGACAATCTTGGCTATACGGACGAAACGTCTTCACTAAATGAATGTTGTAACCAGATCCAAATGTAAGCACAACGCTTTTGGTTTCTTGGCCTAGTATGTACTGGTAAACCAATACTGATTTACTCAGAGGGTCCACTAACTTTCGTTGATGGGAAATAAATTTATCTCACTGTTAAACTTACAAATCCACAGCAGGTTATCAAAAGTGGTTAGAAGATTATATATATAAATATACACCCTGCGAGGGAAAGTTGGACACGCGTGAGAAAATAATAACCACGAAGTTAACTAATGACCTTTCGGCAAGTGTACTCGCCTTAATCAGTGTTGAACACACACGCACACACGCACGCGCCCACACGCACACACGCGCACACACGCACACAGGCACACACGTACACACACATGCACGAACAACGCATGAACCGTCCATAGTTGGTAGGTGACGTTGGTTGGCAGGTGACGTCACAGTCTTACAGCAACAGCCGAAAAGGAAGCACTGCCCAAAAACAGAAACAGGAGTGCTCATCCACGGTCGTTATCTGCGCTGATTCGGAAGAGGCCTTTCACGGCGGCACCCACGTGAGCCAGCGGGACGGGCTGGACGGGTGTACGACCCACATATCTAGGGAACCCCAACGCACGCGCGAGCGACTCTTCAGCGAACCTCGTCTAGGCCTGCTTCGCTGGCAGCAGCCCCCGCGGCAAGCCAAGAATTTTGGGCTACTCCGAAGAAGAAACGGCAGGCATTTCCCGTCACCGCTGGCACGATTCGGTGATCTATAGGCGGCGCGCAGCGTTTGATTGGTTCTGACACCAGGCCGGATAGAGGTTATAAGGCACCGCGATGGGCTTCGCCCAGTCGTGAAGCTCGCAAGATTCGGGCCGCTGAAAAGAAAAAGACTCTGAAGACGCATACCGAATCGAAGATGCCGGATGTTAAAAGGAGAGAAAAAATGTGCGGCTTACCTTTCCCCGCGAGAAAGAGAGAGAGGGAGATGTTGTTGAGTTGTGAGCAAGAGGATGTTGTTAGGGCCTCCACGCCGTGAGAGCTATTCTGAGTCCGACATTCCCTGGTGCTGGCCGAGAAAGCTATCAAGTGGATGAAATCTGAAATAAACAACGACAGTGAGAAAGGAAGTAAGCATCGAAGCGAGTAGTTGAACCAATGTCTGCTTTTTTAGAAGTCACAAACAACTGAGCGTGCCACCCATGGGTGTGTGGTACGTATGTGAGTCTGCACCAGTTTTCTTTAGTTACACCAGCTCAATAAATTTTCCTGGCCACCGCTTGGACATACGTCATAAGTTTCAGTTAACAACTTTATTTCTTTCCTATCTCTTTTTCTTTTGCGTAGCTGATTTCAGTTACGGCGAAATCTCTAAGCCGCAATCGATTTTTCTACTTTAACCTCTCATATTTATTTATTTATTTATTTATTTATTTATTTATTTATTTATTTATTTATTTATTTATTTATTTATTTATTTATTTATTTATTTATTTATTTCAGAAGACTGTCAATCCCGTTGAGGGATTAGTACAGGAGTGGAGTCACAGTATTAAAAACAAACAATATACAGACTACGTAAAACATGTTGCAAACTATTCGAAATAAAGCATAAAAACCCGCCGCGGTGGCTCAGTGGCTAAGGCGTTGCGCTGCTGAGCACGAGGTCGCGGGTTCGATTCCCGGCCGCGGCGGCCGCTTTTTTGATGGAGGCGAAAAGCAAAAACGCCCGTGTGTACGAGATTTCGGCGCACGTTAAAAATTTCCCCGCATTTCCCCGAGGGGAAGAATGTGAAAGTGCGAATGCAGGAGTTGAATTTGCGCGGTTCGCTAATGTTCGCGAAAGAGAGATCACACACACACACACAACTACAAAGAAAGAAAGATGCATTTATTCACAGACACCTATTTGTGTTGTCGTTGTACTTGATTGCTAGAGCGGATCTCAGCTTTGAAATTTCGTGTCAGTACTCCTTTAAGCGGGTGCATTAGCCCTTCTCACGCCCGATTCCTGGCCAATCCCCCACGTGGGTATGTGCCATGTCAGCGGCCAGGCAGCGCGCGCCCATCTCCCCCCGTTGCCAAGGAAGACGAGGAGATTCCTGGCCAATCCCCCACGTGGGTATGTGATGCGGACATCGCCGGTGGACGCAGGTTCAGGGTCGCTTAAGAAGTGCATTGCACTTAATATCCCCAGGTGGTCAAAGTTAATCCGGAGCCCTCCACTACGGCGCACCTCATCGCCTGCGTTGTGTCGGCGCGTTAAACCCTACAATCAATCAATCAATCAATCAATCAATCAATCAATCAATCAATCAATCAATCAATCAATCAATCAATCAATCAATCAATCAATCAATCAATCAATCAATCAATCAATCAATCAATCAATCAATCAATCAATCAATCGGAATAAAGCATAAAAGCATAGACATGGTGTTGCAACATTCGATGCAGTAACGGACAAACATATCGTCATGGTTATGTAAATATCAGCTACGATTCCATTTCTTGTACAAAATAAAAAGCGCAGACACGGAGTTAGAGCTAGGGACATAGTCCGACGCAAGAAATAATCATGGCTGCATAAACTCCCGCGAAATCTGCATTATTGTGGGAAATGCATGGCGTTACACGGTTCGCCATTGTCGCTGTTTTTTTTATATTTTTCTTACTTTTTTTGTTTTTCGAAATTCTGTTCTACCAATTACCTCTACTAAAGAAATTATAACGATAAAAGGTGGAACTTCCGTGAAATCTGCATTATTGCGGAAATGCAGGGAGGGCGTTACACAGTCCAGGCAGGGGAGGGGGGGGGGGGGGTGTACTCGGCAAAGAATGAAAATTGGCGCAGCTCGCACTATTGGTGCAAGACTGGAGAAAGAGCAGAGCTGGTGGACCGTCTCTCTTCATCGGGGACCCGGCTGTTGTATCATCATCAGCAGCAAGCAGCAGTCCACTGGGTCCACTACCGGACGAAAACCTCTCCCATCTACCTCAAACCGCTCCTGTACAGCGCCGCTTCAGTCCACTCTTTGCCTCCGAATTTGCGTCCCTTCATCGACTAATTGGCATTGTTTATTTCCGACCTTGATGCTGAAAGTTCTCCATTACTGGCAGGCCCGGATCGTTTCGTTAGCAAGCTTTCACATCTCGCCCGAGTGGACCGTGTTAACACATGCTTGAACCAACGACCAAGTCCAAAGTCAACGCCCGCGCTTCGAACCCAAAGGAAGTGCTGTGCCACCGGAATGTCATGTTAGCTACCATGTTTAAAAAAAATTATAGATCGATCGGTTAGACGCCGGTTTTATAACTCAAGGGACCCCTGTTCGAGTCCGACTACAAGGAGCATTTTTGTTTTTCTTTCCGATTGGCTGCCCATGTTTTTGTCCCTCCCCCCCCCCCCCCCCGCTGCTAACCCGTACCCCTCGGGCCTTTGAGGTCACCCAGTTGAGGTTGCCGTTTTGACGGCGTAAATGTCCCGTCTTTGAGTCCCGATACCTTCACTTCTTTTTTTTGGGGGGGGGGGGGGGGGGGGGGGGGAAGGGGGGGGGGGGGGGGGCTCTGGAGTTTTTTGGTGCGACGGACGGATTTGTGTCCGCCTAAACAGCTCTGCTGTGAAAACGTTGATATTTCTCAAGTGTGGGACAATGTTTCTTTCATGTTTGGCGCTCGCAGTTAATCTCAACATAACTGGCCGGATTTATTTTCAATGGGTTCTGTAGGAGCAGATACAAAAAAATTAAATCAATGAAGCTTGGCGCGGCTCGCCAGAATAAAAAGATCCGCTCGTTGCAAAAAGGCAGTCAGTGAGTCAGTACGCCTATATCGATTATAAATAAAACGAACTGCCTTCCGCTGTACTCTTTCAATTGCGCTTTTATTTTTGTCCGAGAAAGGGAATCAGGCCACATTAGCATATTCGATAGTTGGACGGATAATCATGACATAAGCTAGAAGTTTTGTTTATGATGTGGGATGACGAAGGTTTCGTTCTCAGACTCTCAAAACAGTACATAAAACCCCAGCGCCCATGCCCCTTTACCAGTAGAAAAATAGTTGCCGAATGTATATGAATTCCGCAGAGTGGATTCGGTCCGCAGAACTCATTACTTGCATTTTCTTTTTCGTAACTCCGCAAAAAGGGTCCGAGCATGCATGCCTGCGCAGAATTTGAAAATCGGTTGGGTACTGCTACAAGCATTTTACGTATAACACGAATTCAACCATAGTCAAGCACAAGGAGAAAACAGCTGATTCTGAAGGCTATATGGGAGACGTAATGCAGTGCCCCTGGTTCAGGACTCCCGACTACGCCTCCAAATAAACTCAAGGGTGACCATTTAAACGGTAAAAACGGGCAGACGTGTGGAAGCCGAGCGTGCTCGACTAAAGCCCGACAGTCTGCACGAAAAAGTTAAACGTACGCGCACCCTTGCGTTTGAGGCAGAGCGCGTAAGAGCGAGCACGCATTTGTCCCCTGGTTCTTTCTCTCTCCCTCCTTCTGTCCACATTAAAAAGGGCAACAGCGCCGAGACCGGTTACTATGGCTACGCTTGAGAGCGGACGTTTCTTGTGCACAAAATGCAATTTTTCCGGAAACGGAGCGAGTCATTGTTGATGGCTTTTGGTTTACAGTGGCCCAGTATGCTGTTGCGTAAACGTTGTGACAAAACACCGGCTCCTTTGAAGCATCGTTTCAAGTGTCACTTGCTAGTTGGAAGTTGGAACCCGACTGTGGGAAAGGAAACATTTGCACCGCTAAGGCCTGTCATTATCCACGGAGCACAGTGTGGCTGACCCGGAACCATGTCTAGTGTTTGTGCCCAGAGCTGCTCCGAAGCGGAAATGCGTTCCTTTTATTTCTGCGAAGCATACATTGTTGAAACCCGTCAGTATTTTCGCATTCATTTTCAGGCGTCGCACTTTTGGCGCTGTCCATTTTCTTCGCAGCCGTTTTCAGCGGTCGTTTCAAACGCATTTATGCCATAACAAAAAGCATGAGCTCGAAATATATATATATGTATAGGCGAGACCTTTCTAAATTGCAGCACTCGTGGTACAGTTGTGCTTGTCAACACTGTTCAGCACAAAGAAATTCTCGAGCATATTTGAGGCAAAACATAAGTACATAAACGAGTATTAACACATTCTTTTAATTCAAAAATTCCCGTTGTTAATTTTTACAGAAGAAAACTGGGTTATGAACAGTGTCGAATAGTCAAATAAAAACCTAACAGAAGCAAACAATGTCGGCTCAAGTGGCGCAGTGCACAAGAAAAGAAAATTCAAAGACGTTTACTGGCGCTCTGGGCTCTACCAGCGCCATTAACTTCGCTCGGTATGGTTAACTGTGCGGTCTAACTCTGTTAACTCTGTTAACTCTGTGCGGTCTAAATTTAATTGAGGAAAAAAGGAAAAAACCCTCCCTGTGCTCCCAGTGCTCGCACTAGGTGCGTTGGGGACGTGGCTCAGGCAACAACAACCTAGTCCGTAGCGCTGCTGCTAGTGACCTCAACACACTTATGTCGCTAAATAAGCTTATTTAGTCACTACACTACACACCATTCGGCGCTTTTGGGTAGCTGCAGGCCTTGTCCCGTTTCGCTTCATTGTGTTCACCCATGGGCCCCAATTAACTTGGGCTAAGGGTGCGCCTACGTGAGTTGAACCTTGTGGAAGCAAACTCATACTGGTCCTATTAAGAGAGAAAAAGGGCTATTTATATAGCAAGTCTGTGTTACACGGAGGAAGGATAGCAATAAACGTTAGCCTGACGTATTACACAGACTTGCTTTATCAGACGGGACTAACAATTAGTCACGGTGTCTTTACGCGAGTGACCAATTATGTGCTTCAAGTCCCCTGAGCGACTCTGGGAAAAATTCTATTTTTTTTTAAATGCGTGATTTCCTAATTAAGTAAGATGACTTTGCAGTACACACGCCAAGATAACACAAAGCTGTGCTTTACGCGAGTAAAAACATTAACTCAGTGCAAGATATGCTAAAGGTGTGCCATTTTTTCTTTTCAGTTTTCAAAAAGGATGACAGAAGCGGCCCGGTATGGATAGACGTCGTAAACACCGTAAGTGCTCATCACATTCATTTTTCGGATCTCTGACAGGGACCCAAAATAAAAACCCACGAAAATCTCCCGTTCTAAACTACGGGGACCGAACGACAATTGATTACCTGTCTGCTATTGCTAAAAAAAAAAAAAAGCCGTCATTTCTTTTCCATACAATGCTCATTTTTATCACATGATGTCGATTAGTAACCGCGAGAAACGCGAACCCGTCTTTCTTGGCTGAAGCACCGCAACTCTGGCACGGCGCGCACCAGTATCCAGACCATGCAGGTGTTTAACCAGCAGATACGCAATCTTTTTTCTATGGAGTAGCTTTCGTGAAAACAATAACGCATCTCGCGCGCATCTGGAGCAAACGTCACGTATCGCTGGTGTCTTCAAGCGTTACCCTACAAAACTGGTTAGCTCACGCGAATCCCTGGTATACACTCATAGCGAAAAAGAAACCAGATATAGGGGGGCGAGAGAACGAGAAAAACTGGCCAGTCAAAGACGCGCCTTGCGCACTAGGCGAGGGCGGCAACGAAATGCAAAAGACATAATAACACCCGAAACAAAAGGAGAAGCGAAATCAGAGCAGCTCCCTCTCATCGATGCAATTGGAGGGATGGAAAAAACAAAAGCGAGCGTTGCGCGCCGTAATTTTGGCGCGCCTTTTGGTGGCCGCACGTGGTTCCAGCACGAAGGAGCCGGCGTTTCGGACGCATGTTCAGCCGGCAGCGGCTGAGGAAGAGGGGGGAGTGTCACGCTTGAGGTATATAGGCACGACCTTGTTTCAGCGGCAGAAGAGGCCCGCCCTCGTTGGGTGCACGCTGCTTCCGTCTTTCCGCATCACAGACCACAATGGCTCGCGCCTAACATAGCGTGCCCATCGAAAAGAGAAGAAAAACAAAAAACGCCGCAGTGTTGCCTTGAAGAAGGCTGCTGCAGGCAGGCAAGTTTTAGCGCTGCTTGGGCATTGTGTAATCCGTTACGAGTCGTGCTCACTGGTTCGGTGCACTTGCTTTGAGTAGGGAATCCTTGGTGGAAGCTAGACGAAAGAATCGGTAATTTGTTACAGTTTTGGTTTCAGCTGAGAAAGTTCACCTTTCTACAGTATTATAAAGTATAAGGGATTTGGCTGCACGCCGCTTGGCGATGCTAAAACTGCTGCCTGCACCGAATATTTCGTGTTACTTCTGGCCTTCGTGTGATGCTCAGATTTGATTAATTGATTACTCGATACGGTATACAGCTTCTCTCAGGAGAGATCGTTCGACCTCCCATGAGAGACGCTGTGTATCACTACAACTAGAGCATGGCAACGCAATTATGTATGCAGATGATGCTGATTTTTTTTTGTTTTCTGGTCAGGATCTTAAGTGTATTGAAAGGCAGGCCAATGACGATCTCACCAAGGTATCACATTGGTTCACATAGACTGAATGACCCTGAAATTATTCAAAACAAATTACTTGGTGTTCTTTAGTCCCACTAAAACTCAATCCTATCTAGTAAAATTAAAGATGGGTGAATTTTTGCTCAAACAATTGATGAGTACAAATATTTAGGCGTGACTCAAGATCCTGCCCTTAGTTTTAAGCAGCAGAAAACATACATGTGTAACAAGTTAACCCGATCCTGTTTCGTTTTAGTTAGAGTTAGGTGTTATTTTTCATTGCATGGCCATATAACTCACTGTCTTGAGACATGGGGGTCCAATACTTCTTCTATATAAACCGAGTTACCTTGTTATAAAAGAGAGCCCTCCACATAATAGCGTTTAGTACGGTAAACGACAGTTCCGCACCACTTTTTTTCTGGCTTAAACATAACGCCACTTACAAATGCTAGAGACTACAAGTTAGCTTGTACGGTTAAGAATATATTAGAAAGCAATATTCTGTTTTCTCATTCTATTTTCTGATGGCCACATCGAGAAACCCGCAATTAAACCAACCTTCTTTGTAACCTCCCTTTGGTCCACAATAATTACTGTAAACGTAATATGGCGTTTTTCGTATCTATAATCTAGGATCTTCTGCCTTTAGATATTATAACTTACGCCAATTTCTCTAGAAGTGTAAAAGAGGTTTTTCGTGATGGAAAGTATGGAAAGTATGTCTGACTATTGCAGCCAAGCAGCATTTCTTTACTGTGTTGTTTTCTCTTGATGTGTGTAATGTGATCTTCCACTGAAATGTTTGTATGACCTGCATACAATTCCATGAAGCCTTTGCTGCATGGGCCCGGGTACTAGCCAGGTGGCTAAGGGCGTAGATGGTAAAATTATATTGTATGTAAAAATAGAGATAAACTTTTCCTTTCTTTCTTTCTTTCTTTCTTTCTTTCTTTCTTTTTCTCTTTCTTTCTTTCTTTCTTTCTTTCCTTCTTTTTTTCTTTCTTTCTTTCTTTCTTTCGTTCTTTCCTTTTTTACTTCTCTCTTTCTTTCGTTCATTCATTCGCTCGTTCATTCACTCGTTCTTTCTTTCCTTCGTTCTGTCTTTCTGTCTTTCTTTCTTTCTTTCTTTCTTTCTTTCTTTCTTTCTTTCTTTCTTTCTTTTTCTCTATTTTTTTCATGAAAGAAACCAATGTGTACGAAAGGCATTCAAAACCACTTTGAATTGAGGAAATTATAATAAAGGGAAGAATTAGTATAAAACCATCAGTTGAACAATGATGGACAAATAATATGTGAACACGAAAATATGAAGCAGAACGCGCAAAAACGAAAAATATTGTTCGTAGAGGTCCAATAATGGCGCGCTATTGGCACGCTTGGGAAGCCGCATTTCCCAACTTTGTTACTGTAAGTAGTCCACGCGTCGATTTGACTTGCAAGAAAAAAATTGCGTTATTTGTGCGTTCGTGTTCACATTTTCGGGATCGCGTTTCATTTGTCCATGACTGACCATAAAAGCCCACCAGAGACGCCATGCACATATGTAAGTAGGAGAAACCCAGTTGCGAATGTTCTACTGCATTTTAAGTGCAGAGCACTTTAGGGGCTCGCCTTGTCGTCGTAGATGGCTCTCTGGGCCCAAGTAGAGCCGCACGGCGTTCCGTCGTAGCGGCTGTTGTCGCGGTGGAACCCAGAGGCTTCGAAAGCCAAGCGTTCGAAACTCGTGAACCGCTGGCGCTTGTCATACACCTCATCTTTGTTTAGCGCAAAAAAAACTGCAGGTACTTTGCGGCCAAAAAATTGGCCGGGTATCTGCTCCTTTCGTTGCAAATGTCGGCAAAAGAAGATACTCGACTGGCGCCCCTGCCAAGCAAAGGCCCCCCTTCTCTTTCCCGCTCACCTCTCATGCTGTTTCTTTCCCGTCTCGTTCCTCCTAAGATAACACGCTAGAGGTTTGCTGAAGCCAATTTAAATTTACCGCGTTCTACTGCTCCAAGTCGGGTGCCTCGATGCCAGCGCTGCCGTACGGTGGAGACGCGCGTGAATTGAGGCACCCTACTACAACGTTGCCCAACGCCGCGATCGTTGCAAGCGGAACGTGTATCCCATCTAGTGGAACCACTCGTTGCTATTACCGTTTGATTTTTAAAATGACGCCAGGAGGTAGCGCTGGCAACAGCAGGCGGCAGTTTTCTGCTGTTGATGCAGTATTTCATTTGCTATCGCAAAAACCAAGCATTCATGAATTCTTTAAAAAAGGAACGCAGTAAATACCTCTCGTGTATTGATTTTCCGCCTTATATTTGCGTAATATCTTGATCTTGTTCAACAATGTTGACAAGTATGAACACTGACACCGGACTTAGGCGTTTAGATTTGGCTGTGAGTATAAGACTATTGCGCAAATATGTTTTGACTTTGGCCGGGTGGCTGAATCGAGTCGCAGACAGACAGACAGACAGACCAAAATTTATGGGTTTAAGTTCCCCAAGAAAGGGGACGTCCTTCAGCATACCCTGAAAAAAAAATTACGCCCACAGGGCCGCCTGCAAGAGATGCTCCTCTCAGCGTCGCATCTAAAAGACTTGCCTGTGACACCGCATGGGATCCGTTTCATTCCAGTAGACAAACATGAAAGTGTGCCGTACGATCTGATAATGCTTTTGGGCCTACACGCCATCTGGCTGAGTCGTATGGCGGTGCGCCACTCTGATGCTGACGCGAAGACTGTCAGCAAGTACTTTGCTCAGAATGTCAGTATGCTGAAGGAAGTAATTAATATGCAGTGCCCGGAGCTTACGTGGTTATCAATTTTGGAAGAATTGTCTTCTTTCGATGTTTATGATAGTTTTCGCCCACCAAATTTCGGTGAGCGGGTTTTAAACCGACACTGATGTGTTTTAAACCAGTATCGTAGTCATTGACGTGACTGTTTGTTCAATATGCAATAAAGAAAAAAAACTATCGTCTTTAATATACGTAATTAACTGGCAGCGCCCGCGTTCATTTAGTTAGGAACGCTCGTTGGGTCAGTTTCTATAAACGAAAAAAAGTGGCAGTGCAACGCCGGTACGTGCGGGGGGAAAAGCAAGCACAAAAAGAACAGAACTCCCGCTGGCACAGTTTCAGGCAGGGGGAGCGCGAGCACTGCGAAGGCGGGAAATTTGAAATGCGTTGGACAAACCTCCGTTGAATTCATTAGGAGAGGAATGAGACAGGGCGACGAAGCGCGTGAAGGGCGGTAAGAGTGAGCGGATAACGGCGCCACCGCCCCTTATGGCGAATCACTGCTCTGCATTCCTGACAGCTTTCACATTGAGTGGCACGGCTTTAATTTTTTTCTTTGCAAGGCAACCCATTGTGTAGATCAGCCACACCTACAACCGTAGAATCAGCAACCTTCGCAAAATAATTACGCGAGATCCTTACGTTCTCC
The DNA here is from genome assembly GCF_048455015.1 of Haemaphysalis longicornis. NCBI lineage: Eukaryota > Metazoa > Arthropoda > Arachnida > Ixodida > Ixodidae > Haemaphysalis > Haemaphysalis longicornis. The sequence continues at coordinate 42,321,036 of NW_027526361.1, read as the reverse complement.
GTTTAGCACGTGCTGGGACATGCTGTGCCGCGTAAGAAGTCCGGATCGGTGGAGACGGATGAAGATATAAATGTTCTAGCCACAATACAACTCAATCGCGCAATTCGAGAAACGAAAAGCGTTTAGACCGAAGTCCGTTTACTGTTTTTTTAAGTGCGAATCACTTTATAAGCGACCCCAAACCATCCACCGCCGGCGTCGGCGGCGTCGGCGTCCGCAGTGCTCCTCTATATTTAAAGAAGAAACAGCATCCGGCGCCAGGTTTCGATCCGAGGACTTTGCGGCCGCAGCGCGACGCTCTACCGACCAAGCCACGGACGCGACGCTGATATCAGTGTTAGTGACGCGCCTTATATCTTTAACGCATTCAAACTACGTCGTCAGCGGCGTGCGTTGGCGACTCAGCGGCGTTATAGCGGCTTGATAACTGCGTGGTGTACACGTGATACTACAAACCCGATGGAAGAGATGGAAGAGAAGGCGGCGAGGCGGTGGGCTGCGGGGGCCGAGCGCAAGCGCCGCAAGCGGGCCGACAACCGTGCATTCGCACTTTCACATTCTCCCCCTCGGGGAAATGCGGGGGAATTTTTAATGAAGCGCCAACTCCTCAAGGTGACAGCTGTAAGGAGTTTATTAGCGGGACATCTTTTTTTTTTTTTTTTTGGTTTGCGTCTCTACTGTGTGTGCATCACCAGTGTCACTGTGCATGCGCTGTATAGCCCATACTTATATATAAAAAAGCTTTTGCCAGTTTGGAAATTTTGGGCTTAGGTGAAAGCCCTAATCATCTCGTTACGGGTATTCGTTGACAGCGAGGTATAATTGTAGGAAGTGTGGCTTATTAATATATTCGATGTTTCTCGGAGCCAATGGCGTACGTACGCTTATAGCCTAGGAAGCGGGAGAGAAATACGCCATGCTTCGTATGTTTCTCCGCAGCCTAAAATCCGAGCTGTTGCTGCTTACAACAAACATGCAGATATCCATACGGCGGACGATTGACCGAAAATTGCGACGTCAAGACTTCACTAGTATTTCTCGAGAGACATCTGTCCCAGACCTATGCTCACCTATTACCGCGTACCATGTATTGGGTTTGTTTATTTGTTTTGCTTTTACCGCCCGGCTGCGCCGGTATGTGTTATCTGTGGGCCAAGTGAAGTGCGTGTTCTATTCTTTATTTCTATGTCGCATGTGTTATCTATCTTGATAGGGAGAGCGTTTCGAACTAACGTCAACAGCCTAGAATAATCTTTGATCTACAGTGTTCTACAGTGTTTAATCTACAGTGTTTGATCTACAGAGAAACACTCGCACCCAAAGATAAATGCCCGCGGAGCAGACGCCGCGGCATTCGAGCATTCGATCCACTGACACTCCCTTGTGCACGTCACTTTGTTGAGAGAGAGAAAGAGAGAGCGATCTTTAATGAAGTCTGGCGATGTTAGCTGGGCTAAAATGCCTAACTTGCTACGCCAGTTGATGACGTGATGAAGATGATGGCGATGATGTTCAAGAAGTTGATGCGTACAGATACGGCTAGTTATTCACAGCGACTGGTCTAGACCTGTGTGTTGCAGGTACTCTATCAGAGCTTTGGTAGCCCATAAAGCACGTTTGGGACAAGCCCATGGTCCTAAAACGTCCTTTAGCTGCATGTCCACGGAAAGCGGCAGTCCCAAAGCCACTGCGAGGGACGCTCTTTGAGCACTGAATCGAGCACATTCACAGAGCAAGTGCTGCAGGGTTTCTCGCACATCGCAGTGTGGGCAGAGGGGCGACGTAACCTGTTTTATCTTGAAGAGGAAGTTGCGCGTGTATGAGACATTCAATCGCATGCGATGTAGAATTGCTTGTAGCCGCTTGGAGAGTCCTGGTGGCATTTTAAATTTGCAGTTGGGATCGATGAAAGATAACGGCACGTAATGACGTGATACGTCATCCCAGGCTGCACGCTGCATGTTCCGTGCCACGCTGGATGCAAGTATAGATGCATCTTTCCTGGAGAATGGTATAGCTATTGCCGATGCACGATGCTTATGCGCAACGGATGCAGCAATGTCCGCCTTCACATTGCCAGTTATCCCACAATGGGCTGGAATCCACTGAAGTGCAATGTGATGGTGCGCTTGTAGAGCTAAGCTGGTCTTTTGGAAAAGATGCTAGACATTGAAGGGAAGCCCTTGAGTCTGTGAAGATGGCCCACTCTCGAGAGGGTTGCTTGACGATATGATTGGTGACTGCTGCTTCGCCGCCTCTGTATTCCTTGAGTTGTTAGGGAAGCACAAGTTCGCTCCAATAAACTTGTTTTTCCTTCAAGACAACTGCATCATATTTGGCTTCGTGACAGTATATATACACGCATGGCATATAACCACACACGTTTTTTTTATCGGTTCAAATTTACAACTTTAAGATGTGATTATGATTATAGGGTTTAACGCGCCGACGCAACACAAGCGGTGAGGCGCACCGTAGTGGAGGGCTCCGGGTTAATTTTGACCACCTGGGGATCTTTAACGTGCGCCGAAATCTCGCGCACGCGGGCGTTTTTGCTTTTCGCCTATCAGAAAAGCGGCCGCCGCGGCCGGGAATCGAACCGCGAATCGTGCTCAGGAGCACAACGCCTTAGCCACTGAGCCACCGCGGCGGGTCAACTTTAAGATGTACCGCAGGAAATATTTTCCTTCAGGGATCAATGTGATCGCGTAGTTGTTCGTTAACAGCCCTCGTCTCATTCCCCTTGAGGAGGAGGAAAAAACTTTATTTGTCCCAGCCGTTGAGTGAAGGTCATGATCTGTGACTTTTTATTGCTCCACAGCTTTATGAAATTGGCATGAATTGAAAACATTTGAATTCTTTCCTCTGGTGGACTTCTCATGCCCCGCCCACCCTCTCTTGGTTCCATATACAATCAGAGGCAGCTGGGCGGGCTGGGAAGCGTTGCCTGTAAAAGTCGCAGACGCGCGTGGGTCTGTGTCATCACTTGTTTTCGTCCCTTTGCGCAGTGAAACTTTAAATATGACGTGGTTCCACTTAAAAGCTGGGGATAAAGTCCAGTCAATGGCGGCTACAATACATTAGTCACTGTTTTCAATTATTTAAATAATATTGATAATCGCAAATTTCAAACTTTCTGGAACTTTAAATTTGCAATGTCGTGGCTGGCGGAGCCCAAAAGTGGGCGAAGCCAATAACTTCGCTGCAATATCATTTTGTAAGAGTCCAAAGTTTATAAGTTAACGCATATTATAGTGGAATGCAGCAGATTTTTGTTACTGCCACGCTAGTAAAACCGCCAAACACCTCAGAGACAAAATTGATTTGTCATCAATTTTGTTAGTTTTGGATGCCCTCAGAGGTTACAATTCAATCAACTCAGCAGTCGCGTTTATGTGACATTGCATGTTTTCGTTTCAAATCTTACAGTGTTCGTCTTGCATTCAATGATAATGTTCCGGTTTTGCCCGTGTCTGCAAATTTCAGCGCACGTTAAAGATCCCCAAGAATTCCAAATTAATCCAAAGCAATTTACTACGGCGCGCATCATAGCCCAGGTGTAGCTGCGGCGCATTAAACCCTCAGAATTTCAATTTTGATGTTCCGTGGTACTAGTATATGACTGCCGCTGTTATAAATATAATTTGCCTTAGTCGTTTCAGGCGACCTTTTATAGCCTCAGTTGTTTCCAAGCACTTTTATATTGTGCTTTAATGCATGTCGTGCGGCAAAAGGCCAGAGGGAGGAGGAGAAAGGGGAAGGTAAGAGAAAGGGCGGAAATGTTAACCACAATAGAACACACTTTGCCCCGGTGAATATGAGCGAGCAAGTAGTACTCAATCGCTTTTCATGAGCTCTTGTATGACCAACGAAAAAAAAACAATCCTCATCCCCATCTTAATCACAGTACTCAAGCACTTTACGATTATTCGATACTGAAAAAACTGTGGTTGATTCCTCTGTCATAGGGATCGGTAAAACACGAAAGTGAAATGTGCAGCGAAATCTGCAGCTGAGCATGATTTGCGGGTCGGCGGCTGCCGTATGGGTGTGCTTGGCGAGCGACGTCCTGCCGGCGGGTCACTTCGGCAAAGGTGTACTTGGTTATTTCCGTGACGAAATGACGTCAGTGAAATTTTGGTGTATCCCGGCATAGAACATTTTCGTGTTAAGATATAAAACCAGAAAAAGAACAACTCTAAGTTTTACGTACTCTTTAGTACTAGAGGTTGCTTCCCCGCAAGAAGACCCTGCGTGCAGAGGTGCACCCTTTACAGACCAACGTTTCGTTGTACTAGCTTCATTTCAGGTGACGGATATGACGTAAGTGAAATGTTCGTGAATCCCGGAATAAAACACTGTCGTGTTAAAATAATGTTGTTATGAGGCCACTCACCTCTTGAGATGGAGACTCCAGGGGCCCTTACACCTAATGGGGTCTCAGAGGTCGCAAGAGTCAAGTTGATGCACCGCTGCAAATTGCCCCAAGATCTCGACTACCAGGTGCTAAGGCCTGTAGTTCGATGCGGGCAGACCGTAAAGGCGAATGTGGGTCGAATTTGTCTTCGAAACTAAAAAGGGCCCAACAGCACTCCAAACAATGGCGCATCTCGGCGAAGATATGCCCTTCCTCAGCGTGTGGGAGGTTCCCGCATTTTTCTTCGTGTATATTTTTTATATTATGCGATGGGGTGGCGACCAATTTCTTCAATATTGTAATATCGGTGCTGTGTCATGTAGAAATCAAAGAACGTCAGTATGATGCCCGTTGAATACTTAGGCATGGTCGACCAAAACGTTGCATGAAGATGACGGGCCAAAGAGCAAAAAAAAAAAAAAAATGCCACGCCTCCCCTCCAGGACAGCTGGACTGCAGTTAATTCCGAAGGCTATAAATACTCCCTCTTATTCTCCTTCCTACGCTCCTTTCTCTGGCTCTCTATTCTATGTGTATCTCTATCTCAATCTATGTTTATTTAGGCCTCCAGCTTTTTTTTTTGTGTTTCGTCAGTTCAAATTTGGTTTTTCGCGCCTTGGCTACAATCGGGGTCCTGTGTCACCCCCATGCGCGTAGCGAAGGGTGGCGTTTCGGTGTCAAAACACCCCCAAAATTTTATGAGGGCTGCATCCTATCCCCTCATTTCGGCCTTTTTTTCCTATGATATTTACACACAAAGTGCAGACACTCTAAAAGAAGGGTGTCGGTTTGTTGAGAAAAATGGCGTTTCATTTTCATTTTTTCATTTTTATTTCCTTAAGGACCCCACTGGGGGGTATTACATAAGGGGTGGATATACAGAAAAATACACATTTGAACGCATTAGTTCTATGAACACAGGTGACTACTGACATTTGCTATGAAATTTAATGGGCAGGTGGTTGAAACAATGGAGCAGGGAAGGTCGTTCCAATCTTTGGCTGCACGGGGAAAAAAAGAAGCGGAAAAGGTGACAGTTCTGGTACGATAACGGGACACTTGAAGTGGATGGCCGGTGCGGTGTGAAATGTATGTCGGGGGAAGGATGTAGGGGGCTACATTTAGTGAAGAATGAAAAATTTTGTGAAAGAGGGAAAGGGTGGCGATACGGCGGCGGACAGAAAGTGGTGATAAGCCAGATTGTGCTTTCAAGGATGAAACGCTAATGTTGTACGAGTACAGGGAATGAATAAATCGGGCGGCACGATTTTGGATAGATTCAAGATCATTTATGAGATATGTTTGGGGCGGGTTCCATAATGGCGGAGGCATATTCAAGTTTTGATCTGATGAGGGACTGGTAAGCGAGCAACTTTACGTGAGGGGGCGCATGGCGTAGGTGACGTTTTAGGAAGCCAAGTGTTTTGTTTGCGGATGAAATGACGTTAGTAATATGCGCATTCCAAGTAAGATCGCAAGACAATGTGACACCTAGATATTTGTAGGATGATTGTGACTGTACAGTGACGTTCGCGATGTGATATGAAAGCGTTTGCTACAAATAGTACAAACAATACAAACCACTTCAACTTTATTAAAGCTTAAAAATATAAAAATGACTAACTGATGTTTGAAGGCAGGCTCTTTTTTTATTTAATCGCAACCTGCAACCCCTGCAAAGATTATGCAATCAATCAATCAATCAATCAATCAATCAATCAATCAATCAATCAATCAATCAATCAATCAATCAATCAATCAATCAATCAATCAATCAATACATCAATCAATCAATCAATACATCAATCAATCAATCAATCAATCAATCAATCAATCAATACCCATTCTTTGTGCCCAGCAGCCACGTTTACAGTAACCTCGGCTACTTTAAGGAACTTATTTCGTTGCCCCTTTTATAGCATTCAAAATCAGTAATTTTGGTTCATTTGAGAGTGCCTTCTTGCTTCTTCCATCATTTAGATTCAACGCACCTACGCCAGGGTTCGCTATTGTCGTAGACGTGCCGCCAAAACTGTACCTAGCGTAATCAGCGTAAAAAAAGTTGCACAATCTTTCTCAAAGTTTCTGCGCACCGAAAAAAATATATATACATGCGCAGTCCGGCAGTGAGCAGATGGAAAGCTGAGAGACGGGGCAGGGCAGTGACGTGGCGCATCAGTCGAGGGATTCAAAATCCGCCCCCTTTAGTCCAACGGACAGCAGTTGATTGCTATTGCGTTCTCGGCGGTCGTAGGGGTGGGTGGTCGGGTGCCAGCTAAAGCAGTGCAGCGAAACGAATGCTTGTGCAGTTCGTGCATATGTGGGAGTAAGGTAAGTTTCTTCAATTTTGCTTTCAATGGTTCGATAATCATCTGCTCATACAGCAGGGCTGCTGTAAGTTTAAGTGGTTCAAGCATGACAAATATTAGGTTGCCGAAAAGATGGACACTAACGGCCACTACCAGTGCAAACCGCACTGTCCTTTTTGCTAACGTTAAGAAAGCCAGTGCCGCAGTAGTGCTCCTTGCGCGCTTCCACTGAACCGAAATGTAAATTGAAAAGGGGAAATCGAAATGTTTTCGTCGTCCTAGCCATCCCTATCATTGCGTCGTAATTACACTGGTAGGCAATTAAAGCCAGAAAACAAATGATTACTGGTCCTTAATTACGCAGCAGTGATAACTTTCCGGCGTATTAAGAGAGCAAGAAAAACTTAATAGTGGAAAAATAACTAAAGACGCTATCGCACATTTGGCCGGGATGAGCTTCGTATGACAGCAATTGGCGCTCACCGCTACGTTTTCCACATACGTGGGAGGCGCCGTCTTCATCACTTTTTTGGGGTGCCTTGAATGGGTCGACTCGTAATTGCGTTCTCGCACCAATTGCGCACACGTGATTACGCTAGCTGCCTACCACCCGTGCAGTTGGGCCACTTTCAAAGAGAACGTCATGGTTGAGAGCGCTAACAATAACTGGTTTAAGGGGGCGACGTTGTAGGTTCTTTCGCTGTCACAATGCACAGTCGCGGAGCTGATCTAACCGCAGGCCGTACGCCCCATCAATCTTAAACCACGCGGACTTCTCATGGTAAAGGGGCGACATCGCATCGAGGTGCTCCTGAAACTTCCGCGAAGGTTTGAACGAACCGCGCCGATTACAGGCTAAAAAAAAAAGAACCCTCCTAGTCTTGCTGGTATATGCATAGCGCACGCTAAACACAAACACAAGCCTCTCTCAAGGAAGTGTAGTCCGGAAGACCCGCAAAGTGGGGTATTTACAGCGGTGTGACACGGGAGCAGGCCGGCGGAATTCGTAGGGCGGTGGGCATGCCCGCCTGGGAGTGTAACCTTGTCTAAAAACAGCATCAGCCGCAACCTTCTCGACCCTCTTCCATCGCATACGAACGTGCGGGGATCGGCGATGAGCCGTCGGAGCACCAGCTTCCCGCTACGTGATTCTTTCCCTTCGCCCTACGTGATCGAGGCGTCACTTCAATATTTTCCATTTGTGCGTCTGCCTGAAAACCGCGTGCTACGAGTATACGTAGCCGAATGAGTGAAAAACAAAATTTCACACTGTAGAAGATGCGACAAGTGGAACACCTGTTTTTATTTTCCTTCCATTCGTTTTTACTTATTTCCCGCCTGACTCACGGGGTCAAACGGCAAGTCACGGCGCCGCTTGGATTCACGAGCGCGGAACTGATTCCGCCTGTCGTCCAGGAACATCGCCGCTGCGTCGTGTCGCGCCCGTGGTTCCGCATGCCCGCCAGAAAGTGACAGTCAACGACCCGGTGGCGGCAGCGTCGGCGTCCACGCGCGAACAGCAGCGCGCCTCCATTCGGAATCCGCTCTCGCCGGCATGACGCCTCGTCGTCCTCCGAGAGGGAGGGGAGCGGGCAAACACGACCGCTGAACGGTCCACTGGCTTTGTAGATCGGTCCCGCGGATACGCGTCTATTGAAAGCGACTCCCTTTCAAATGCGCTTCGCGCGTAATTGGATTGTGTTTAGAGGGGAGAGGAGGCCGAGAGCCGCTCTGATGAAACGCTCTGGTCACATTTCTACGCGTCGAAACAACACAAAAAAGGGGTGGGGGGACAGGCACAGAGGAAGGAAGCCGGGCATGGTTGGTTGCGTGGGCGGCCCACCGTCGAATGTCGGCTGGGATGGATGCCCAATGCGTGCCGGTGACGCGCCGTGCGTTGTCACTTGGTGGCTGGGTCGATTGATGTGATGATGGCGGGCCTGTCGTGCCCGTAGGATCGGCCGCGTCTTGCCACTCATGACGCTTATCGCAGGACTGCTGTCGCCCGGCAACTGGTTGCACGATGAACCTCCGAGCATTATGCCTGACCACGATTGTGCACGCCGCTTCCCTAGCCAGAGGCTACACCATCAACATCACCATCAACGCAGTTGACAGTCAACCACGTGAGTAACCACAGACCCTGCGTCTTCTTGGACATCTAGCCGTTAAGTACTGTCGGTAATCCGCCGTGCGAAGTTAAGTGGTCACTTAGGCGAGGCGTGATACGTATTACGATGAGGCACTCTTTAGGTTGCCATGAAGTGAAGACGTTGCGAAAGGCCGATTTTTGTTTCTGTGTATGTGTGAAAGCAAACCTCGTAACTCCTGGTGCTTGCCATGCCTGCATTCGGAGCCCCTTAATAGTAGTGCAAGGGCTTGATGTAAATGAATCGCAATGTATAGATGCTTGACGCACCCCAAGTACTGCTTCTTGGGACCGGTGCAAGTGTGCAGGGTGTGAACGACACAATAGCTTTGGTCCCGTGGCGGTACACACGGTGTAATTTTATGTGGAGCCTACAGCGCTTCTTGGTTGGCACAAAATACAACCCGGCAATGCTTGAGAAACGCAAGCCTTTTAAGGCTTTCTCCCTGATGAGTGTCATGAACACTAAAAGGGGCTTTTCCCGCTCCAATCGCTTCATCTTATCGTGTTACTCGTCTAACCTCTCTACCGTACAGTTAAATATATTCCCACTAACATTTTTTTTTTCAAATTTTGTTTAGGCACAATAATTTGTCTGAAGGTATGTTTGGAGCCACGGTATGCTTTTATTTTATAGTTTCAATTTTGGTAACGTTAGCAGACTCCCGCTCTCTTCAGTGTTGTTTGGCAGTCGCTATGAACAGCAAAAATATAGCCTCTGTTTATTTTTCTGTCCTCAACTGTTGTTCCCGCATACAAGGGATCAGTGTGGCGCCATGCGTCTGGGTTTATTTTGAAGAGCTGGATGTTTGTTACAGTTTTAAGGCGAAGCTGTAGCTCGTAGTCAGATTCGGCAGGAAGCACATTAAAACGCAAACAGTTCTCCGTATCTCGAGAATCGAATCAATGAAGCGTGCCTTTGAAAAATAGGTTACAATGTTATTTGTGAAACCCACTTTTGAGCTACAGCCGCAGCGTTAACAAATAAAATAATTGAAGGAACATAAATGTTCTCATTTTTATTGTATCTTGTATGCAGCGTCAATGAAGTTTCTTAAAATCTTCTCCGAGAGAACCTAAAGCGGTAAAAATCAAAGCCTTGTTTCACGTCTGCTTTAAGATTGAACAATGTTTGCAAAAAATTCCGGTTACGAAGTAGAAATACAATATACCTTAGAGTTAGATGACAATATTGAATGTCTTTAAATAAAATAAATTGAACATTGATTTTATAATTGATGTGGTGCACTAAAATGCAACCAAGAAATTTCAAAATTTATTTACTTCTTAGGTTTGCTTTTAGCGTACTTGCACAATTTTAGGAGTCGCTTTATGCGATATGTATTTTGTTACTCTAGATTCCAAACATAGGGGAATACGGTCACAACCAAGGCGTTTTTCTAATCGCAAGGATCAGAAAAAGTGCAGGAGAGGATTTCGAGTTACCGGTCGTTTGAAATATTAGTACAGTAACTTAGAAAGCATTCATTGCATATTCCAGAGTAGCGCTTTCGTGCTTCATTAGATTCCAGCCTTCTTCCTTATATACAGCTGATTCTAATCGAATTACTTCACAGATTACCTAGAACTTTTCCTGAATAGCGTTACCTATGGCCCGGCAGAATTTGTTACAGCTAAAGCTTGCTCTTCTCCGTGCTTCGCGCGAAATCCTTCCAGGCTCGTCAAATTTAACGTCATTGGCACCAAAGACCAGACCGGTGGAAGCACTTTAAAACTTTCTTGACTACACTGACATTAAACTTGCGGTGGCTATTCTTCATATCCCTACAGCGTGCGCTTTTGGAAATCGCCTGCATTTAAAGCTGACTCACGCTCCTTCAAAAATAATGGGCAAGAGCAATTGCAGCTCAGTAAGCTTCAAACAGCTAAAACGTGCCCTTGTAATACCAAGTCCACCACTGTCCCTGAGCGTGTTATTCAAGCAACGGCAACTTTAAATCTCACAGGACACTCCTGCATGCCACAGGCAGCACGCATGGGCCTGACTAACGCAGTCTTGGGCAGTAACTAGTTACGAGTGACGCGTTACCGGTAACTAGTGACTTTTTTTCAGTAACGTGTAACTGTAACTAGTTACTTTTAAGTTGGAACTTGTAACTAACTGTTACTTTTTTACACAGTAACTGTGACAGGAAATACCGTTACAGTCTCTTTTTTATAGAAAACTATCTAATAGCAACACTCGTTAAAGGCATACGTACAGTTAGCGCTTCTACTTTTCTGAATTTTTCTCTGCAATTTCACCTTTACGCAACACGGATCCCCTCGCACTTTAGGAGACGAGATCGTTAAGAGGATACATTATCTTTCCTGCAGAAGACAGAGGTCGGTCTTAGAAGTGGTATCTCAAACTAATCCGCCATCTTGAGCGAGCAGGAACAAGAGAAAAAAAGCGGAAATTAGGCCTCCGAAAAGAGGGAAGCTCTCGGATGTCAGCTTTGAGAAACAATTTGTTCTAAGTTGCAATGAGTTTTGTAAATAGTCCCCGACACCAAAAGTGCATAAAAGAAAAGTTCATGCATCAGTACGAGGCATACACAACGATTGTTAGCGTTATGCTTGAGTGCATCCTTAGGTTCCCTTTGTTTAGGGTTTTACCCCGTGCAGTTTTGACTACCCGCACGCCTTCGTACGTCTATGCTAAAAAAAAAACTCTATCATTTAGTCCGTTATCCATTACTTACATTCATTATTTACTAGCATGACTACAACGAAGTCCAGTGTCGACATGCTCTTATTAGACTCTCAATTTATCGACTCTGCTTATTTTCTATACTGTACCATCATAATGAACTACGCCATGAATCATTTCCCTCTCCGTCATATCTTTCCCATCGCATTGGTCACGCTCATAAAGTAAGTCTCAATACATGTTTTACCAAAACGTTCGCGCTATCATTTATACCCCATACATGACGAGACTAAAACCGCCTTTTCAGACGTATCCATTACTGATAACCTTTTTTTTTTTTCACGATGCTCCAGCTAACATTGTGTAAGGTGAATTTATCTTCGTATGAAAAACTGACTGCTTTATTGTGTTTGTATTGATTAGGTGCTTCACTGTGCTTGTATTCTAAATTTTTAAACATTCCCCTTTGTAATGCCTTCTGGCCCTGAGGGTAAATATATAAAAATACAGTAACGGAAAAGTAACGACGTTACTTTTTCACAGTAACTGTAACTGTAAGAAGTTACTTTTAAAAAATATGTAACTGTAACAAGGTTACTCTTTTGGCTTCTGGAACTGTAACTCTAACACTGTTACTTTTTACGGATAACGTGCCTATGACTGGCCTAACGCATGCGCTTTACTCTTTGCTTTGCAAGAAGCTATGCCGCCTTTCCAACGACCAAAGTGTGTTCTGGCTTCTGTGTGGTGTCGCTATTTCGTTTTTTTTCGTTCCAGGTTTCGTAGACTCTTATCACTCAGCGCCATTTGCATACCGTCCAATGCACCCCTTGTGGCGGCCAAAGCCCACGTCACGGCCGTACTACCACCGAGCCTATCACCGCCCGAGATCGCACAACTCATATAATTCATATCGGCCGAGGCCAAAGACTCAGTACTACTACAAGCCTCGCTACCCGCAGCCACCATATAGGCCTCTTCCAAGGCCACCACGGAGACCCTACGGGCCACCACCGTACAGGTTGACTTTACTTTCTTTCTTGAAATATCACTTGGCGGGTAGCGCCGAATTAACGCTGAGGCTGCAGTGTCCAACGTTATTGAGCAGGTGCATGCATCTTCAGCTACAGCTCTCAAGGTTCGCCCCACCTAGTGGGGCTCGAAAAGCAGGCCAGATGTTTTTATGCCCAGTTAAAGGGACAATGAAGGCGACGAGGAAGTTGGCTATTGAAAGGACACTTTCGTTCGAAAACATTTTATCCTTGATTCGGGGCCTAAAGATGCCTTAATTGCTGAGAAATCGCTCGTCAAACGCTGATAAAACGTGACTCAAACAGCACCGGCAGCGACTGTTTGCATCACAATAAACCAGGAGCAAGCGAGGTAGCGGTGATATAGCGGCGGTATAGAAGCAACGGAATACAACGCTACCACGCATCGAGCGGTTGGTCAGCTTCGATGGAATCAGTCGAGCTATCCCGAACTGCAGTTCTGGACAGCTGAGCAAAATGTCCCTTCATGGGACCCGTGATCAGTGTTGATGCTTTATTGCATTAAAACCTATTGTCCTTTTGAGGCCGAACCAATGTCGAACCAACCGCTCGTGCGTAGCTCGCACGCTTCCTCGAAAAGCGGTACCACCGCCCTAAGCGCGGGCGAGTAGCGCCATCCAGAAGCAGCCAGGAAACGTTCCGCACGCCAGACGTTTTAACCACTTCTGTGGCGGCGGCACCTGTCTTCCCGTTTTCGCTATGTTTTGCGTTATTTAAAAAGAGAGCTACGTGTAAGAGATATATTCGTGTTCTGGCTGAACTAATCTATCGATCTAAAGCGACTTGTAGTTTGAAGTTAGTGTCACTTTAAGTGTAGAAAATAGGTCCTAGCCGTTTGGTAAAGAAAAAAAAAAGGTAAACGGAAAAGTGGGTATGGGTACAACAGATCATTTTTAACGCAACGTTTTGCGAATAGAAGCACCGTGTAAAAGATGGCTGAAATGACTGCCATCAAAAGCGTTAGATGTGCTTCAGGACGGGCGTATAGGGTTTATCTTGCAGTTTGATTGACTCGTGTACATGGCTTGCACATTACATCATCACAACCCTTCCTTGTGGCCCTCTTCCAGCTTCTTCAGCGCTCCCAAAGCTACGAGCATCAGATAAATGGGCAGCCCTTCGCCGTGCTTGTGGGTAACAAGCATGACGTATTAGTATACGCTGACGTCAGTGCAGGCCATGTATACCTGCTAGAATGTTCATCTACCTTTCTCGCCAATTGGTAATGTCATGCTCCAAGCAACCGTAAAACATAGGGAGTAATAGAGGAGAGTAGCTGACAATTTGTGTACGCAATGCACTCTGTTGCGAGCAACCGCTGAAGAAGCTATGGGTCTTCTCACCTTAAAGCGAGGCTCAAGTCGCGCTACAGTCCCTTCACGTCGCTGTCAGTCTTCTAACTAAAAGTTAAAATAAATGGAAGTCGCACTAGATGAGCCCTGTCACACGACCAGTGAAACGCTATGGCTAGAACATAAGAAGTTCGTGAGCTCTTCAGGAGTTGCAGATGTGACGCGCACGTAAATAACTGGTCTGGGGAAGAGAAGGGACTGTGCAGGGCTCTTGCTCCTGATGAGGAAATAAAGCCCTCGCTTCTAGTAATACGCTATGATGGCCCGCCCCGTACAGTAATCCGCCAAGGCGGTGATAGATTGCATCTTGACCACTCTATTTTTGTAGGGAAATTGGGCGTCGCTTCCTTCACAGCGCGGTGTTCTTCGCTGTCATGCAGGCCAGCGTACGAGAGGCCGCCATTCGCGAGGCCCCTCTTCCTGGAGCCACCCGCCCCGCTGAGGCCCGCTCCTCGTCCCCATCCTCCCCCTCATCCATTGGCCATGCCAGAGCATCCCCATCCCGTCGAGACGGCGGCGACCGCCTCCATCACCACAGAGAACAGCAGCACGGTGGCGAAGCCCGCCTACCAGCCAGCGGCGTCGACGGGAGGTCTGACCAAGTTCCTTCGGCGGCCGCCCTTCATGCGGCCGGGAAGAACGGGCAGCGGGTCGGACGCCTGCTTCGGCGGCTCCCGGTGCACGTTTTTCCTGCACTGCTGGATGGCCGGCGGCTCGCTGGGCTCCTCCTGCGGACCGCTGCTCTCGTGCTGCATCACGCCCTCGGACGCGGTCATCAAGCCGCGTTTCTACGGGCCCGTCAAGAACGATCCCTGTAAGCACGGCGCATAAAGGCTTGACACTACTCTTTAAGGAGAACGGGAGGAAAGGAAGAGAAGATAATTGTAGTGAACATGGGTGGCTTCCGATAATTGTGAACAACGTAGTGGTCTCGCGCACGCGTCAACATTGCGTTAAGGGAGGGTGAGGGGGTATCAAGGGCCGCCTTCCGAACCTCCGGGGAAGAGCCGTGAGTTCACCACAAGGTACATGCGCATATTGCAAGTGGGAGCTATAGGAAAGTCTATACACGTCCACTTCGCAGTGTTCAGTTTACTGAATCCCACCATGCATGCTCTCCATCTGGCTAATACACGCGAGGAATCCGTCACATTGAAACACATTGCAATCACACGATATTCTTACGGCCCACCCGCTGCGGTGGCACAGTGGCTAAGGCGTTGCGCTGCTGAGCACGATGTCGTGGGTTTGATTCCAGGCCTTGGCGGCCGCTTTTCTGAAGGAGGCGAAAAGCAAAAACGCCCGTGTGTACGAGATTTCGGCGCACGTTAAAGATCCCCAGGTGGTCAAAATTAATCCGGAGCCCTCCACTACGGCACGCTTCATCGCCTGCGTTGCGTAGGCGCGTTAAAACCTACAATCAATCAATATTCCTAAGGCCCTCATAAATGCATTCTTAGTTGGTGACGGAGTGTTCTTCCGTTCAACGAGACGTGCTAATGCTTGTTAGTTTGTGACGAAGTGTTATCCTGTTCAAGATGGGCGATTTTATGGTTCTTTTTTGCGTAAACACCACAATCCACGCCTAAGCATCTTAGCGAACATCAAATACACCATACATCACGAGCGTAGCGATTCCACAGCGCTCGCAGCTGACGCTGCAAATTGAATTCAGCTGTCGCAAGAAGTGTGGGAGCCATCATTTGGAAAACACGTCAGCAGCGAACGCTCAACTGCCAACAATGGCGATGTTGACTGTGATGCCGCCTCCTTTCACGCAATCCTTATTCCGCCCCCCTCGTAATTGCAGACTGTGGCCGCAGCGGTGGTCGTATCAGCCGGATCGTGGGCGGCAAGGAGGCAGAGTTCGGCCAGTTCCCCTGGCAGGCCTTCATCCAGGTGGCAGGGAGCCGCTGCGGGGGAACGCTCGTCTCGAGGCAGCACGTCGTCACTGCCGGACACTGCGTTGCCAAGTTAGTATGCACGCGATAAGCGTTTTTTACGTCGCCTTTATACAGGCAGATTCATGCAGCGTGTCACGCAACCTTCCCCACTGGTCCATTACTGCCCGCTGTTTTTGCAGCTGAACTTCTGCTGGACCGGGGTGATCTTTTTTGCAGCGAAGTTGTATGTGCCTCGGTTTCCAGACATTGTGCGCGTGGATGCGTCGGCGTAGAACGGAAAATTTTCGCATTGAAGAGCTAGTGTTTTCTGTCGAGATGGCTTTCTTCGGTAACTTATACCTTGGAATGAGACATCGGAGTGTCCTGATTCTCGTACTTTTTTTTTCTCCTTTAGTCTGGATAAATTGTACGACGCAAAAGCTAGCAGCCTTTTCCTTCTTACTCTCTCTGGGAGTTGGCTATGAATTCACGGGGTGTTGCATAACCGCTGTAGCTTTCATATACTCCCAACGTTGCAAATGCTCGCAACCAGATAAAAACTTCGAATGACGGGCAACATACACACGGTTAAGGACGCTAAACTTGACTCGGTGGTTCTCGAGGGGAACACACCTTAATTTCGAAATCATTTTAGGGCGCAGCTCGTTGGTGGCCGTAACTGGACTGAGCCGCGTCGTCGTCGTAACCGCACGAACGATGGCAAGACCGAATAGCGAAAATACCATGTGAACGATAGTGAAACAAAACAAAGGATTGTCGCGAAATTGTGAGGGGAGGGCGGTTCACCGTGGCGGCGCGAGCGCTCTCCGAAAGTGTACGCTGGGGGAGGGGGGCAGTATACTGTGCCCACAAGAGACTCTCGTTTGCGCAACGCTGGCGAAAACGTTAGGGGAGCATGCGCGTGACGATGGTGTGCGTCCCCTGCCTAAGACGCGGGTCGCGGTCCCTTCCTGAGACTAGCTTTGCGCCGCCGACGCAGGGGCTCATCATCGCTGTCGCCGAGAGAACCCACGAGTGAGTGCTACCTCAGCGCACTGCTGCTGCGCCCAAATATCGCATTAGGAAGTATAGTAAGCGCCAGCCAATTTTTTTAAGCCTCACACTTCAGCACCTAATGTATGGCTAGATATTTTCCAACCGAGGGAGAGTAAGCGCGTGGATAGATAAACTATAATCTGGAAGTCGTCTGCGTTCAAGGCGAAGTAGAAAACGAAGATAGATCTTGGTTATAGCATACATAGTGCTAGTGGACGGTGCATATGGTTCTAGGTGTACTGTACACAGAGCAGTTATGCTTGTACTAACCACACGTGCGAATGTTTCGTGCCGCAGCTCTAACCGTACGCGATGCATGCCTGGCTAAAAGCGAAGAAATGTTCGTTCGTGTGGCCGTTGCATTCACCTCATCACGGTCCCGTTCCACAATAAAGGGTAGTGGCAGGTGATTAAGCTGCTCACTTTAGCGCGACCAAAACAATGAGCTCGGTTTACCCGATGAGTGACGCGCCGTTGTTCCTGTTGTGGAGTGGTATCGTCAGCTACCTCCTCACGGAGGGATGGTGACTTCACCAAGCCGAGTGAAGAGAGACTTCTTCCCTCTCCCTGAGAGCGGCAGTAAGCGCCGTCTGCTCTTGGCGTTAGTAGGCTGCAGGGGATTTAGAAGTGCGTGGGCGCGCATAATGAATGCTCCATTCACGGGTAGCTGTGCTCTATGCTCCTACACATCTTTTTGAACGGTGTGTGAGCCCTAAATCTTTCGCCGTAACGAGTTCTTATATACCTTACTGAACCTATGAGCTCACTTTTTGTGAATTGTGCTCAATTCCCGTCATGAGTGACGTGGGACAGGTGGGTCCTCCACATTTGTTGATCCTGAAAGTGTCACTTGCCATCTATATAGTTTCCTTAATACGGATACAGCAGGAAGTTGTAGTTCATTCACGGCGAGTTCTTTTTTTTTTTTTTTTTTGAACCAGTGGGTTAACTTGCCGTTTATCGGTGTTTTAGCACCGAGACACACATACAGAAGTGGACTTTTTTAATTTTCAGTTTTCGAGTGCCTACACAGTGGAAGCACTCGTCACCAGGATTGTGCGAGGTCACCGTAGTGCCGGCACGTCCACAAGAGCCGTCAGTCTCTTGCGTGACGCTAAAATAAACTAGCATAGTGCACCCATGAGCCTCCATTATCCGATTACTACACACGTGGTTGTCCGGTTGTTTGTCCTCGCACCATCCGGCGTGCTGTTGCCGCTGCAGGTACCAGTACAACCCGTCGAGTATCCGTGTGACCCTTGGCGACTACGTGCTCAACTCCGATGTGGAGAGCCTTCCGAGCGAGACGTTCGGAGTGCGGCAGATCCGCGTGCACCCGGACTTCCGGTTCACGCCCCAGGCGGACCGCTACGACGTCGCGGTGCTGGTCCTGGACCGGCCCGTCTCTTACCGGGAGAACGTGCTGCCCATCTGCCTGCCCCCCAAGGACGCCCAGTTCGTCGCCCGCGTCGCCGAAGCCGCCGGATGGGGAGCACTCGAGCCTGGCACGTCCGCTTTGCATTTTTCACGCGGAACACTATCTATGCCCAAGTCCAGGCAAACGTTCGTCCGTGCGAACGTACAGCAAATCCTCGTTATAACGAAGCGCTCGGGAAAGAAAACTGACTTCTTTATAAGCGTTACTTTGTTAAAAGCGGTACGCACGATGTGTTATCAACCTGCACACTGCAGCGAGGAATACGAAACGTTCCAAATAAAGCCATATTCCGAATAAAGCGATTTCGCTATAACAAGGATCATGTACGTTGCGTGATGGCCGTAAAGAGTAGAATCGCAACCTTGCGCATTAGGGACACTGGATGGTCATCCCGTTCCTCCTGGTCGAGTGGCGCATGAGTAGGGTGGAGTGGGAACATAATGCTTTCGAAAGGAAAGGGCTGTCTTGAGTACGGCCACTACTTCTCGTCATATATGTTCTTATCAATTCCTTTTTTGTTTACGCTCGTTCGCCTCGGCGGAATTAACACGGCAGTCTATATTGCAGACATGTATAGGATGGGGTCCAGTTCTTTGGTTGCCTAGAGCGGTTATTTCACCCGTCTTTGACAGCGTAGCCCTTCTGTCGCTGCTCAGATTTGCTTTTAACGGCGTGCAACTGTATCAGATACAGGAGCCATCAACGTTGTCAGTATATGATTTTAACAAACGAAACTGCCGACACATCATTCAGTTAGGTTTTAGACCTCGAAGCAGCTAATTTATCAAAAGGTTCATTTCAGTTCCGACTTGTGCCACGACCAGTTATCTCTAACCCATTATGTTGAAAAGTCTATTGTGAAAACAGCGATACTCAAGAAAAGCGGAGCGCAGTATTAGATCAGATCAACCATCCGTGGCAGCCCTCAACGAAGCGGAAATAACCGAAGGGGCCCAAGGTCAAACGGCAATAACCACACGTGCTACCCGTGAAGTGTACCCCGCATGGCCGGCAGCTCGAGGATGTCGTTTCTCGTTTGCAGGGTCGAAGGTTCGGCCCCGAGTTCTGCAGCACGTGCACGTTCCCGTGCTCCCCAACGAGGTGTGCGAGAGCTGGCACCGACGTCAGGGCATCAACATCCGGATACACGACGAGATGCTCTGCGCGGGATACGAGCGAGGTGGAAAGGACTCCTGCCAGGCAAGCCGAACTTCGTGCTTCCACTTCGATCCATGGTTTCGGTTATGTTGGTTATGTAACTCGAGATGGCATCAAGGGCGCCTTCCCGCGCTAGCTATGCCCGTAACGAGAACATTATGTCCGCCTCGTGTTCCTGTCGAGTCACTGACTAGACCATTGCTATGTGAATTACAATGTTATTTCAGTCACCCCGAAAGGAAGATTCAGGTTTACCCCGCACGAAAATACGCGCGTCGTTATTTAGGTGATCGGTGTTCGTGTAACCCACTATTTTCAGCATAACCCGTTCGCTTCTGTGTCTGCTCCTTTAGAATAGGCAGAATCTGAGCTAGTTGGATCATCGTGACATACTTGTCAGTCAGCCTAAATTTCACTCAGGGCACAAAAGAAAGACGAAGCACAACGCTTTTGTTCCCCCGATTTCTATTAATCACTCGGTAACCTTTTTTTACTGACAGTTTTGAAATTTCGCCAATGTTCAGGGCGGATCTGAGTGATCGTTGCGCTGATTTTTGACGTACACTGGCACCTTGCTGCAGGCGGATGCTGGCGGCCCGTTCCTTGCCTTGTTTCCCATTTAGCGCCCACTGAGGCGTGCAGGCATACAACTTCACCGGCCGTCTACACCTCGCTATGCGCTTGACTGGGCACCTGAAACGAGTGCTGCCGCGCGCGCCCTCCATCGGCTATTCCATCAACAGCGTCGAAGGCGTTCCAGCAACTATATACTTTACCGCCGAATACGCTTATGCGCCCCCCCGAACGCCTGTTATGCAGCGTAGTATAGGGCCGGTGCCCTAGCTGGTCATCATACTTCTAGGATCCCGCTTATACAACGAGCTATTTGGCCGTTCTCGCAGTTCTCGCGAAGAATGCGGCCTTCCGCGAGAAACTTGGGGATGAAAATAACAATGGGGGGAAAATGGCCTGTGGCCCGCTTATACAACCGCCGTGTGTCCGCGCGGCAAAGGAGGCTGTGGGAATTTCTGGCCTCTGAGGTGGTCGCTTTCTTCTAAGCTCTCCCAGCCCCTCCATGGTATGCGGAGCGTTCAGAGGTGGCATGTGGTGCGCGAATGACAACAGTACCACTTCCGGGTATCGGCAGCACTTGAAACAAGTGTGCGATACTGTACGTGGTCTGCAATTGTTCAAGACCTCGTCAACTTCGCTTTTGAGATGGTGTGCGCACGTCGAGAAGAAATAGGTTCGTGTTCCCTCCACGCGGTGTGGCCTAGTTTCAAGAGTAACAGTTCCCGGGTACTTTCCCAAGCGTTACGCAATATTACCACCTATAACATCCCTGTTGTCACTGATAAATGGTGCTCTTATGCTTGCAGAGCTTTCCCAGCAGCTTTCAATTTGCCTTTTACAAAGGTCATTGCTCCGTTTTTTGCTATTTGATTAATCACACAGCTCCATCTCGATGAACAATAGACCAGTATTGTTTATGTACCAGACGACACAGGTGCGTAATTATCGGTTATTTCGGAGTCAAAAATACGGAACTCCTGGAGCACTTTATCTCGGCTACCTGTGGGTTGTTGAGAATTCTTTCTCAATACTGTTCTGAATACTGGATACTGTTGGAAAATACTGTTTTGAAAATACGAAGGCAAAGTATATGCTCGGGTACAACCAGATATACAAACTTATGTTAGAAAAAAAAATGTTACAAGAGCACCTAAGCTTTATCACGAGCTGATAATGTGTTAACACAGCAAAATGGTGCTAATACTTCGGATGCTCCGCCAGTTTATTATACCACTGTTTCTTGTGCTCCGAAATGTGCTGCAGTATACATAAAGCTGGGGAAAAAATCTGGCTGATCAGAGGGAAAGAGCTTAGTAAATGCTTGTCGTTTTTGTGTGAAATTCTTTTGCTGGTCGTTCCAGGGTGACTCTGGGGGCCCATTGATGATGAACGACTACGGCGTCTACTACCTAATCGGCATTGTGTCGGCGGGCTACTCGTGCGCCAAGAACTACCAGCCCGGCATATACCACAGGGTCAGCAGCTCGTCCGACTGGATATCGTCCAACATCCATTAGGCCGGCCACCCGAAGGAGGGAAAGACGGATTTCACTCACTTCGTGGGCGCCACCTGCCGGCCAAAGGGGCCTGCTGCTGTGCTTGCGGCCATAACCGTTGAGCGGGATCGGAACGATCAAGGCGGTGAACTTGTGGACCGAGATATGCCCCGCGTTCGAAACGGAAAGACTGTATCGGTGTGCGGGCCGGTGGTGCATCATGCGTGCGTGTTTTTTTTTCCTTCTTGCGCAGAAACATTGCGTGTGCGGCGCTGGTTAGCCGATAAGACGTGAGGGGGGTAGCCGCATCTGCCGTGTGATCTTCCGGACCTTCCTCCTGTGCGCCCAGCGTTCGAGGAAAGTCCACGTTGTTTTGTTTTTTGAGCTGTTTTAAGTTTCTCGCTAATGTTGTTTACTTCTTTTAGGACGAATTTATCGGGAGCATACCTCACGGTTTTGTCATTTTCAAGCAGTTTTGTACTAAAAACAAGCACGAGAGGCTCACAATGACAGCGGCTCTTCCTCGGCAAAACTCCGTGAAGGTCTCCGAAACTTCGTTTTTGTTTTAAACTGAAAAAAAAAAAATGGGCCGAAAATTGATGCTGTTTTAAATGCTGGCCAGGCAGCATCGCGCCTTTGCTTCCGTCAAATGGCTTTTCTTTTTTTCGAAGCAGTTCACGGTTTTACAACAATGCGTGCTTTTCATGCATTAGTCGAATAAAATGTTTACAAACATGTGTCATGCTCCATTTTAATAACTTCCGGGACTCGAAGTATTCAGTATTGTTGGTGCTCAAAAGTAATTTTCAGCTGATATAAATTGCATTTATTATGCCGTAACCAGTCAGTTTTCAGTGTGCCGCAAGGCAACATGACGCATATTCGTTTCAAGAAGTTTACGTTCGTAACTGAGACGGGACGCTATTCCAATACGACTGATCATCGGCTGAACATCATATGCATCATTTAGCAGAACCCAGCTAGATCTTTTCTGGACTGTCGCGAACATGCAGATTATTTCTGCAACCTCTTTCTTTGGTTTTCTCGTGCATGCAACATATGAGGGTGTAGAGGCAATTTTTATTGAAAAGTGGTGCACTTTTTTACCGGCCGTACATGCACACAGCAAAAGCAGGTAAATCTAACGACTGTAGCAACATATGCGGTGTAAACATGTGCCTACTGTCGTGGTTGGATGCTTACACGAACATCAAAGCAAGCTTTTTGAAGCGCTGAATTTTCTCGATAGGTATTTCTTTTTTGCTTCTCACAATAGCTCTTACTGAGGCTTTGCCGGGAAAAAAATTATACTGGCCGGGTGGGGGTGCGTTATAATCGGAGAAGCCAAACTGAGATGTACAACATGAACTGGGCGTTACCGGTTCGCTGCATCATAAGCACACCCGTATATCTGTTCTGTCCCAGCCTGTTACACCTGTTTCGACCACACTTACATGCCATGAAACATAAGAACGATACCAGTCTTGAGGGCATGCACTCAACTTTCATCAAAATAACTGTTTAAGGAACTACTAATGATGGTGCGAACATGTCAGTATTTTTTTTTTTTTTTTGTCAATAACACTAAATTCGGAGTTCTCGGACGAGGTGGGGTTCGGATACCCAGAATATGCGCCAATGACACGGAAGGGGCATCTTGTTGCTTTCGCAAATACGCCCTACACAGTAGCTACTGATGAGCGGTAGGCTGCGCACATATCAGCTACAAATTTCGTTTGTACCCGCCGCTGTGGATCAGTGGCTAAGGCGTTGTGCTGCACAGCACCGTGGACGTGGGTTCGATTCCCGACCACGGCGGCCGCTTTTCTGGTGGAGGCGTCGGCGTCAGCGTGTAGCGCCTTCGTGTTAAACCCCTAGACAATCAACAAATCTCATTTGTATGAAGGTGAAGCATGGTCGGCATAGCCTCAAATGCATCGATGAGGACAGCACCGGGAGGTAGGGAAGTGCGAGAATGGAGTATTACTGCCAAGTTTTATATGGCTCGGCGAAATAAAAATCCGGCGCTCCCTTCGTATGCAGAAAACTCTTCCGGCGCAGCGTCATGTGCATGCGCGAAAAAAACAGGAACAGGTTGTAGAAGGTTTAGAAGTAAGGGGGAAGAAATTGACTGGGTTTATAGGTAATGTAGCTATACTTTCGCATCTACCGAAACAAGCAAGTGGGAACGACAACCCGGAGGGAGCGAAAAATATTCTCTCTCGCAATAGACCGTGCGCGCAGCAGTGTCAACGCAGCTGCGCTGGACATCCTTCTTCGCAAATGACATTTTTTTTAACAGCGGAGCTGGTGTTGCTGGCCGTAATGTGTACGGCATCACCAGAAAACACCGGGTCATAGTTACTCCCACCGTGTACTGCGCGCGGGAACACGCGCTTTACGAGAAGCGCCCGGCGTCGTCCAGGATTGCGCGTGGCGCTCGCAAAAAATATCAAAACAGTTAACGTGCGTCCATGCCTCAAGGGGGGAGCACGAGAAAGCTGCGCTACAGACGCCCAGTTTGTGAAGCTGGTTGTCGCCGGTTCTAGCGCGTGCTGAAACGTACCACTTTGGGAGAAATGTGAAAGCCTGCGGACAAAACGACCTGGGCCCGCCAGTCATGCATAAGGAAGACGACGATATAGATGGACATGACGATGACTACTACTACCCCAGAGAAAAGCGACGACGGAACATGTAAATAAACGATTTCAAACCTAATGCAATGCGTGGTGGTTTGTGCTTCAGTGCTCACGTAGAAAGAAATACTGCAGCTTCACTATGGTTCAAGCCTGCCGCGTCACTTAGTGCAAGCTTCGCCAGTTTTTTTTTTCTTTCAGGCACACTTTAAAACTCGGCTGCCCTCCACGAACACGAAAATGTTTTTCAAGTGAAATCCTGTATCAACATATCAACTGAGAAACGCGCCGCCTGATTTCCTGGATTCTGATGCGTTTAGAGCGCCCCTGCCAATGACATCGTCGTTCCGCCTTCCACATAGTAATTTATGCGAAAAAAGGATAAATATTCTCAGGACTACATTACATTGATACAAACTTGGGACAGAAAACCTCACCAAATTGTATCCTCAGCAGTTTTTCTTACTTCAGGGACATGAGCAGTGATGTGTAAGAAATCATAACGGGCCGTTGTAGATCCATGGCTAAAGTTGCGCTTTACTGGGCACGATGTCTCAGGAAGATCTGGGCCTCATTTAAACGTATAGGACTTAAAAACCTCAGTTTAGGCAAGGGCTAGATGACCCATTAGGTTACATCCACGTGCGTTTTTTTTTAAATTAACGTGAGACATGCTAAAAGGTTAAACGTAGTGCAAGGCTCCGTATGGTTAAATGAGTGCACACTCCGATAAATATGTGCCGACTGGCATTTTAGAGCTGTGATTCTCAATCATGAATGTGCGGTGCACCCCTTCTGGGTTTGCAAAAGTGATGGGGGACACACCGGTAAACTGCATTGATCCGTGTCTTAATGTCAAAGAATTTCAACTGGCAAATAAAGCCGCCCGTGCACCAGTTCAGGGCCTACCGTTTACATCTGACTGTTTTGTGGATGCATGCCATATTGTCAACAAATTCGCCCTTGCAGATAAAGTCGCCGATACCATCACCTGTTATATGCCTGCCTACTGGAAGTCTGGCTTTCTTGCACAGCTGCCGCGCTGTGCAAAAAGCCGGCAACGCACATGTGTTACGCGGAGAAGTCAACCCTACATCTCACGGAGCAAAGCCGCATTTTGGCAAAGGTTTGGAAAAAAGGACCAAAAATATAGGAGAGGGAGGGCAGAGAAAAATTAACAGGAGAGTTTCAAAGACCCCTTAAGTGCTCTTCAGACCTTATCTGTCGAAAAATTTACGGGATAATAAGGTGTCAGCGAATCCGGAAGAAACGGAAAGCTCATATGTGTTCAGAAAAAGAAGTGTTATGGAGCCAAAGAAATGGTAATGCCCTTTCGACTCAACTAAAGCCAGTTAGAACTCTCCGTACCCAATCGACGTGAATCGCACAATTTCACAGAGCATCGCCAGAACGCTTAAAAATCGCTGCGTCCAAAAGTGGAGCGTCCGAAAGCGGAGCGAAATTATTGAATAAACATCGTTCATTCCTTCTTGCTGTGACTTTAACGAGAAGCTGATACACTGGAGGACGCGTTTATTATTATTTATTACAATGCAGCCTACCCAAAAAGAAGGAAAGACGTTGTTGAAAAGGCTTGGTTTTTGCTGATAAACCCCCTCATTAAAGTTTCTACAAGCTCTGTGGGCCGTCCGGGTATTTTGCCAAGAATCTCTATGCCAGGGAAGATGAATTTTTGTTTCCGCTCGCCTCAGGACAAGCAGACGCGATATAATATCCTTGAGGGCGTCTTAATCCCGGAATTATATTTCGGCTTATCAAACGAACCATTCCCGTAAAACGCTTGAGTATTTCCCGCGACATCAATGCTAACAGGGACGGCTTGTATACAGTGTCGGGATACTTGAGCGACCACGGTGTCAGTCACTGTGTGCGGTACGACGTGCACAAGCGTAGCGCAACAGGTGTGCCGTGCAGTATATATCAGTGTTGCACTGGACTATGTAAGTGCGTTGTCATTGTGTATTGTCGAGTCCTAAGTGTCCGAGCGAACGCAGCTTCCAAACGCATTGCTAGAAACTTTAGTAGCGAAGAATAAAATAACAGCTCTATATCACACGTTGGCTTCTCAGTGCTGCTGGCCCGTAGCAGGCACGTATGCAGGCCGGCTCCACCAACTTCTGCCACATCAGAAATATTCGCAATCTCGTAAATCGCAGATATAATGCATCCGCGGCAGGCACTGCCCATGCCGCACATAGATATTGATCTCCGTCGCGTACAACAGGTAAATATAACCTTGAATGCGGCCGACGTAGCAGCGACAATGGGATGCCAGCAGGAACGACCAGCGGTTATTTTTGAAACGTGTCGCTAGAGGGCGCCCAGTGGTATCATCAAGAAAGCCATTTTTAAGAAAAGAACGCGAAGAAGGGGGAGAAAAATGACGGACTCAGCGCAAAAGTTAGTGCCTGTCGTCTCTGTCTTCTTGCTGTTTTCTTCAGGATGATCGACCCCGACAATCAAC
Source organism: Haemaphysalis longicornis (assembly GCF_048455015.1). Lineage (NCBI taxonomy): Eukaryota > Metazoa > Arthropoda > Arachnida > Ixodida > Ixodidae > Haemaphysalis > Haemaphysalis longicornis. The sequence goes on along the minus strand of NW_027526361.1, from coordinate 42,294,376 downwards.
TTCGCAGAAGGCAACAAAAGCCCTTATGTGTTTTCTGAAGGACACACGCTTGGATGAAATACTATAGTGCCCACAAAGGGACTAAAGTGTGTGCACGGCCCCGCTCCTATCCCCTCTTTTTCGCCTGCCCTCTCTTTCATCCCCTGAACACCCCTTCCCCTATGTCGAGTAGAAATCCGGGCTCTAAGCCTGGATAACCTCTCGGCCTTCCTGTTCGTTTTTCTCCTCCTCCCCCTCCTTCATAATTTTCGATTCAGCTAACTAGCTCAATTTCAAATATTTGGTAATTAGTTGCCGGCCAAAAAATTCTTTCTCGATGCTCAGCTACTTTAGTAAAAAATCGCCGGGTAAAAAGCTCTCAGCGGCTCGTGCCTCGAGCACCTGTGCGTTAACGTTAACAGTTGAAGTAACTCACGTGTCTCTGTGGCGGCTTCAAATTTGTCGGTAGGCGGCATAGCTAGAGCACGCCTCCGATGCAGCGGAAATTCACGAGGAACGAAGCCGGATTAACGAACTCGGAACAAGGGACCTTTTCGATCTGTCCAGCACTTCCTCCAAGCATTAGCAATTCTCCAGTGCTGGCGCAGCCGAGGAGTAAAACCAACACTTTTCGCCTACGCCGCCTCCTTTTTTTCTCTCGTTGGCCCCCTCCCCCCTCTCTTAAAACGCATGGAAAGCTGTGAACTCCTTGTGTACCGTCGACCATGCCGTTGACAAACCGTCGAGAAAAGTACAGGTGTAGCGGGCTGCATTCCCAATTCGAAAATGCGTGTGCTGCACTCATCCTGAAGTAGCCCGCCACGTGCCACCAATACCGGAAGAATTCTGAAGAAAAAAAAGGCTCCAAGAGAAAAATAAGTGGGCTTCTTGAGAGTCCAAAACCATTTTAGACCTCCTGTAAGCCGTGCACGGACTGCCATCTTACGCCTGTATGCCACCTTTCCTCCCATAGAGAGCCGCATCTTGTACCTGAACCTCCCCCTAGGTGGAGCCACAAACCTTGTTTGGTATGGCTGGGCTGTTGACTTCAAACGTTGGGCGCGAGGGCGCACGACGGAACCAACTGTAGCTTTGGAGGACACGGAGGCAAGGGAAAATGGAAACTCCCAGGTAGAGGCAACACATGACTTATTTCAACTTCACAACTGCTGGTCTTTAAGTGGTAATAGCAACTATGGAGAGAAAGACCCTGTAAATGAACTAAAAATGAGAAGGCTATAATTAATAACTGCTGCAGTCGACGTATACGCACTTATTTTCAACAAAAAGACATAAAACCTAGAAGGAAAGCACCCGCCCCTTTGTTTTACTTTTTTGCTGCATGGCAAAGTTCTTTCGCTCTCATTAAAGATGTTACAGCATCTTCAAATGGCTTCAGTTTATAAGAGAGCAGTCTCTCTCTCTCTCTCTCTCTCTCTCTCTCTCTCTCTCTCTCTCTCTCTCTCTATATATATATATATATATATATATATATATATATATATATATATATATATATATATATATATATATATATATATATATATATATATATATATATATATATATATATATATATATATATACAGAGAGAGAGAGAGAGAGAGAGAAGGAATAAGGGTTGGCAGTCAAGAGAAAAAATTCTTCATCTGTTTCTATGACCTACCGCATGCTTTCCGTGGTTTTCTTGACTGCCAACCCTTATTCTGTCTTAATTCACCAAGCCCCTCATTTCCCATTTCTGATTCGCTATATATATCCTCTACCTCCTCTAGCTCTCTCTTCTGTTTCCCTTTCAACCCGCCCCGGTGGCTCAGTGGCTAAGGCGTTGTGCTGCTGAGACCAAGGGTCGAGGGTTCAGTTCCCGGCCATGGCGGCCGCTTTTCTGATCGAGGCGAAAAGCGAAAACGCCAGTGTTACAGATTTCGCCGCACGTTGAAGATCCCCAGGTGGTCAAAATTAATCCGGAGCCCTCCACTATACGGTGCGCCTCATCGCCTGTGTTGCGTCGGCGCGTTAAACCGCATAATCAGATCAGATCTGTTTCCCTGTCCTATTTCCCCTCTCTATCTCCACCTCTCTCTCTCTCACCCTTGGTGGGAAGTACACTTTCCTCCGGAACACTTTCTGGAACACCCTCCTTCGTATCGCTTGCGGATGTAAAAAGCTTAAAGAATTGTTTTTTCCAAGCCACCACACCCCTCCCTCACTTCTCGACAGCTGTCAGTTTCAACACACGCCAGTATTCAGCTGTTTAATAGAGCGCTGTTTTCTTAAGCTTAAGCATGCCTCCTGTTGTTCCTATTCGCTTCGTAATATCTTCTCTTGTCCCTCACCAGTGACTATAAGGAGATACTGCGAGATAGCGGTAAAACTCGTCAACCATTCAGGTGGTGTTAACTTGCGATTGCAGAAAACGTTAGAAAAAAGTAGAAACGATAAAATTTCCGCCGTCCTTTGTGTATTTTGGTGCCCCTTCTTTAGTGCTGCGTTACGATTCAAAAACTGAATATTTCGCAAATATCGTCTGCCGCTGGATGCAGTTCGCGATACGCTTTTGTTCGTGAAGATTTCCTGGTTTTTCGAATATTCCGTGCTTATGCTGGCTGGATATGCACATGTATGTTTTTATTCGGACGAATAAACTTCCTATCTTATCTTATCTTACTATCATGTATCAAAATCACCATTGATTGATTGATTGACTGATTAATTAATTGATTGATTGATTGATTGATTGATTGATTGATTGATTGATTGATTGATTGATTGATTGATTGATTGATTGATTGATTGATTGATTGATTGATTGATTGATTGATTGATTGATTGATTGATTGATTGATTGCATAATCTTTCCGTAAGAGTGATTGATTGTGGGGTTAAACGCGCCGACGTAACGCAGGTGATGAGGCGCGCCGTAGTGGAAGGCTCAGGATTAATTTTGACCACCTGGGGATCTTTAACGTGCGCCGAAATCTCGCACACACGGGCATTTTTGCTTTTCGCCTCCATCAGAAAAGCGGACGCCGCGGCCGGGAATCGAACCCGCGACCGTGTGCTCAGCTTTCCATAAGTGTGACGAAATCTCACCTCACAATACACGCTAAGGCATCTATATTTCACTATTGTTTTAATTTTAGCGCTGCTATTATCAGCAGGCTTAAATTAAACTTTGTTCGTTGGAGGTGGTAGCTATCCTACGCTATATTCCCCTCTCTGCTTTTCCTCCCCCAGCATTATGCCTTCATTGCCTATACAACCTTGAAATTTAGTTTCGTAAAGGCGGATATTCCTCTAATATATGGATTTGGGTGGATACAATCACATCCCAGCACATCGTGCCGAAATGTTTGTTTCCTTACCGCAAACCACGCGTTCCCCATCACTTTCCGTTTTTTTTCACAACGCCAAAGCAATGCAGAGAAGCCAACAAGCATTTTATCGTGCATGGAGCAAGCGCATACGAGAACGAAATTTTGCCTCTGCGGAAAGTCGGGATGATTTCTTTGTACAATTGCGCAATAAAAACAAAAAAAAAATAAACAAAGCCGTAAATCTACCCGACAAGTTAATTAAGGTTGAACGAGGCGTGGTATATTTCATATTGTAGCCCACAATCCCTTTCATACCTTGTGATCGAAGAGGCATAAAAATATTAAGCACAGGGCAACGCACTGGTTAGTGCGCTCGGCACTGGATGAACAGTTTCACAATCTAGATGCACTTATTCATTCATCTGTAATTTTCAATGCCTCCTCCTGATGATGGAGTGGAAGGCATCTTACAGAAAGTGGTCATTGAAAAACAAAATGGAACCGTAAAGTCATGGTATCAGCGAGAAGCCAGAAGGGACTACCGGTCGGACTTTGTTTTAAGCATGCGAAAAAAACTCGCCTATTCCTATGCAAGTAAGCATTCACCCAGTGTATTTGTTGCCTGTTTTTTGTATATCAGATCATATTTATTACTTTATACAGCGTGAGCATATAAAATAGCGTGTGAAAAAAATGGGCATATATTACCGTGCGGGACACGCAGTAAAATTTCTTTTTTCATAGCTTTCTCTGATAAAAACCAAATTTCTTTAGTTATGTAGTGAATTCACAAACTATATGTTAAACTGAAATAATTCATGCACACAACTGTTTTCATTCGTGGCTACTGCTGTGTCATTCTTTTTAGAAATAGCTGAGTGCCAATAATTTATTCCCAGACACTTATTTATTACCTCATTCAACTCGCCCTCATATTCGCCCACTACTTCTAATGTTTCATTCCATAGTTTTTACTCAGTTAGGCTGTAAGGCAGAGTCCAGATAATCTCATACAAGGTTGTCGTTTTTGGTTTACAAAAGTACTAAATTGAACAAAGTGACAAATACTTCAGCGGGTGATGTCCGATATGCTCGGCACCATAAGTGCGGTCTATCACAAAAACTGGAGATCTTTTTATGAGTTTTATGAGGTAACATTAGACGAGACTCAGATGTCACAATGATTACAATTTTCAAAGCTTATCAGCGCTGTTTTTACACAACTAAGTGCAATATACAGGCGTTCTGAGTATCGAAGTACGATTGTGTTTCTGTTAAGAGAAAGACACGTCACACCGTCGATCCCTTCCTTATTGAGCTGATCTATTGCTACTCACGTGAATTTGGCATCGACAAAAAAAGTTTATACCTAACCTTTGCATTGTGCAAAAGTACTACCTCGGTGCTTCCTGACCGCTATTCCCACCGCAAATTTCCACACGGCAGTCAGTGTTTACATGTGGACTTCAACTTGGGTCGTTAGAGTACCCAGGATTTCAATTTGGTCGTATCACTACAAAACGTGCGTTGTTGGCAAAACTTCAACTTGAGAAAGGCGATGCTCAAGAAAAAAAAAATAAACATCGAGCTTACTTGGGCTGTGAACTTTGAAATTAATACCCACTGCAAAGAATCTGCGTTAAGGCTCAGTACCCCTAGTTTTTTGCTGTTTCCACCATATCTTCCAAAAGAACCGTTCGAAGGTCAGCTTTGATTTTTTTTTTTGTCGTGCTCGTATGCAATGTCATCCGCCAAATTCCCTCCGTCTACTGGAAACTTAACTTCTCAGGTTCCTGATCCCACATTAGAATGATAAGAAGGCGGTGCTCTCTCCAGGTACATATTTTTAGACGCAACAGCTAATTATCCAGAGACAGCGTGTGTTACATGCCGTGGTTTATATGACACGCCGTTGCGACGCGAACAGTCGTTGCGCGTGTTTCGTACGACTGAGTCTCAAAAAAAAAAAAAAAAGACGGGTAGCTATAACGGCGACAGCAGGAAAACGCTCATTCCATGAGCTCTGGTGCAATTAGCGGGTCGCCAGTGTGGCCTGTGGCGCTGAGCAACCTGCTAGCCTGAGATTTTCCGGAAAGCGCGGTCGGAACTTCGCACTTTCGGTGTGGGGCTGCATGTATAATCGTGTATACATACACTGTCACACCACGCGAGTCCGACGACACCCGCCTGGCGGGTGCGTTGGGGCGACAGTCGTGTAGGAAATGCATGCCATGTCCGGAAACGGTTTGCGTCTTGCAGTGTGCCTTGCCGGAACCGGGAGGAGGATCACACGTGGGGCTTCTTTATCCCGTTCCTTGACAAAAAACGTTCTGAGCTCAGGGTTGTTAGACAACAAAGTAAGAGAAGAAAGGAGCAACAGATGTTGCCAAGCACGTAACGAGTTTTGCGAAAGCTGTTGACCAACTCCTGTTTATTAAATGTTTATTCAGTGTTAGCTCACTGCGTCCGCGTGGTTACTGATATGGTAACAGCACCGTTTGAAACTTACCCGTATACCAAGCCGAAGGCCACTGCGGAATCATTTCATTGCGGCGTCGCTTGCCCTTTCCTTGAGATAACACCAAATGTACGCTTCTCGCTTCATGCAGTCGAATGGCGACGCCAAGACCCCACCGAGTTCTGGAAATACCGCCTAGGATATACAGTTTCCACAGTAAATCTTTCCCTGTGAAACATAAACTATACATTAACGCTTTCACATGCGAAGCTCGTTGTACCCCGACAGGTTTATTAAGTCGATTTTTCGGCGTCGTAGTTTTTCATTTTTTATTATTAAAATTTTTGAACCGTTCAAGTTTTCTTTAGACAGTTGCCTGTATTTACAATATATTGTAATGATTACATGTGTGAATGTCACCAATTTTGTATTTTCTATAAAATGCAGGGCGTTACACGGTTGCGAGTACTTGCCAAGGAATGCTTACGAATCACATTGACCATGCCGGTGTGTCAAGCGACCGCATGCGTCGGCGGTACAATCTTTTGTGGCCTTCAGTCCGCTGAGCCGCGTCATCATGGCTGTCTTCAAACTCCACAGACAACCTCCGGTCTTCATAAGGAGTTTGAACGCAGAAGGTTGTAGTATCAGAAGGATATACGGTATACCGCATGTATACCCACGTGGAGGTACGCATTTATAGTTTTCTCAAAACAACTGCTTCTTCCCATGGTGAGGTTTGTAGGGGTAATACGTCTGTGAATTTTTGTGCGGCTGTCTCCTCTTCGTTCTGGGGGAAAAGAAAAAGGACGAAGAAATTCATTGATGAAGGTATCGCGCTTGGGCGCCTAAAAAAATGGGGGTTAAGAAGAAAGAGTCCCGCGCACTATGGCTTCCTCCCGGACGAGGCCCGAGAAGTAATTTTTTTTTCTTTTTTAAAAAATAGGTCCCCATTTGAATGAGGGGCTGGTCACATGCAAGACGTATACCCTAAGACAAGGGACATACAAAAATAAGATAAAAAGCAGAAACTCGTACTTTTATCTGCAAACTGAAATACCTTTCCAATTAACGTGCACTCCAAAACTAGACAAAGGGAGAGTCTGTCTGCAGGGCGTTCCCCAGCCTCCCCTACCTAAAAACGCTGTTTGAATGTAACGTAATGTAGCCTAACATAAGCTAAACTCAACCTAAGATAAGCTAAACCCAGTCTACGACTAACCTAAACCTAACCTTACCTAATTGGAATAAACCTGATCAGTTTTTTTTTTTAATTTCTTGTCCTTGAAAATAGCTTGTAACCGGCAAAAAGACACTCCCCGAATCAAAAATCAGGCACCCATCCGTCTAACGACGACGATGGTTGAACGCGAAGCTTTATCGTGACGGACACATTTAGACGCTTCTCGTTCCGATGCACTACTATCATTTGAATAGTGTCAACATTTAAAGTTCTGGTGCAATATTCATTTTTGTGGTTTTCGGCAATGCGAAGTGACCTTCACCGAGCTTCCCTGCAGGATTCCAACGCTAAATTTCTATCTGTTTAGAACAGCGCTTTCACCTACGGAACTACGCGTGCGGTGCCAGGTCCCTGAAGCAAGTGAACATTTTTTAAAGACGATAGTCTTTCTTGGGCTTTAAACCCAGAAATTTTGGTCTGTCTGTATGTCTGTATGTCTGCCTGTCTGTCCGTCTGTCTGTCTGACTCGATTCAGCCACCCGGCCAAAGCAAAACAATGCCTGCGCAATAGTCTTATATAGTCACAGCTAAATCTACCCGTCTATGTCCGGTGTAATGTTCATAATTGTCAACATTGTTGAAGAAGAACAAGGCATTACGCAAATATGAGACAACAAATCAATACAGAAGTGATATTTTCAGTGTTCCTTTATAAAAAAATCAAACATGCTTGACTTTTGTAAAATTAAATACTTCATCAACTGCAGAAAAAGAATTCACTCCGCCGTCGCCTGCTGTCGCCCGCGCCACTATAGCTTCTGGCGCCATTTTAAAAAATCAACCGGCAACACTTACGCAAGGTTCCACTAGATAGGTTCCACGTTCTGCTTGCAACGCACGTGGAGTAGGGAAACGCGGTTCTATAAACGTTGAAGTAGGGCGCCTCGATTAACGCGCGTCTTCGCCGTACGGCAGCGTTCGCATCGAGACACCCGATTTGGAGCAGTGGAACGCGGGAAATTTAAAATGATTTAAGCAAACCTTTGGCGTCTTCACATTGGGAGGAGCGCGACGCAAGAGGAACAACATGAGAGGTGAGCGGGAAAACGAAGGGAGGCATTTACTTCGCAAAAGCAGATAAAGACTATCGTCTTTTGACGGCATTTGCAACGAAAGGAGCAGATACGCGGCCAACTTTTTCTCGCCTGTCGCCGCTTCTCGCCAGCTAGAAAACTGCTTCTGAAGGAGCCGATTTAGCGTTTGGGGTTCACTTTATCGGTTCCACTTGTATTATATATTGTCGCAACAAATTTGGGGTATGCAAAAAGAGATATATATGTAATTGCGTTCAAGATTTTCTTTCTGCATCCGGTAGCTTGAACTGCTGAAGAATACTAATTAAAGGGTAATTCAGGTTTTAATCTTAACGAAGTTTCATTTTACGGTCTCTGCATTTCCGGAAGTAATAATTGTCTTGAGGTCCTCACGAATTTCCCTGGCCAATCCCACCTTGTGGGACCGTGCCAAAAATTTGGAAGCATCATGATCATCGTCGTCATAGTCGTCGTCGTCGTCTTTACAAGGTGGGGTGCAGGATTTCTCGGTCTAACTTTGCACTTTCATGCACCCCTTTCCAAGTCCAAACCGCTTCGATTATGTCGAAATGGAGCAATCGGATAGACGCCGGCTTTAAAACACGAGGGGCCCAGGTCGACTACCGCCACGAGAAGCGTTCTTGTTTTTTCTACTACTCTGTTTTCGCGTTACAGACGCCACCAGTGAAACACTAAATCTTCACGTTAGAAGGAGTGTACGTAAAGGAAATAGGTGAAAATACATGAAAATAATTTTCATGATGCTCGCAACAACGACATAAAAATTAATGTACTCGGAACGTACGCACTACAATGGGGTAACTATTACGCAATATACTCGTGAACTCATATTTTATATTGCTGCTAGTGGCATCACTGTCGCTATACTACTACTGCTTCCACAACAAAAGAGGAAAAAGTTTCGAACGTCACGAGGGGTTCTTCCGCCGGGATGTATGCTCTGCTCTCCAGCGCTACATTGAAAATTCAAAACGATTCTCTTTATGATTGAGATTGGTCATCCTCGCTTTGATTTTCCAGTTTTTTTTTTTTCAAAACTCTTTCCAACCGATCTAAATTATCTTTCCTAGGCGTCTCGTGATTAGATAAGAATTCCATTCATTTTAACCATCCTCTGTTGATTGGACGATCCCCTGATTGGGTATGCGCTGTTAATTATCAGGAACAACAACAACAACACGAGGGGCATGCCACGGGCGCTGTTTGCACGATCAGCTAGAGCGCGCTCCCTCGTCCTGGCAGTTGCTCTCTTCGAATTCCACAGGCTGGCTCATCGGTTTCAAATGTGCCCCTGTTTGCGATCCCTTGAGATCCAGCAGCCAACTTTCCGGGACTCCACGCTTCTGATGCCCGTTTCTCCTATGGCGGTCCTGGCCACCGACGACGTGTCGCCGTTCGGCCACCTCCGCTCGGACTCGGACCCACTGATTCTCCAGCTTCATCCCGCCGAGCCTGTCGGAGGCAAGTACGAATCGCGCACCTTGTACCCTTCCTCACGCGGTGTCTACGGCCTACAGGAACCCCAATGGCTCCCTCTTCTGCCGCCACAACCCTCACCCTCGCCAATTGACTCTTCGAACCTCCGGGCGCCCCTGTACGCTCGCCAAGAAGTAAGAGAGCAGCCTCCCAGTCGAAAGCAGTTTAGACTGTTGCTTGCGGCTACCCTACTAAAGACCCACTTATGATCGGGCAGGCCCCTCAGCCAACTACCTTGGTAGAATGCTGGGGCACGCCGAGCGATATTACTAGCCGTTTATGGACCCCCACGTTAAGTGTTCCGCTAGGTGTACCAGCAACAGGACGCGGTTGCTCCGCCTCATTCCTTCCAGCGGGTTCTGGTGGCACAGCATGTGGCCAAGCTGGCAGGCGCCCGCGCAGCATAGCTGCGTCAAGCGGCGCTCGCACCTTCCCCTTGCCCACAACGGGGCAGCAAAAGCGGGTCGAGCGCTGGCTGATGCGAGCACTTGACGGCGACGCTCGTGCTACCTGGCATTGCGCTGAGGAAACATTGCTCGTTGCTGTCAGCCCTGCGCTCACCCACGTATCGGGCTTTCCTGAATTCGGATTGGAAGCGAGCACAGCTGTCCTGGCGAAGGCACCAGCATGGAGAGTGCGGCGGGTGGGACGCTACGTAGCTGCTACAACAGCTCGTGCTGCCTCTGTTGCTTCTACAGTCTCTCCCCTAGGTACTCCTGTAGCTGCTTCTGGCGCTGCTACTGTAGCCACTCCTGTAGCTGCTTTTGCCGCTACGGGTGCACCCTTCAAGCACCTACCCTGGTACTTGTTTTTGCCACTGCTTGCCACGAGGGGCAACCACTCCATGTAGCTCCGGCCGCTTCACGTGCTTGCCATTTGCTTCCACGGCCCTTCAACTTTCTTGGCATGTTACCTGCGGCCGGTGCGCCAACAGCAGCGGCCCAAGGTACATGACGCCGTGTCACGAGCCTTCTAAGTGCCCGATTGGATCTGGAATGGCTGGGACAGCAGCAACGAAGTGGTGGTGCGTACGGTGGCGGGTCCGACCTGAAGATTCGTGCAGTGGCGTTCCGCGATTAGGCCGTCGAAGGCACGTGGCCTGTGGTTTTCCTTGAACTGAGCTTAGTTTTACTGCTCAAAAAAATTATTTTCTTGGTAATATAATACACGGGTGTTAATGAAGAATAAACCAAAGTAATTTTCTGTCTTAAAGGCATTTCTCCGTGAGCGTGTCCATTCTCGTCCGTGATCAATTTTTAATGTCAAGAGACCATTGTCATTAAGCTTCCGGCAAAGCTTCTTTAAAAACATTTTTATGCTGCGCGACAGAATACATTAACCCTACATGATTGGGGCTAACTGCAGTGTCAGTCTCGCACCCGTAACTAGCGTTATGCAGCTAGTTTTTAGTTCATCTCTAAAACATGGATTGGTTGCAGTTACAAATCACATTTTCCAAACAACTGTTTTAGAAGCTATTCTGACATTTCTTACCGTTGATATGTTTTACAGCCTTTAACGCCATTAGTTAAGTGTGCACAGCCAAATCGGCTGCTCACTTTTTTGTCGTGCCCCAGCTTTCTCGCTCAAACTTCCGACCTCTCATTCTTCAGCAAACAACTTCAGGAGAGGGATGTTTGGCACAAAGCGAGAAGTCAGCGTTAGATTAAAACTCTAACAAATAACTTTCCAGGATTCTGAATATTGTTTGTGTAATTTGCTGTCAAATCTTACTCCCCGTGCAATTTGTATGGAATAGTTTTCGTGGCTCTGGAACTTAGTCACGCAACGTGCAATACATCAAACTGTGCACAAAACAAGTTTTCACCCCCAGTATTAGCTGCGCGAAAATTCTTTACATTTAGCTGAATAACTAGAGAGAAATAACTGTTGAAAAGACTGCAATGAGCGGGAAAGCTGCACATGTCCATTTTGATTTTACCCTTGTTTTGCCCCGCGTGCCCACAAATATGAGTGCTGTCAGAAAATTCCTTGGGGGCATTTAAGTGGGCTGATGTGCTTTGCGTTGCGACGTTCCATTCACCCAAGAGTGCAGAAGCAGCAGAACCTTCAGTTTGTACACGGTGCAAAGCACCTCGTTAATACCATGATACCTAGACTACATACTGCACCTAAAGCAACGTAAAGTATGCAGAACCACCGTTACTCACGAATTAAAAGAATGTTTGCAATTGATTTACATCATTTTCACATAAAAAATCACTTCATTACAAAAAATGGCGCAAGGCTGGAGAAACAGCTGAGCTGGTGGACCCCGTCCCTTCGTCGGAGACCCGGATGTTTCACATGGATTTCCGAACTTGTCGCTGAAAGTTCTCCATGACTAGCAGGCCCGGATCGTTTTGTCGGCAGGCTTTCAAATCCCTCACAAAGTGGACCGCGTTAGAACCAGCAGCATCCGGCTTCGCAAACTTGGCATCTGTAGCGCGAATTTGGCATCTGTGCTCCCCGCTTCAGGCGATAACGCACGTGAACTGGCTAGGAGAACACCACGCGAGAGATCACGCCGCGAACGCTGGGCGTGGTGTTCTCAAAGGTCGAGCTGGCCGACGCCGGGCTCATGAAGAGCAGGCTCACGTGCGCTATGTCTTTCTTCCTGGTATTTTTTTTTTGTAACTCTATACGGCGTAGCCGAAAGCCTAAACAGCTCTGCTGTTACAAATCCGAGAACACCTCAGCCCTTCGCATGGGTTGTGGATGCGAAAGTATTATTGTCCAATTTAGCACATTACATGCTTTGCTTCGCGATCCGCCAAAACGCTTTCGAATGGCTTCGATCTGTCTCCTACACCTTGCACCATTGCTCGTTCCTGCCGACGTCCAATGCAAAGTTGATACCGGTGGTGAAATATGCGGCCTGTTCGCACGTTTTACGACGTTCTTTCCCGCCCTTACATCATGTGTGGTGGCCTGAACGGCATCCTTTGGCTACTCGCGAATTCGACTTCCCACTACCCAAGGATCCATTTCATAGCTTCTGGCGCCGACGCCAACTTTTTCTCTCAATGAGTCATTTAATGCTTTTTAGATTAACGACATCTAGATTTGCGCCGGGTGGAACCTAGGCCGTTTGAATTGAACGCAGATAGTGTACCTAAAGAGTGGATCTCTAACAGCGAGCCATTTTTGGGAGCTGGTCATAAGAAGGTCGCTGTAATAGTGCTAAAAGCGAACCAATAGATGGCGCCAGGTGCTGCAGGAAGTGCCAGTTCTGCGCCGTTTAAGGAACGAACCTTTGTATTCAACCCTGCGGAGATGACTCAATGGAGGTTTCGACGAAAGTTTCGGTGCTAACAACTTAGGCTCCAGCCTTAAAACTTGTTTTTTTTTTCTTTTTTTAGGGGGAAAGAGGGGAAAGGGGGAAAGAGGGGGGGGGGGTCATGGACAATTTTTTTTATTATGTCAAAGATATGCTTTTACGTCACTTTTAGGTATTATATTCTTTAAGTATTGGCGGTTTGATACTGTTCAGGCCATTCAAAGACAGGAAGCAGTTCATTGCCGTGTTTAATTGACGTTAAACTGAGCCTTTTTTCACCGTTCAGAAAGCGCAAGTGCCGTCATTTTAAGTCGGGGTTGTTGCGCACAGTTGTGCGTGCAGTCCACTAAAGTTAGTTTGCCGTGGGCAGAATGTCACGGCGAACGCTGGCCCGGTCAAGAAATTACCGCCGGGGAGGCCTTCGAAGCGTGTAACGGGGCCAGTGCACACACGTATCCGACACCCGCAACCTGCGAGTCAGTAGTAAGAGCGTGCTCTCGTCCCCGGCCGCTCGTTTTCTTGCAACCTTTTGCACCAAGAGGGAAAAGAGCGGGCCAAATGAGAAACAGCTTTGTACGGGTGATCGTAAGCAAGGAAACGACCGTCGATGTCGCAAACTAGTGAATCAGCGCGCATCAATGTCGACACATTTCAGGGAACAAATGCCGCATTACTGTATTAAAGCAACTTGAGAATTCTTCGGAAGTGAAAGTAACAAATAAAGAAGTTGAGATTCACGCAAATCTCCGCAACTACCACTGCAAATGATGAATTTATCCCCCCCAATAAAAAATTCCCCGCATTTCCCCGAGGAAAAGAATGTGAAAGTGCGAATGCACGAGTTGAATTTGCGCGGTTCGGTAATGTTCGCGAAAGAGAGATCACACACACACACACACAACTACAAAGAAAGAAAGATGCATTTATTCACAGACACCTATTTGTGTTGTCGTTGTACTTGATTGCTAGAGCGGATCTCAGCTTTGAAATTTCGTGTCAGTACTCCTTTAAGCGGGTGCATTAGCCCTTCTCACGCCCGATTCTTGGCCAATCCCCCACGTGGGTATGTGCCATGTCAGCGGCCAGGCTGCGCGCGCCCATCTCCACGTGCGCGGACATCGCCGGTGGACGCAGGTTCAGGGTCGCTTAAGAAGTGCATTCGCACTTAAAACCATACGGTCTGATGCTCCAAAATGGCAGCGGGAGCCAGTGATGTACTGTAGTGGAGAGACCCGTATTAACTGAGACTACCAGGGTTGTAGATGCGAAGCATCTCACGGCCGGGGCTATGTCCCTCCGTTGTCGTTGTCGTTGTTGCGCCGTCCACACCCCCACTGCGCATGCTCGGCTTGCTGAACGCCCGGTGGTGTCTTACCCTTCTATGGCTCCTGGAGCGACAGTGTTGCCGGTGTCTTCCTGGGCCGGCACGAGACGAGCACGCTTCACGCGCCTTCAACGTTTCATCGTCGTCGGCAGCGGCGTGCGTCGGCGAGTCTCGGCGGGCCGTGATTACAAGCAGCCCACAACCATCCGGGGAACGTGCATCGACCTCATCTTCAGCAACTTTAGGGTTCATCCACTACAACAGCCCTTGACTTTACATTTCACAGACCATAAGGCGGTCATAATCAAAGCGGAACGCCAACCACAGCTCGACGTCACCTACGTTGAACATGATGATGAAAATGCTTAAATAAAGACACTCATACCACGTAGAACGTCTCTCTCTCTCTCTCTCTCTCTCTCTCTCTCTCTCTCTCTCTCTCTCTCTCTCTCTCTCTCTCTCTCTCTCTCTCTCTCTCTCTCTCTCTCTCTCTCTCTCTCTCTCTCTCTCTCTCTCATGCCTCTCCACTCTAACACCCCCTCCCCCAATAAAATTACACCATCTTCCCGTAGGGGAACCCTGAAAGTGAAAAGTGTGGTAGTTACCATGGAAACCAAACGGCAAATATAACGGTATCTACCTCAACATAACGGAAACGACGAACTGAAAAGTAATGGGCACTTGAATCGACCCCATGGCTGCTTCGCATACTATTCAGGGTTCCCCTACGGGAAGATGGTGTAATTTCTTTAAAAGGGTGCACTGCAACGGTAGTAACAGCGCGTCCACTAGCGTTACTGTATTACTTTACTTCTATTCTGTTTACGCCGTCGGTTATTTTAGGGCCGTTTAATTGCTCCAAACGAAAGCGGTGGCCGTTCTCTTATTGGGCTGTATATTTCTATCGCATTAACAACTTTAGTGCGTGTGCGTCTTGTCCTGGATGAGGCACGGGATAAGCCGATGCCCTCTCGTAAGTCAAGATCGGGAAGATGGTCTCCCCACAAGAGAGACCACTCTTTCATCTCCCTATCCATGTTTCTGAACCGCCGAGCGCCGCATGAAAGCATTAGGGCATAGGCAGCCTCGATTCATGTTCGTCTACGCCGTACATTAGCGCTGGCATCGAGGCACCCTATTGGGGTGCATTTTCAAACGCTGAAGTTCCTCGGTTGAGGAAAAATCAAAATTCGCTAGGCGATACCTTATTTGCTAGCACCGCAAGTCAAGATCAGTGTGAGAAAAGTGGACGACTTGTTAGAGACCACGTAAATGTTTATTGTTCGCATTCAAGTTTTCTTGTATTTGCGCTAGTCGCAGGGCCCTAATTCGTCAAGGGCAATGAAATAAACAAAACGTGAAGCTCAAACAGCAGTCATCCATAGACACAAGCCCGGTGGGTTTCAAGGGTCGTTCGAAATCATGGTGATGCAGGATTCGAAGAGAGCCCTGCGGAGGACTTGGCGTCATGCGTCGTCACCTGCGCCGACAGTACACTAGCATGTGGCACTTCTTTCCCTGCAGACGTCGCTAGGTTAGCTTCGCCAAGCTTCGGCTCCATGACTTGAATGATTCCTGCTTCTTTCATTGCGGTCTGACCCTCCAAAAGCGTGTTGTAGTAAGCCTTGTATATTTCATCCAAGTCATCTACCTCGCTTTGCACGTTGCGCACAACCAGCATGAGCGCTGCGCATACAACCACGGCCAGCACGGCAACTGCCGCATACATCCGGAAGTTGCTCGAAAGGTAGGCCTGCGATGCGTCCACTCACCTCCTCGCATAGGCAACAAACCACGCAGCCTGGTCATCCTCGAGGAGCACTCCTTGCGCGCAACGCGAGTAAACCCGATCAGCGAAGCCCTCGTCTTCGGAGGATCCGTTGCCCGGGCGACAGCAGGAGGACGGGACGCTGCATCGCTCCACGCTCGGGTTGGAGATGTCGCAGCGGAAGTACTTGTTGTGATTTCAGTCGCGGAATGAGTCGAAGGAGAAGTCGCAGCAGCGCAGCGACGCCAGCAACGAGTCGATCAGGTGCTGGAAGTCTGGACTGGTCCTGTATGCTCGCACAAAGTCCAAGTAGGCGTCCCTGACGCTGTCTCGAGCGGCGCCCGGGAAGGCGAGAGTGAGAGCGCACAGGGCGGCCAGAGCGAGGATTATCAGCCCGAGTAAGGCTTGGTAAGCGCCGAGGAGCCTGATGCTCTCGCGCAGGGCGCCCACGAAACCAAGAGCGCAGCCGAAGAACAAGATGACACTGGGGAGCGCCAGGAAGGTTTCGGGGTGCATGAGGAGCGTGAAGAACGACGACTTCGAGACGAGGCTGTGCAAGAAGGGGTTCGGTTGGAACGGGAGCAGAGCGAGCCAGTACAGGGTGTGCGTGTGAACGACCAGCAAGATCAGCATGATGGTGAGGTTCACGGCTACGAGCAAAGTGTGCTTCCTGAAGCCGATATCTTGTTTGGTGGTTGAGGACGGGCTGGCTTCGGGGGCATCTTTCTTAGGCAGTGGTGGTTCGTCTCGTTCTGCCGGTTTCGGCGTCGCCATGGATTTAATCGTCGCTACGTCTAATCTCACGGCAGCCGTGAGAATTACTTTCAGTAAATTCTCACGGCAGTTTCTATAAAAGCTGGCTGGCATAAAATTTGCTGAATAATAATACGTCCCAATGTAACCTAAGATAACGTAACATCGCTGAAACTTGCGTAACCTAACTGAACGCGTCATAACCTGCCCAAATACCGCCCACCTGTAACACACCTAATCTAACCCAGCCCAACGACATAAAACACAACCTATATTAAACGTAATTCAACCCTTAAACGTAATTTAACCCATTCTAGAAGTCCGGTGCGTCGGCCTCTTGTTATAGTTAAGTAACAAAAGTATTAACAAAATCACAAGGACTGAATAAATTTTTAAAGCTAAAAAAACATCACATTGTCGGACTCCTCCTCCTCTTCTCCTCTTCCTCCTCCTCTTCTTATTCTCCTCCTCCCTCTTCTCCTCCTCCTCCTCCTCCTTCTTCTTCTTCTTCTTCTTCTTCTTCTTCTTCTTCTTCTTCTTCCTCTTTTTCTTCTTCCCTCTCCCCACCCAATTTACCGTCCGGCCATCCGCCACGTAGGCGTCATGCAACTCGGCCCTCCACCTCAAAAGATTGCCGACCTCTGATGTAATGAGCAACAATTCCGAAACCTTTCCGGCGCGTAACTGGCAACAGTTTTGCGCAAATTGCTTGAGAATGCCGGTTTTCATTTGGCTTAAGAATCACGATCTAATTGCAAAGAACACACTAATTTTAATAAAAGAGCCGCAACTTCTCAAAGGAACAATTACTGTAAGTAAAGAACTGGACGAAATCACCACAGCTACTGAAAAAAACTCCCCCCACCTCCCCTAAGGGGATCGTGCGGAAATGCGAATGCATTGGGTGCACCGATGAGTGCGCTGCGGCAAGCAGTAACGGAGAGAGGCGTGCGCTCCACTACATTTATATACATTTTCCGAGCGCAGCGAGCGGAGAGAGGGCACGCGGAGAGGAGAGAGAGACCCGCGCAACACGCCCGCCCCGCGCGCGAGCTCTCTCTCCCGCCGAGCTCCGCGATGCGAGCGCCTTCACACGCCCGAGCGCGCTCCTCCTCTCCACTCACTCTCCGCTACTCCGCCCGAGCTCCGCGATGCGAGCGCCCTCACACGCCCGAGCGCGCTCCTCCTCTCCCCTTGCCCTCCGCTACTCCCGCCCGAGCTACCACCTGCTCCGGTTGCTAGGCGCGCCACAGCTGTTGCTAGGGGCGAGGAGGAGCGCGGAGAGATAACACCTGCGTGCGCACGCCAACGGAGCACGACAACCCCCGACTAAGAAATGCATTCGCATTTACGACGACGACGACGACGAAGGCAGAACTACGAGGCGCGCGCTCACGTGCGCTCGCGCTGGAGGAATGCAGGCGCACGCCGGCCAACGGAGCAAGACAACCCCCGGCTAATAAATGCATTCGCATTTAAAACGCAATTTCTTCCCAATTAAACTCCCTGTTATGATTGCAGACTATATTAGGAGGAAGGTCCTATCCTTCCTTTGACCCGAAACACAGCTACGCGGGGCAAGTGGAAAGGCAAACTAGAGAGATGTGACGGGGAGGTCAAGGTCAACTGGAGAACGGAACGTTGGGAGAGGGTTTTAGAAAGAAGAGGTTGGAAAGTGGAGAGGAAGTTAACCTCCCTCAGCTATTAGGGTGACCTCCCTCGTATGCAATTACATTCGCATAAACACACAAGAGAGTAAAGGGGAGCTCAGCCTGGGTGGTATGTCATAGGGCGGCGCCTACAACGAAGGTCCTGAGTTCGAATACCACCACGGAAGCATGTTTTCCTCCACTTACTTTTCTCGTATAGTGAGATAGATAGATGTAACTTTATTAGAAAAAGGGCTGGCTCAGAGGCCTTTAAGGATGGTTGGGAGGGAAAGGAAAGGGTGAAATTAAGTTTGGCTCAGAATTTCAGCCTGGCGTGCGAAACCCCAGAGGGAACGCAGGATTCGGGCTACGCGCGTGTGCTGTGGTGGTGTGATCCACAACTCGTACGTTGGAACTTGGCGGCGATGGCGCGCGAGATTACTCTCAAGACCGGGGCACACCCACACAAGGTGCTGCATAGTAGGGCGGACCCCCAGGTCACATGTTCGGCTTCGTGTCAAACATGAGAAAAAAACGATGAACTCCTCATCCTGTGCCTTCCTTGGTGTTCTAAACCGGGCTCGACACCTGGTAAGCCTTCTAGCCTTTCCGTCCTTTCTTCTCCTCCGCCTCCTTGACTTCTGGCTTTCCTTACTGCATTCATTCAACGAGTCTCTCATTACAAATTTCGACTTGCTACATACATAGCAACAATTTGAGGAAAATTAAGATTTGTAAATTAATGTAGTGCACTAGATGGAGTTATCAACTGTTTGTCTTTTTTTCCACCGGCAGATGAATTTTAGCAAAGCTCAATAGAGTCCTCATTTTTCCCTTCCTCACTTATGAGAACTCGTCGTCGATAGGTGTGTGTGTGTGTCACGACGGCAGCCCATTCCTTCTGGTGTTAAGCTATGCAGGAAAATTATCCCGTGCATTTCTTGGAGCGAGGATGACCGCGTGAGCGTGCCAGAGGGCTCCAGATTGCCGCTCTCGAATACATGCACTGGCCCCGTTGCACGCTTCGAGAGCCTCCAGGGGGTAATTTTCACCGGGCCAGCGTTCGCCGCTAACACCGCACGTGCGGGAAACGAACCGGCGAAAAGTAAGTTCCCGCACTAACGCCGCTTACCTTAAAGCAATAGTGAGCGAATACTCACCATTGTCGAATACTTGATAGAATAGTGTACTAGTTGGGGCTCGCGTTGTATCAATAATTAATATACGAGTTTTCGGAGATAATCTGAAGACATCAACAGCTCGGCAAATACACTTGCGGGAGTACGGTTGCGAGAGTCCGTCAGCCATGTGCGTGCCGACAGACGGGGCACAAGCAGCGAGCAAGGACCAGAGCATCCCTTTGCGAGCGAGCAAGGACCAGAGATACATGATGCCATCAGGCATCATGTATCGATTAACTCGCGAATACAGATATTGATTCCCTCTTTCTCTTCCGAAGGAGGTACGGTATTAAAAGAAACGACAAAATCGAGTCAACATGATGAAAACTTAGGTGTTCGCCTGAGACCTTTTCACGTTGAAATGTGAAAATTAACCGTCTGTCTGCGCACGGCAACAAGGAAGCAAGCAAGCAAGCAATTAGTCCCGTGCTCCTATCATGGTTTGCGGATTCTTTGTTCCTTATTTGTCAATGCCTCATCTTATGCTGTGTGTTGGTACTGAGAAAAATATTATTTGAATCTGTAAGAATTCATGGAGGAGTACCCCATCAAAACACAACGACTGTTTCAACGCGATGACTTATATCTGCAATATTGATGAGTAAGTGGTCAACTTATCGAATACAATCATTATAATGGCGCAAATGTATATGACTGATACCTTCCGTGTTGATCAATAATTGCAAAATTAAAAATTAAAAGCGTGTCCCCCAATGCATTTTATGGGTATACAATGGGTCATTGCCTAGTGTGATGCCTCATACGTGCGAAATAAATGCATAATTGGTCAAGTCAGTACATGTAATCGTTATAATAGTGCAAATTTAGATGATTGGTATCTCAGAATTGACAAACAAGGATAAAAAAACGGTGGTTGATTCCTCTGTCATAGGAATCAGTAAAACACGAAAGTGAAATGTGCAGCGACATTTGCAGCTGACCATAATTTGCGGGTCGGCGGCTGTCTTGTGGGTGGGCTTGGCGAGCGACGTCCTGCTGGCGGGTGGCTTCGGCAAAGGTGCACTGGCGTCATTTCCGTGACGGATATGACGTCAATAAAATCTTGGGGTATCGCGGCATAAAACAGCTTCGTGTTAAAATATAAAGCCCGAAAACGAACAACCCTATGTATAACGTACTCTGTAGTGCTAAAGGTTGCTTCCCCGCAAGAAGTCCCTGTGTGCAGGGATGCACCCTTTACAGGCCGCTTGCTTCGTTGTACTGGCGTCACTCCCGTGACGTATATGACGTCAGCGAAATCTCGGTGTATCCGGGAATGAAACACGTTCGTGTTAAAATAAAAAAAAACACAGAAAATCATGTGACCAACTCGGTGCAATGCATTTGTGTATTGCAGTAAAGCCTACTTTAAAAGGACGTGGTGTATAGAATTTTGAAGCGATATACATGGGGCTTTCATACCCTAATACATAAAGGCTTTAACTGCCCTTCATAAAACGTCTTCACAGCAATGTACGGATGTATTGCAGTAAAGACTACTTTAAAGAGAGTCGGTGTATATAATTTTAGGGACGCTTTGGCCCTCCCTCCTCATCCTCATCTGCCTATCTACGCCCACTGCAGGGCAAATGCTTCTCCCATGGATCTCATACTTTGGGCCTTCATACTTGGATAAAAACTGCTTACATCGCCCTTGTTAAAATGTCTTCCCAGCAACGCATTTGTGCACATAACTTAATCCGCCTTTAATATGGTTCAGTGTTTAGCAAAGGGGCTGGGAAGTACGCTCACGTATTAGCAGACTGTTTTCAGAGTGTCTAAGAGAGAGAGAGAGAAAGAGCTAAAAGTGTATTGAAACAATAGAATAAGGGGTAGGGGAGCCAAAGGCATAGGCAACGGGTGCCCAACCAATTGCGGTAGGCCGAATGCTGCGGCTTTCACATTCGACCGAGATATCAGGGACTCCTGGCCTTGGAGATGGCAGCTCGGCAACGCACACTCCCACTGCTCAATTGTAGGGGAGCTAGACGGTGGTGGGCGGGTAGGGCGCGCCCAGACGAGATGTGGGTACTGTTAGGCTCATCACAGTGGGGACAGTTGGGTATGTAGATAGGTAGGAGAGATGTGGTCGAGATTAAAGTGATTGTAAGACGTGTTAGCTTGAAGTCGTCGTTAAATGCGGGCGCCGGCGATAGTTAGGGAAGGGTGAGCAAAGAGGAGGGGGGTGGATGAACGCGTCTGGCTGCAATTTAGGGGTAGATGATGTCAGCGCAGGTTTTGGAGGTGGGCGTTAGGGGTTTCCAAAAGTTTCGCTGTAGGCCTCTACTGGGAATGCCCGGTGAAGGAGAGCTCCTGCGAAGGCGTGTGCCCCCTCGTTCCCAGAGAAGGAAGTGTGGCCTTTTTTTTTTTTCACATCTGCTGACCGGGTACGGTACAGTTTTGCTTAGAAAACAGATGATCTGAGCAATCCTCCACTTGTCAACACTAACATTTTCCAATTCTCTGACCAGGTCCTGTATGGGTTTGGGCCATAAATAGATATTGGAAATATATTTTCTGTGTTCTTGAATTATGGTTAACCTCAAGATTTTTTCAACCACGCGTTTTGTATTTTTCCCGTCTGTAGTTCCGGTTGTGGCAAATGTAAGGAACCATATTGAACTAATGTCTCGGCTCCCGGACTTCATAATCGCGTAAAGTTCGCGTATGAAATACCGAAATTCTATTCGTCTCAGAAAGTTAGTTGTGCCCGAGTACGAAGTTAGAACTCAGGAAAGCCGATGCCCCATTCCAGTTTGTAATGATAAAAAGTCATTTCAGGTGCAAGGACTGCAGTGCAGCACATTCCTCGCGATGAAAAAAAAAACACTTTGCTTTGTGCCCACTGCTGTTCGCAGGCACCTAATCTGCTTTCACTGCGTTTACCCTAATGTGTTACAGCGAAAAAAACAAGTGGTGACCGAATGATCGTGATTTTCACTTCGGAACCCGTGAACCTGGGTTCGGTAGCCAGTACTCACAAGTGTGTTGCCCACGCAGGCATGCACAAAAAATTGAGCATGGGCTGACCTCTTCACAAAAGTATTAACGTAGCCAGTGCACTGCACTTTTGTTGAAATGAGCCCAAGCAGAAATGTGTGGAAATCCTTAAGAGCTCCATCCTTTTTATTTATTTACTTTTAAAATAAGGAATCATTATATGCGGTGGGGATCCCAGCCCAAAGGCATTTCGATGACAGTAGCCTAAAAGCAAAAACCACTACAGCGCAGCAAAAATTCTTATTAAAATAGTGAAACGACTATTAGCAGTGAAATGCAAAAAGCTCAACCAATAACTATTGTATTTTAATTAACACACGCCATTAACGGGCTTCGTGTTGTAGTCTGATTCGCCGTAATCGATCGACAAGAAACCATCGGCAGTCGGTGTGTATCAAACAGCGTGCAAAGCGGCGCTTGGTAACTGTCTTGGACGCATGCAGCTAATGTCCAACGAATATTATGCGGCACAAATGTAAATCACCATCGGCGATCTTAATCTACAGCCATCAATCGGCGGCAATAAGCGTCGCATTTTACAGAACAGTGACACCACGCAATGGCATCTCTCGTCAGTGGCATATCTCGTCATATGCCACTCGTCAGTGGCTCGTCGGTGGCGTTCTTAAGAAAGGGGAAGCGCAACAGACGGGACGGAACGGATAGCAGACACATCAGTGCAAGCGTTTGTCTCTTTTCCGCTCCGTACCGTCTTTTGCGCTGCCCTTTTATTACGACGTTTTGTAGCAACCAGCTCAAGTTTCACCTCTTCTGAGTTTCTTCGCACATCCATCTTTCCGCTTTCACGGACACATCGACGTGGACCACCGAAATTCGGCGCAAGCAAGCTCGCCACTAAAATTGTAGAACATAGCCGTGTGCAGTCTTGGGCAGTAACTAGTTACCAGTAACGCGTTACCGCTAACTAGTTACTTTTTTGAGTAACTTGTAGCTATAACTAGTTACTTTTAAGACTAGATCTTGTAACTGTAACACTGTTATTTGTTTACACAGTAATTGTAACAGGAAATACCATTACAGTTACTTCCTTCTTTATGTAAAAAATAATTCGACAGACACATGTTAAAGGTAGACCTACAGATCACGCTTTCCACTTTTTTAGACTTTCTTATTTGCCATATCCTCTAAACCTTTTACGTTTCCGCAACACGGCTCCCCTCACAGTTTAGGAGAGGAGGTCGCTAAGAGGATCCCTGCAGAAGAGCTTATCTTCTACACGGAAGTCCTCGAGTCTTTCAGGTGGTTTCTCAAAACTTTTACTTCCCCTTGAGTCCAGCGGAAAGAAAAAGAAACTGGCAATTATATCCCCGCCGAGGAAGAAGCTGACCTACCCTTTTAAAGAAAGATCACCGCATGCCAACTAGAACGCGCCCCCCATAATGACACTAAAAGTGCATCAACAAAAGAGTCGATGCAACATAATGAGGCGTAGACATCGACTGTTGGTTTTGGGCTGGAGTGTGCCCCCCTTCTAGGTCCCCTTCGTCTAAGGTTTTACCACATGCAATTTTGAGTGCCCACATGCCCTCTTACGTTTCTATTAAATAAGCTATCACTTGGTTGACACACTAACGGAAAAGTAACGAAGTTACTTTTTCGCAGTAACGGCAACTGTAACAAGTTACTTTTCGAAACTCTCTAACTCTAGCTGGTGATGATGATGAAGAAGAAGAAGATGATGATGATGGTGGTGGTAGTGGTGGTTAATGGCGCAATTAATAAAGGCGCAAGGCGAACATGGGCAAAGAGCGCCAAAGAACGAGGTATTTAATAAGTAATACAAGCGTAAATACTAAAACCTGCGTCTAAACAAAGTGAAACGAAACAAAAGACAATTCAGATGGCTGGTGCATAGGGCCAGGATTATTACGCGTGATATGACAAGAGCTGCAGAAAGTTTATCTAAGCTAAAAACTTAAGAACACGTTGACTAGAAAACATTGGTTCGTCGGATAAAAAGTATGATGGGTGCTGTGGAATGTGTCATCTGTATAATTCAGGAAAATGTTTGTGTCGTGTTGTGTCAAGTGCTTTGCGTGTGATTAGTATGTGGACTACGGATAGGTCCCTTACACCCCTGCTACACATGGGTCGCGAAGATCCAGTGAGCAGGTGGGAGTTCGTTACATGTGTGTGGCCTATCCGCAGCCTAGCCAGGGCGACTTCAGTGTATCTGTTGCGTGAGACAGTTGTGCAGCGTCCCAATTATGGTTTTGTTACACGTAGTTTGTTGTCTGCTTGTTGACTCCAGTGTAATTGCCACGTGTAACGAAGCTGTCGTCTGATGTGTGTCTTTAGGTCGGTGTAAGGTACTGTTGTTATGTCAACTGTGGTCATGAGAGCAGCAGCACTAGCCATTTGATCAGCTGTCTCATTGCCAGGGATTTCACAATGCCCTGGTACCCAGCATATAGTTATTTCAAGATTTCAGGCATAGACGTAGATGCCATGGTGGAATGAAGCTATGGATGAGTGTCTTGTGCGTGTCTGAAAGGGTGACCTTGAATTTCGAAGCCTCCTCCCTCACTCTGAGAAAGAAAGGAAAAGAAATAGATGGCCTTTTTTAAAAACGTTGTAAGTTTGATGTATCGTTCATGATAAGATTGAAATGATTGTTGGTGAGACACACGATCTTAGATGCGTACAGCAAGTCAACATACTCCCGCTGATACCCTAGGCACCATTTGTCACACTCGACATATATATACAGACTCTCGACAGGGCTAGTGCGGAAAGCGCCACATGAGAGGCGGAGACCAAGATGCAGCACTGGGTCGAGCACTTTCAGTGGTGTTTTTGTCGCCGACGCATACACGACACTGCCATAGTCAAGTCGAGACCCTACCAAGGCAGTGTAGAGGCGCAGCAGGAGTTCTTTGTCGGCCCCATAGGATTGGTGGGAGAGGATTTCCAGAATAACAATTGTTTTTAAGCATTAGCATTAAGTCCGTTTGATTTGCGGAATGAATGTAAGCTTTTCGTCGAATAAAATACCTAAAAACTTGTGCTCCTTGCTCACAGGAATCGACACGCCGTTAAAAATGATGTCTGGGTCTGGGTGGACCTCACGCTTCCTTGAGAGAACACAACAGCTCATTCCAGGATTAAGTTTAAAACCATTCTTGTCTGCCCAGCCGGCAAGTTTCTTGACGCCAAGCTGGACTTGACGTTCGTAGACATATTACATGATTTAAAGAATATCTGGACGTCATCTACATACATGGAATAAGAGATTGTAGGTGGCAACGCCTTTCCAAGGGAGTTCATCTAAACTATGAAAAGAGTGCAGCTCAACACTCCACCTTGTGGCACGCCATTTTCTTGCACAGAAACCTTTGCACAACAAACTCTGACGCTAAAGGTTCTTTGTCACAAGTAACTATCAAGGGTGTTTAACATATTACTCGAAACGCCGAAGGACTTGAGGTCACTGAGGATCCCATAACGCCAAGCGCTGTCGTAGGCCTTTTCGAGGTCGAAAAAAAGTTAAACAAAATTGTTTGTGAACAAGGCATCCTTGATGAATGACTCAAGGGCCACAAGTTGATCGTTTGTGTATCTCTCCGCCCTGAAACCTGCCTGGCAGCTCTCGAGAAGACAATCGTACTCCAAAAAGTACACAAGTCTCCTGTAATTATCTTCTCGAGAAGCTTGCACAGGCCGCTGGTCAGGGCAATGGGTCGATAGCTAGCGGGAGAGAAAGGGTCCTTCCCCTCTTTCAGGAAAGCTACAACAATAGCCTCCTTCCAAGACTCTGCAATGGGCCCCGAAAGCCAAATCTTGTTATATAGGTGGAGGAGCGTTTGAAGAGTGTCTGCGTGTGAGTGCTGCATCATTGTATATGTGATGTTGTCTGGGCCTGGAGCTGAGGGTTTACACGTGCTCAGAGCAGCCCTCAGCTCATGAAGCGAAAACTCGGAGTTATAGGAAGTGGTTGACCTGTCATTGTCGTGTAAAAGCTTCTTTTCGGCCGAAAGTTTGTGTTTCATGAAAGGGCTCTAATTCTAACTTTAATTGAGTTACTTTTTTGGCTTAGGTGACTGTAACTATAACACTGCTACATTTTTTGGTAACGGGCCTATGACTAGCCGTATGCATGCATATCGTTGCTTCCAAGCCTTCTATAAGCCCCTTTCGCGCTCTTAAATACCTCTGGAGATACCGAAACTCTGCTCGTAAAGCGCACAAAGTGTTTTGTTGTCCGTTAGTCGTCTGGTAAATGCAAGCATTATCGCGTCCACCCCCCGCCCCAAATCTCGATTATTTCCATTGCAAGCATTGTTGCCACTGAGCTCACTGTCATCGCATTACGTAATTATCCGCGCTGAGTTAAACATTAATCCTCTCTACAGAACAATGAAGCAGCTGCCACTCGTCTCCCGCGCAGGCATGCGCACACGTCGTTCTTGATCACTGTCCGAGACAAAGAAGCGAGCAGAGGACAAAGGTAGGCGGTTAGCAGAACAGAAAGCCGGGCTGTTTTCGTAACTGCAGTTTGAAAGACGGGTACGAGGCGCGGCGCGGCGTCGGTCACTGACACCGACCTTCGCGCGACAGGCGCCTCCGCAGTGGGTGAGCCAAGAGACGACAATTTGATTGACGCGTCTGACGGAAATGCAAGCGTTTCGCGCGTGACCGGTGAAGACTGGAGCATGACATGCGGGCCGCTATAATGAGCTCGCGGACGGCGATCCCTGTTCGGCACCTCGCACGAACCCAGGCGCCGGTGACCCAGATCCCTTTGGACTCGCGCGCTAACATCGCCGCCGCCACGGTTCGTCGGAGGCCAGCGGCCCTCGTCTGGCCGGCCTTGTCGACGGGGTCAAAGCCAATTAGAAGGCCGTTTTTAGAAAACGGGGGAGGCCCGAAGACAACAGGCGCCGCTATACCTCGATCGCTGCGCTGTCTTCCTGCTGTGTCGTTCGTGAGACAATGCGTAATGCGTTCCGCCGACCACAGGCGTGCTGCGACGAAAGTGACGCTGTTAATGACGCGCTGTGAGACCCATTATTACGGCGGCGAAAAGTAGCTCTGCACGCACCATTGACTGTTGATTACGGAATGGAGCCGGTGGTCCGCGGTATCATGGCGTCACAAAATGGGGCATTAAGTGTTTCTTTGTCTGTCCCGTGCGAGTGCTTGTATGGTGACAAGCGAAGCCGCGGTGAAAATGTGCACTGCACTATAAACGTATCTTGTATTCGAAGGAATAGCGTTTATCGATCGGATAGGTGGAAGTTGCGTCTCCGTGCATTTTCTTTAGGCCACGAGTTCCGTGAATAACTAGCGCTAACATACCATCCAGTCTAACCTAAAATTGAGGACTGAAAGTATAAGCGCAGCTACCACGTTTACTGTTTGATTTTTTTTAATCGAACCAGCAAGGAGGCCAGGAAACCAAAACTTGCCTTTTTTTTTTTTTCAGAAGCCTAGTTTAACTGCAGGGAGAATATCCTGTATCCCAATTCTTAAAACGTGTCTGCCTTCCTTTTCTCGGTGTTGTCACGGGATCAGCTGCAATGCCATTTGTCAGGCTACAGGGCGAAGGTCAATTTAGGGCGGGAAGTGGGGCTACCTGTTTTAAAGCGCTGTGAATTCGAAGAGCAGGGAAAACACAAGGCGACCGCCGGACATATCTCATTCCTGAGCTTCTTCCTTTTCTATTTTTTTTCTTCGCTGCTGGCCAATGCTGTTCGCAGTCAAAGGTCAGATCGATGTCTCGTCAATACTGGTTGGGGCATGGGGCAAACTTCTCACGTTAACAGGTCCAATTTGGGTATTCGAATTCAGTTTGTAATGACTGGAAGCAGCATTCTTGCTACCTATTTATTACGGGCCAATTAAACCACCAAACCCTGAAGTGATAGTGACCACGCTCTGGCGTGCGTGTCTCGCGCCAACGTATGTTCTCACGATAATAGCCTAGATCGTGAGCGTACGATGAGTATACTCTAGAATGCAGGCGTAGATTGCGATTGTTCGCTAGTGTCGTAAAATAGTTTATTCTTTCCTCGGACGAATACTGAGATAGGTTGCGATTAGTCTTTGGTGTCGGAAAATAGTTGTTGTTTTTTTTCCTCGGCAGAATACTGCGAAAGATTTCTAATAATCTCCACGTAATTGCAGTGACGCGTTCTGGCAATAAAAATGTGCTAGCGGTTGTCTCGGCAGATACCTATTTGAACCCCTTGAATAGTTTTATGCGTTTTTTTTTTTTTTGCTTTGCCCGTTGCGCATTTGCCTTTTATAGGGTGCCCGGGCTAAATCAGAGTCTCCATTCTGTCGCCTGAAACTCTTTTGGGTACGGTTTTGTTTTTTATGTTATTCCACCTCGCATCATTTCGAGCCGGTGTCGGCCACTGGGAATCCTTGAGGCCCGTTACAAGCCCCACCCGGCAGCTGTTAAACGGGCACGCTCGCCCGGCCACGCTTTCGGAAACAATAGCCACTCGTATTTACCGCTGTCGCCGTAAACTTCAACAAGCAGACAAGGCGAACAGTACGGGGCCCTCTTGCACCATCGCGCTAAAGGGAATGCAACAAGAGCTGGATCCAAGATACCACTATGCGAATTTCTCACTCCGTACGGCTATGCTTTGGATACTTCGCTAGAGCACGCGCTGTACCATGTCTATAGTTTTATAAGCGGCAATTCGTCGGCGTCCCATACACGTGCAGAAAACTGAATTCTGGACGTTCGCAATCGCGAAAGCTTAGCTCCCGCTGAAAAACATTGGTAAGGCTCTCAAGGTCGATCAATATCGAACTTTACCTCAAATATGTATTAATTCTTAGAATATTTTCACTGCTTACAACATTTTTCGTCGTGGGGGTCTAGCACAGTTTGGAATTATGGAGCAAGCTTTCAGGCAACCACTTACCAAGAATATTTCGACAACATTCATGCTGAATTTGGAACACTAAATGCTCTGGAAATGAGCACTTGGATTGTGTAAAAAACTACATTAACTTTGCACTGATTTTACCGGCATTAAAAAGATATATTTTGTTTGAACATTTTCTAACCCTTGGAATACTGATCGTGCCCTCCAGAATAATTTATTGGATTTTCTAACAATAACATTGGGTAAAAACAGTTCAAATTTTGAAATTCCAAAAAGGTTTAATGTCACCTACAAGAAAGAAAAAAATATTCTCTTTTACCTATAAATTATTATGTATCAAGTAATCAAGTATTCCCGTGTTACGCATATAAAGCAAAAAGAAAATTTATTAATCTGGTATTTGATTGATAGCTTGATTTGATTGATTTTGGTGTTCAACGCGCTGGAGGTACACAGGCGATGAGGCGCGCCGTAGTAGAGGGCTCCGGATTAATTTTGACTGCCTGGGATACATTGAACACGGGCGTTTTCGTATCTGATATTTAATGAGTGTCCTACTCGAAGTACGGCGTGTTATTTTATGAAGCCCTCGTGTTAAAGATGTCAACTTACTGGGAAAATGATCATGTAAGCGAAAAGCGGGATTGTGACATATAGGGTTTTCATACAAATCGTTCAGCAAGGTGCTTTTCGCACCTGGAGAAATGGGTTAAAACCCACGACGGATTAACACTTGTACATGAAAGAAATTGTTATTGCCAGTTACAGAACAAAAAACAACCACCAAATTCCGCGTGTAAAATAAATCATACATTAAGATCTCTACTTGCGCAAGTTTCCTTTCGCATGCCACAACGCGCGACAAATAAGAGGTGTGGTTTCCTCTGGGTTCACAACGTTAAGCGCTGCAACGAAGCCAGTTATTCGACTTAAAGGCAGAAAACAGGTGCTACGCGGGAGCTCTCTTGTTGTCTATATCAAGGGAAACAGGCGAGTTCAATTTCCGATTGGAGAGATGGGCTGCTAGAGCTTTCTTAAAAGGCACCCTGCAACACTTATTTCAACTTGTTTTTTAAATCTTAAATGCTCGCAGAACGTAGTGACCTAACACACCCAGGTCGCAAAGTACCTCAGCTAAAAATTACTGCTCTCTGCCGATCAGATAACTTGTAAACTCACTCAAAAGATTTTTCTCTCTTTCCCGGTCTTTACGTACTTCGACGGCCCAAATTACGTCACTGAGTCCATGTAACGGCCGTTGGCCGGTTTTACTTCAGTTGCAGCAATGAACGCTTTTCGTAAACAACTTTAAAAAATGCCACAACAAAACAAAGCAGAAATGGAAGGCGTATCTGGTGCGACGAGCAAATCACGCAGTGCCTGTCCCTATACGTGCTGGCGATAACTATATCTTTCGCAGTGGTTCCAGACGCGGAGGAAAGCGTGAAAGCGCTTATCATGAAAGCGCTTCCCAGTTGCAGGGTCTCTTTAAAAATACTACACCTAAAAACCGCAAGTTATGGGGAGCAAGAACGCTCCGCTAATACCAAGACAATAACACAGCCTTTGCCTGCACCCGTATACAGCTACCCCGAGCAGGGAATATATCGACATTGTGCGTGTATTAGTACCGAATACGCAGCGCAGTGCTACCAATAGCAGTAGAACCACCTGTGCACATGTAAGCCATAAACGCACGTCCGTACGCCAAGGCAGGCGCTACAGAGGAGCTAATAAAGGGTTCATTGCCACGGGCGGCCTTAGTTGTGTTGGCGGGAGGGGAGCGGGTGGCGTCCTGACACGCACTGCGGCAATCCATCAAGACGCGCCCGGCCCGTTTCTACGGTTGGACACAAGACAGAGTAGTAGTCGACGATCGACTGGCCCGGGCTGTGTCCCGCGAGGAGGCGGAGTTAAAAATAACGGGTTGCAGCGCAGGCAGCACGGGGGAAGACAGGCGACCCAGTTGGCATGCAAAACGGAAGCCCGCCTCCCGGAAAACGGCACCGCGCGTGCATCGGCATCGACAGCGGCGACGACGACGAGGGTCGCTGGTCGCCGCGGCCACGCATGCCCGGGCACCCACAGGGCGTTCTTGAAAAATGGGATTCCCAGTTTGACCCGGCTTGCACAAGCTTAGCGGAGTTCGGCTTGATTGCACGCACGTTCGACTTCAGGCCCGATTTCTTGGCGAATTCCCCTGGTAGAGCAAATGTTGGGGGTGTCTGCGCGGTTAGTTAACACGTGTCACTGGCCGTCTCAGAGCAGGGTGCTTCAATAATATACCTCGGATGCTGCCACAACCGATCGTGTTCGGTCGCTTCCAGTTGGGTGAGCTCACTCTACGTCAGCTTTTGTTGATCTTTGACAAATTTGATTGCCGCTCCAAGCCAACCACCTTTCACTCACGTTTGGACATGAGGCTTCGGGGTTAGGATCGAAGACAATTTGCGCAGTGCGTCACTTCATCCCAACTGCCCGTTTACAGAGCAGAGCGGAATACTGTTAGTTAAATGAACCCGCCGACACGGCCACTGCACCCGGTGTGTACACAGGTTTAAGATGAATTCCTTTTAGATGAAATTTCCGTCCAAGAAACCTTTTAAATGAAACGCTCTATTTCACCTGCCACTTGTGTCTCCGAAACAAATGTATCTAGATTTTTACCAGAACCTTTAATTTGGGAGGGCGAAAGCCAGGTTTATTTCTCCCGCTTAGGGATAGCCGGCTCAGCTTACAGCCGAGACCATGTCCAGTTTTAATGGCTGGATACGCTCATAAGACGTTCATAAGACGTCATAAGACGTTAAAAGCCTTCGTCAGCGCCATCAATGGCGCTGACGATGGACGCGCCAGTTATCAGAGATGATTGGATTTGTTCTTGGTTGTTTCAACCACAAGTAAGTTGCTGTGATTCTGTTGTGCGATTCATGGGCTGTTCCGCCTTCACGAGCTACACTGCACACGCTAAGACCTTAAAGCCATGCTCCGGAATATCATCCAAAACAAGGTTTCAACAGCGGCGCTGTTGTTTCTAGCTGTAATAAAACTCCTGGTCGGCCGCGGCGGCGGCTTTTCAGTGTGTTCCAGATAGCGGTGTGTTCCAGATTTCGGCGCACGTTAAAGACCCCAGGTCGTCCAAATTAATCCGGAGCCCTCCACTACGGCACGCCTCATTGCCTATGCAACGTCGGCGCGTTAAACCCCAGAATCAATCAATCAATCAATCAATCAATCAATCAATCAATCAATCAATCAATCAATCAATCAATCAATCAATCAATCAATCAATCAATCAATCAAGAAAACATCTGGTCATAGTTACTCCCGCTGTTTGCTATGCACATGAGCATGCGCCTGAGCATGAGGAGCTCCCGGCGTCGTCCAGGCTCGCGCGTGGCGCTCGCAAAAAATACCAAGAAAACAGTTCACGTGCATCCGCGCCTCAAGGGGAGGAGCACAAGACAGCTCACGCTACAGACGCCCAGTTCGCGAAGCCGGTTGCCGCCGGTTCTAGCACGTGCTGACGTGTTCCACCTTGGGAGAAATGTGAAACCCTGCGGACAAAACTATCCGGGCCCGCCAGTCATGCATGAGGAAAACGACGATGTAGATGGATATGACGATGACTCTACCACAGCGAAAGGCGACGACGGAACATATAAATAAATGATTTCAAACCTAATACAATGTGTGGTGGTGTGTCCTTCAGTGCTTACATAAAAAGAAGTCCTCCAGCTTCGCTATGGTTCAAGCCTTCCGCAACATTGCGCAAGTTTCACCCGTTTTTTTTTTTTTTTTATGAGGAACCACAACGAGCATAATAAAGAACAACAGTGGCAACGCTCACACGGAGATTCAATAGTGCACCCGATCCTATCCAAGAATTCCCAATGAGGGTGAGGTGGAGGGGAAATTATTTATACAGAAGCGCATGACAGACTTCGGACGCCCAAGCAAGCCTGCCTTTCCGCCATGGAAAGCTGCACCATGGGATATAGGCTTCACCATACCAGGTATAGGCAAGAAATCATCTCTGCCTGAGCCAGCCTTGCGATACTACACGCTGGAGCATATCAGTTCGCGTTATCTTGGCCACGTTCAGGTATATACAGACGGATCCGTGAAGTCTGACTCGTCAGCCATTGGAGTTTGGATTCCGTCGGTGGGTCTCTGTGAAAGAGAAACTCAGTCACAAGACGTCGTCCACCTTCACTGAGTTAACTGCTGTTAGGGCGGCACTCCTTCACATCACCAATAGTCCCGCTCGACAACGGGTGATTTTTACCCACTCGCGGCCTGCCTTGCAAGCACTGATAAAGCCATCCCACCTCTGCGGCCAACTTGTGCGTGAGCTAAACGCATTGCACACACTAGGGCTACGAGACGGGCACCGCATCTCGCTTTAATGGCTACCAGGTCATTCCGGCATCCAGGGGAATGTCATCTCTGACGCAGCAGCGAAAAAGGCGCACAATCTGCCTGTGTCTATTGGAATCCCGTATTCCAGACAAGACGGAAGTACGGCCGTGAATGCGCTTGGATGGAAACTGCAGTTATCAGCTTGTCAGGAACCTCTTAAGATACCCTTGCCTCTGCACGCGATTGACCCTCAGTGCAATTTCCAGTTTCCGCGAGGTCTGCAAAAGAAAACTGAGGGTGTCCTTCACCGACTACGCCTGAACGTTGCCTTCACTGGTAGTTTTCTTTTTAAGATAGGCTGGGCGGACTCGCCATTGTGCTCTGTGTGCTCTGTGAGAGACGACATACAGCATGTCTTGTGTTACTGTCAGAAGCATACAACTCAACGCGAAACAGCTAAAAGAACTCCAGTGCGACTGCTACGAGGACACTCTTTAGAGCTGCGTCACTTCCTTGGTCCGTGGCAAAATCACGCTGATGCGGCGCGAGGTACAAAGGCTCTCTTAACTTTTCTGTCTGACACGGGACTAACCGATGTTCTTTAGACTTGGGATCCTCAGATTTTTTCTCCTAGTGCTGTAAATTTTTTCTACGTTCCGAACTAATTTTATTTTCTTCTCCCTCTTATTCATTGTTGGTGCGCACTTCTCCCCCTCTTCTTTTTTTTTTCTTTTCACCTCACTATGTTCACCCCCATCAGGCCCATCTGAAGTAGCAAGCCCCGCCGTTTGTGGGGCTAACCTCTTCAGTATTCATTAAAGTTTTCTCTCTCTCTCTCTCTCTCTCTCTCTCTCTCTCTCTCTCTCTCTCTCTCTCTCTCTCTCTCTCTCTCTCTCTCTCTCTCTCTCTCTCTCTCTCTCTCTCTCTCTCTCTCTCTCTCTCTCTCTCTCTCTCTCTCTCTCTCTCTCTCTCTCTCTCTCTCTCTCTCTCTCTCTCTCTCTCTCTCTCTCTCTCTCCACCGAACGGACTCATCTTGGCCGTGAGCGTGATGCCCATTGTGCGCGATTTCATTTTCAGTCGCACTTCTCCTGTTCGGGTTCTATCTTCCAGTGGACGATTGCTGGAAGCACCGATATCACCCATCAAATTTTTGCTTATCCGCTGTTGTCGGCACAAACTTTTCGGCCAATAAAATGAGGCATGCGTAAATGTCACCCATGAGAATCAGGTCATACATAACTCTCACAGAGAAAGAGAGGGGGATAGAGAGAAACAAAAGGCTTCCGCGTTAACCGATATCTTGCATTGCCCCAGTTGGAGCTTTCGTGTTTTCTACCGCGTACCGTACTCACCCTGTCGGTTTGCGGCACTGCGAATGTTTATAACGCCAAGCTTCGACATATCACCCGATGAATCAAACACCCTTATCTATGTCCCCTTAGTGCAAGAAAAAGTAAAAAAAAAAGGATTCAAAACCCTACGCAGCAAAGCAAGTTTGAAACGAAGAAAGTGCGACCTCCATAATACCGGCGTGCACGCAGGCCCGAGGCCCCACATAAACCCACCACGGGGCCACGTCAATAGGGGTCATGCAGCATACGAATTCCGCCCTCGCGAGTGTACGCCGGGGGCCGAGACAGGGGAGAGAAATCCCCGGTGAACCCGACCCGCTTCGTTCGTTCGACATCGCGTGAGCGGCAAGACACGCTGGCACGACGACGGCCTCGTGTACTTCCGGAGTAGCGAAATTGAGGTGGCACTCGGGCAATCGGGACCGTGGTCCGCTGCCCTCCATCAGCGCCGCTCGCCGGCCCCCACCGCGGCATTTGTAAGCGAGGCCTGGCTCGAGCCTCCCTCGCGCATTGCTTTAAACGCGCGGGGCACTGCTGCTTGACCGTCGTGACAGACCGCGGCGACAGAACAAGAATGCCGCCGCCGCCGGAAGCCAGAAACGACCACCTTTACCATACGAAGAAAGCCCCCGTGTGGCGTTTACGAACTGCGAATCGGTTACGGCGTGCTTTTCAGAGCTCCCATTTGCCAACAGCGCATAAGTCTCATTACAGCACGACCGAAGTTCCCGTTCATTTGGCGAGAGAAAAAAAGTTGAGAGCTGACGATTTTCGGAACATTTATGTCTTGAAGGTGTTGTTTCGGCGCGTGCCGGATGGTCACGACTGCACCGCTGGGCAGTTTTCCGGCGCAGCTCATCTTCAAGAATGCCTTCTCTTTTTCTTAACGGCGTTTCAGTTTCCGCTTCCATGACCGACGACGTAATGATGTTGCATCTATGGAGTTATTGGCTCACGTAACAAAAGCATTGCGGATGAGCCGTGACTACGCGGTCCTGTCAGCGGAAACTTCCGCTGCCCCGGAGAGATGGTCGGCCCTGTCATTCATGAGGAGGCGGCATGCAGAACAACACGCGGAAGTATGCTTCCTCCCCCCACCCCCCCCCCCCCCCCCCTCCAACCTTTTGTTTCGAAGTTGTCGTGAGAAGCAGAGGCGCTGTTTTGCATGTGTGCTTTTGTGCTTCCTGTTTCGGTTCCTTCCTCTGGTCGTTATTTCCTAATTGCGCTCTCCCTCGTCATCCAGCAAGAAGCATTGTTGAGAAGAATGGCCGAGCAGTGTTTGTTTTGCCTTTGAAGAGTAAAAACGCAAGCGAACAGAGTGCGGCGGTAACGGTAATAATTAATCGCCCTTCTGTGGCAATGGGCCTTTTCATATCTGTGTACTGGTCTTATGTACATAGCAATACGGAGCAGTAGGGACTGTTAAGAATCTGTCAACAAAATAACGTTACAATATACGCAACTTAATTAAATAATTGCTACATCAGTGACTCTATCATGCCAAGAAAAAGGTTTACTGAGCAGCCCGCTCTAGATATGACCAATGTTACCTTGGCATGTACCCTACTTTATGCATATATCTATGGTTTCTTGAAAAAAAAATTCTGTCTTTATGTCAACGGCAGGTTGTGTCTTTCCCGTACAAATTTCGTTTATGTGCCAGCTGCTTCCCACCAAATAGGTTCCAACTAGCAAAAGTTAGGTTATAATAATATTTAAATTTCAGCTGAATTGCTGGTCCGCATGGTATCGTCACAATCAATGATATAGGTTCAACAAAGCCACCGCAGAAACCTCACTAAAACTAAAAGTACTTGTCCGGTTCCGAAAAGCAAAGATATCAAGTTCTGGGCTACTGATACCCTTACTCGAAAAAGACAACCAAATCAAATGCTCGGACGTTTTGTTCTTGCCTACAAAAAAAAAGAACGAAATAAGAAAACATTTTCCCTTTGTAGATATCGGGTAGCTGCAGTGAATATTACGAATAGAACACATTCCGGTACGGCGCAAACCGGTTCAACCGGACATGTTTTATTTAAGTTTTATGAGCGTTCGACTGACGGTTTACAGAAGGCGGGTGATGAAGTGTGCATATTACAATATTATAAAGCGATGCAGAATTTTTTCGGTCTTTTTCGCATTTTAATAATCTAGAAAAATAATAATCACCTTTAGTTTGCTTCCTGACCGCCAACCCGGGAAAGAGAAATGGGAAGGGCAAGGCGCTCGAAACCTCTTTTGGACGCATATACTCAGACATCAAATCCACAAACTATAATGGATGTGACTATTATTCCTTCGAGGAGTGAATCGGTATCGGTCACTTGCACATGACGAAATTCTGCCGCATTATACCATGCGGGCTACTATACGCCGTGCTGTGAACGTAATCATAATTTTTCTTTTAACCATTTGACCGTTCTTTACTGCAGTCTTGATTAAAGAAAGCGAAAATTTTCGCTGTGGTGCTTACGAAATGAGCCTAGTTAGCCGCTCCTAGCGAGGCCTAGCACAAACCAGGCTTTTTGTTGAGCTAATACAGAGATGTCTATTGAAACGGTGTCTTGGGAGGTCCTCAGGGAACATGACCGTAAAGAACACTCGAAACGTATACAGAAAACAGCGTGGGGTTTCGCGCATGTGGACGGGCAACAATGGTAGGTACAGCGCTTCGGAAATCACCTTCTTCGTTGTCTTGCTTTGTACCGCTTCGGAGGCAACCGTTTCGAACAAGTCACCGAGACGCAGAAACCGATTTCTGTCGAACACAGCGACAAGCACAATGGCGTCCCTCACATAGCGTGGTCGCGTGGTCGACCAAGCTATTTTTAACGGCTCGGTTTACGCAACGCTGGCCTATTCTCGGGCCGATGCCTCGAGGCCCATTATCGCGACCCGCAAAAGGCGTTTTTTCAGGAATGTGAGCCCCTACTGCGCGCCAACAAAGAGACCACTATTGACAGCAGGCCAATGCACGGACGGGCCGACAAGAATAGCTACAAGGACAGCTCGCTTGGAAACTGTCGTCTTTTCACGTTTATGCAACTCGGGAAAATCCGACCATCCGATACGAAGACAACCCATGAAGACACAGTAACAGCGTGCAGACTGCTGAAGTGTCCCCTCCTTTCTTAACGTCTTCATAGCCCCTTCGACGATGTTTGGATTTTAATGGCGCAAAGCCAACTAAGGGCAAAGAGCGCTAAACAAAAGTCATTTCATGAGAGCGACATGAAAGGCAAAGTAAAACATAAAAATAAACACAGTAAAACACAACGTAAAGAAGATGACTCGTGTAAAGGGCCAGGTTGTCAAGATGCATGATAAGAAATGAGATGTAAAATGTTTACGGCGGTAAGAAAATCAAAACACGTTTAATTGAAAACATGGGCTCGTCTCCTAAAGAAGTATGACGGGTATTGTGGAACATGTCATGTGTATAGTTGTGGGAAGCGTTTGCGTCGTGTTATGTCAAGTGTCTTGCATTGAATGAGTATGTGGATTACGGATAGGCCCTCTCCACACCCGCTGCACATGGGTCTTGGGGATCCAGTGAGCAGATGGGAGTCTGTTAAATGTGTGTGGCCTATCCGTAACCTTGCCAATGCCACCTCTGTGTGTCGGTCGTGTGAATCGGTTGTGTATCGTCCCAAGTGTGGTTTTACAATGTGCAGTTTGTTGTGTCTATTCACTCCAATGTTTTTGCCATGTTTTACGTAGTTGTTGTTTTATGTGTGGTTTGAAGTTGGTGTAGGGTACTGTTATGTGCACTGCGTTTGTAAGTGCAGCAGCGGTCATTTCATCTGTCGTCTCATTTCCAGCGATCCCTGAGTGGCCTGGGACCCAACAAACAGTCACCTCAAGGTTTGAGCCATATTCCGACATAATTGGCGCAAGAAGAAGATTGATTATGCAATTTTTGGATTTCTTTTGGGATGATAACGCCCGTACGACACTTGGTGAATCAGTGTAAATGACGGATTTTGGAATATGACATTTCACAATGTGATTCACAGCAAAACAGATTCCATAAGCTTCTGCTGTGAAGATGCTGCAAGTTACATTCATGGATTCAGAAGCTATAAAATTGGGTACGTGCGCAGCACGTGACACGGCGGAGGCAGTTTTGTTCATAGCCCACTTTATGAGTTTGTTACGAAGCCCTAAAAGCTCTCGGTCGCCATATTTTATTTCCTCCTTAAATAAAACTCAAAAGTTGGACGTGCGGCAACGCCGGGTAATGAAAAGCTCTTGATTAATACAAACTGCGGGTTAATGCACTAAATCATGGCGTCGTGGTAAGAATCATGGCCTGAAGAGGGGAAAGTTCCAGTGTTTACTAAAAGGCATTGAAGGCACACGCAAACACCTCGACATAATCAGGCTACCGCAAAGGGTAAAAGGAAGAGGGGAGAAGAGACATGGGAGGAAAGCAGAGAAAGATTGAAGCGGACAAAAAGAAAGTACAATGTAACGCCATTGTGCGATCTATCCAGCTCATATTACGCACCCGCCCTAAAAAATGCGGGCAATTACTAGCATTAAATGCGCTTGTGGGCAAACGCGTCACAATTCGTGTTCTTATCGAGTGGGCAGCATTATTTATTACCTACCTCCAGTGTCTGTAATCGTCAGATCTAATCTCAGTCATCAGGACCATATCTAATAACTCGTTAATTAGCCTTGTGGGATTTGTTTAATTTTCTGCATATGCTGTCCGCTAGGTAAATAAATCACCGGCAAACAAAAACATTCACGTTTCTTCGAAGTTTCTTGAGAAACGCAGTGCGTGCGCGTGCACTCCTACGCGTAACTCTTCCCTTGCAACAACTTCAAACACTCACAGTGTGAGCGAATGCTACGGTATTTGAAGAGAAGGTTCAGGCAATTATGCTGAAAGAGGAAATGGTAAAGCAATTAAAGTTCAAGCAGGGCCTACATGTCTGTTAGTAAATGGAAGACGAAGAGGACACTGTAAAGCAATCATTAAGAAATTTCTGTTCATCTTGAAGGTGGAAGCGCTGACACAACAGACACGAAAGTAGAAAAAACTGCGACGACACGGCGCTGTTCTTTCTACTTTCGTCCTTGTTGTGTAACCTTTCCCACCTTCAAGATGGACAGCTACCAACTAGCCCAATTGTCCGTTCTACTGCAGAAATTTCTGTGCCCCGCCCTATAACGAGCAAACCCTGCTGGCCGGCAGACTTCTCACGGCGCGAAAGAATATCATATCGCAATTGTAGGCTTGCCCACACGGACCATTTCGGGGTGTGGAATACGCTCCAAACGACACGACAAGCTCCTCTTCGATGCTTGAAGATGGTGGCACTGTCGTGGGCCGCGATTCACACACAATCCGGCTACCGGCAGTCGCGTTACTTGTTCCTTCTTTCCTTGGTTATTCTTCCGTCTTTCTTCTCCGTCTTCTTCAGATTCCGGGACCACGTGCAGCAGGAAAACAAGGCGCCTCTGTTTCACGCAACTCCGATCATGAAGGTCGCGGAGGCGCTTATCTCCCTGACATGGACGCTGCTCTCTGTGAGCAAGCCTGGCACGCGTGGGCAACACACGTGGCGCTTTGTTCGCGGGCAGAGCTGTGCCTAGTGCGAGAGCACCAGGGTCAACAGAGCAGAACGTCGGATAAATCACTGAGCTCCTGCTTGAGGAAGATGAATGCGCGAAGCCAACAAGCCCGCGGTATTCTGAAGCAGTTAACGCAGCTGCCGTAAACGCCAGGGTATACCGTACTTTGCCTGCAGCGTTAGTTCCCCATTGTGTTCCGTAAAAGGATTGCAGTCAACCGCTGTTTCTGGAGTAGTGTATAGACATGTTCAGCTTGTTCGCCCTGGGCGCAGACATTTTATTAGTGGGTCTGCGCAAGCGCCCATTAAATTG
The DNA here is from genome assembly GCF_048455015.1 of Haemaphysalis longicornis. Taxonomy (NCBI): domain Eukaryota; kingdom Metazoa; phylum Arthropoda; class Arachnida; order Ixodida; family Ixodidae; genus Haemaphysalis; species Haemaphysalis longicornis. The sequence goes on along the minus strand of NW_027526361.1, from coordinate 42,253,412 downwards.
GCGCAGTCGACAGGATGACCTAACTGCGCATGCGCATCACAGTCCAGAACATTCCGGGATGTTATCAAGGCTTAAGGATTGAAGAGGTGTATAGTTCCACAGAGGCTTACGCACAAAATCCGCCTTAGTGCATCCAAATAGGAAAATTGACTCGAATTTTGTCGCGACTCCCGAAGAGTTGCGATCCGTCCCCTCACCCGGTATGTTCTTACAGTCCGCACTAGCAGGTAAAAAAAAAAGGCCTGTTTCGCCGCATAACGATAACTTACAGACTTGTAGATGAAATAAATGACATCTCATTCAGACAATTAAGCTTATCATCTCCAGTTTCTAGATGAAATAAAATAAGTGTTTCAAGACCGCCGTACGCTACCAACACCTGTCCTACGACGTACAGAGTGTTAAGTCTAACAACCTCGGATTTTTTACATGGGACCAAAACGTAGCATAACTTTGGGCTCTATGTAGTTTCATAACAATCAAAGGTGTTCGGAGGGCCTTGACCGCGTTTTTCTCTGAACAATCTCTGCCAAGGAGCGTAGGGGCGGCGCATTTCTGCGCAGGCGCGATTTCGTGGGCTTGAATCTGAGGCACAGTCGCTATACATGCCGGTAATAATAAGGTGCAATAAGAACCACGCTGGGAAAACTTCCCTGTGCTAACGTTTCGCTGCACGTTAAAGAAACCAGGGGTAGTTCTAACTAACCTTTGTGCCTTATTACTGCTGCACACTTTAGAACGGACAGTACACATGATTTGGGGCACTGAACTGTGCATATTTTGCTGATTGTAACGAGCGCCGGGGAGGGTTCCGCTTCCAGCGTGATGCACAGAACTACGTGTACAGCGGGGCGGATCATATCGCCCTCTTGCGTGCCGTTCCATGGTGTGCACATCGAGGAACACGGACGGCCGAAGGTGGCGAGATTCCGTCTGAGACTGCGCCGCCGTATGCTTTGGCGCGCTCGGTTATGTGGCGAACCCGCTCAGAACAGCTCGAGTCGGGCGCGCGGGCGTTGTAGCGTGTCGGCGACGCGGGCTTACCGTGGGGCGCTGGAAATTCACTGTCCGCTGCGTTCTCTTGGCTGCTGGAACGCGCCTAACTGGTCCTGTTTGCCTGCCTGCAGCGAAGACAAAATGCTGCCCCGAAGTGCTTATTATTGTTTATTTATTTATTGGCCCCTCCCGCATTGCGAACTTCATTACATATAATTACAACTTTTGCTGAGGTAAAAAGGTACATCATCGAATTCACGCTATAGTTGTTGAATGACGTATAGGCTCAACACCCGTACATCTGCTCTATCCCCTTTTATTATTATTAACGCAAAATCACTAAATGCCCATTGACCAAAAAATTAAAGCCGTTCCACTCGATGTGAAAGCTGTCGGAAGTGCAGAGCAGTGATTCGCCATAATGGGCTGTAGCGCCGTTATCTGCTCACTGCTACAACCAGTCACTCTCTTCGCCGCCCTGTCTAACTCCTCTCTTGATGAATGGAACGGGGGTTCGTCCAATGCAATTCAATTTTCCCGCCTTCGCAGTGCTCGCGTGCCCCCTGCCTGGAAATTGCGCCAGCGCCAGTTCTGTTCTTTTTGTGCTTTTCCTCCCGCACGTGCTGGCGTTGCACTGCCACTTTTTTTCGCTTACTATTGTAAAAGCCAACCAAACGAGTGTTCCGAACTAAATTAACGCGGGCGCTGCAGGGTAACTACATATATCTTGCCTCGAATGCACCTGCAGTCTTCTTTACGCTAAACAACGGGTAGATGTATGACAAGCGCCAGCGGTGCACGAGTTTCGAACGGTTATGACTATTTTAACCGCTTGGTTTTCAAAGCCTCTGTGGGACGCCCCTACGACGGTACGCCGGGCTCTACTTGGGTCCGTTACCTCGCTGCGCCGTCTGATACCGGCAGTCGCCTGAAATCGAGCGTTACAGCGAGCTACGACGGCAAGGTGAGTTCCTAACGTGCGCTGCATTTAAAAAGCAGCCGTCAGGGTCAGTAAAGTTAGGTTTGTTGTTTAGGTGAATGGTATCGCCGTGGATGGGTGAAAGTAGCCGATGACGTTGACGCAGGAGGTAGTTGATGAAGAAAAAGTCTATTTACACTTATTTACAGAGCAGACGATGAAGCATAACATAAGACAAAGAAAACTGGATTAAAATTAAAAGGCGCCGCAGCGCGCAAGGGGGTATCGCGGCACGATCCCTGGTGGGGGCCCGGATGCCAAAAGGGGTGCCGAACCGCCGCATGCTTCGACAAGTTTGTTCGGATCTGCGGCCCAGAGCGGTCGCGCCAAGACTTGCTCCCGTGGCGGTTTCTGGGCGCCAGAGCCCCACGAATTTCTCGCCAACCGTGCGGCGGTTCGGCACCCCTTTTGGCCTCCGGGCCCCCACTAGGGATCGTGCCGCGATACCCCCTTTGCGTTGCATCTACACAGGGGTTCCCGCGAGGGGAGGTGGGAGTAATTTTGGTTTGTCTGTCTGTCTGTCACTCGATTCAGCCTCCCGGCCAAAGTGAAACCAAATCTGCGCAATAGTCTTATATACTGACAGCCAAATCTAAACGTCTAAGTCCGGTGTTAATGTTCAAACTTGTACCCGCCGCGGTGGCTCAGTGGCTAAGGCGTTGCGCTGCTGAGCACGTGGTTGCGGGTTCGATTCCCGGCCGCGGCGGCCGCTTTTCTGATGGAGGCGAAAAGCAAAAATGCCCGTGTGTACGAGATTTCGGCGCACGTTAAAGATCCCCAGGTGGTCAAAATTAATCCGGAGCCCTCCACTACGGCGCGCCTCATCGCCTGCGTTGCGTCGGTGCGTTAAACCCCACAATCAATCAAATCAATGTTCATACTTGTCAACATTGTTGAACAAGAACAAGACATATTGCGCAAAAATAAGGCAGCAAATCAATACATGAGTGATATTTGCAGTGTTCCTTTATTAAAAATTCATGGATGCTTGGTTTTTAAAATGAAATACTACACCAATTGCAGAAAATCGTCGCCTGCTGTTGCCCGCGCCACTATAGCTCTTGGAGGAATTTTAAGAAATCAAATGGCAACAGTAACGAAAAGTTCCACTAGATAGGTTCCTTGTTCTGCTTGGAATGCACGAGGAGTAGGGCAACGTGGTTCTATAAATATTATAGTAGGGTGCCTCGAATCACGCGCGTCTCCGCCGTATGGCAGTGCTGGCATCGAGGCAACCCGGCCTGGAGCAGTGGAACGCGGTAAATTTAAATTGACTTGAGAAAACCTCCAGCGTGTTATCTTGGGAGGAACGACATGGGAGAGGAACAGCATGAGAGGTGAGAGGGAAAGAGAAGGGAGGCGTTTAAATGGCAGGGGCGCCAGTCGTATATCGTCTTTCCTCGACATTTCCAACGAAAGGAGCAGATACGCGGCCATTTTTTTTCGAAAGACGCTTGGTTTTTATTTGGAACACCGTCACGAGCTTGATGTCCCTTTGTGGAAACCCATTGTGAAAAAGTGGCTTTTCTGCAGTGCTTTTTAGTGTAACATCGCCACCAGTGACACATAGAAGGCCTCGCTTCAAAAAAAAAAAAAATTCCCGCGCCTTCCCGAGTAAATGCAGAGCATTGGGGGTCGTTAACGCCGCGTAAAGTCGCGTTAGGGTGGGTAGTTGGGTCGTAGTTGCGTTGGTGTTGGTTTGGGTTAGAGAGAGGAGAGTAAAGTCGCGTTAGGGTGGAGCGAGCGTCAACCAAGGAAGGAAGGAGCAACGCAGTGACTGAAGCACGAGCGACCGCTAGCCGCTTTATATTTGCAGCGCGCGCAGTATAGGGAGAGCAGTACGGGAAGGAGAGCGCGCACGCGCAAGCAGCGCGTGCCCTTCCACGCCCCACCGCGCTGCTATCACGCACCTGTTACGCCGAGACCGCGACGGAGCGAACGGGCTGACTACGACGCATGCGCGCGCCAGCTGCTGTTAAGAGAGAGGAGGGAAGGAGGAGAGGCGCACCTGCTGCGGACGCGGAGCTGTGGACGCCGTCCGACGCAGGAAGAGGTGAGGCTAAGAAATGCTCTGCATTTAAAATAGTAGAGAAATACGTGTGTTCCTTGGTGTGTTCCGCCTGGTGTGTTCCGCCTGGATAATGTGTTCGTCACTTACATACCCTCGCGATTAAACCCGTCAGTTTGTCTGTAACGCTTGGTGTGTCCCATTTTCGCCGCGAAACAAAATTATATTAATAAAGGTTCCTAGGGCCTTCATATTTTATAAAATACCGGCTATATTGCCCCTAATTATGCCTTTCTAGCAATGTAGTTATGCTTGACACTGAAGCCAACTTTAAAAGGGCTCGATGTATAGTGTTTTAAAAGGCTAATGGGGTCTTATGAAAGTGTTCAATTTATGGTGTTGCGGCCTTCATGCATTAATAGCAGACTTCCTATACCCCCTGAAAAAATATCTCCCAGCAATGCACTTGTAGATAGAAGTAAAGCCGATTTTAAAGGAACTTGGTGTACAGCGCTCCACAGGTATGCATGGTCTTCTAGGGAAGTATTTAATAAATGGTGTTAGGGCCTTCCTACTTTGCTATGCCACTGTTTATATTTCCCCCGCAAAAAACTCTTCCCATGAATGAATTCCCGTGCAGTAGGGAAACAAAATTTGAGGGGCTTGGCGCATTCAAAGTAGCATAAGTATTCATGGCACGTGTGAGCGATTTCCCACGTGTGAGCGGTTTTCTGCAATTTTTGTATACATCTCGTCATAATCATCATCCCGATCATCATAAGCAGCAGCAACGGCAGCCTATTTATGTCCACTGCACGACAAACGTCCCTCTATAGAAGTGGGAGAATATATATTACCCAATCTACTCACAGTGATATGTTTATAATATTGCACCTACTCTGCCTTTTCTTCTTTAATTAAGGAGCATAAATATTCATCGAATACACCGGAACGTCCATACTCGAGAAGTAAACCATACGGTTCCAGCATTAACATTTTTCCCGCGACCTGGTCAGCGGAAGTAACTGCTCCCGTTCTCACCTTCCCGCGGCTAAGGAGGCGCGAAATTCGAACGGGTACGGCACGGTTGGGAAATGCCGCCGCACGGAAGGTCCTGGTACGACCTAGCCCGAACTGCCCTTCGCCACGCATGCAACGGCTTAAAAAACCAGAAGAAGGGCTGGTCGCGAGGAATGCGCATTGCGGAGCGACCGAACAGCAGCAGCAGCAGCAGCAGGAAGACAATCAGGCTCCGAGGGTCGGTCGTCGCGGCGAGAGTTGATCGTCGTGGATCAGCGAGAGAGAAATGGCCAGACCCCGGCTGGCGGACCTTTCTGCCGGGAAGAGGGGGGAGCTGGATGCAGCGGCAGCAGTGGTCGCTCTCTCTCGCCCCTTGGGCTGTAGGTTGCTCTGTCCTGGTTTCCAGGCGAGCCGCTCTGCTGCCGCCGCCGCCGCCACCGCGTCGGCTCCATTCCAGTGAGCGGGTGCGCCGTTCAGCCGTGCGGGACTTGTTTGCACCCAGCGCGCGCCTCCCCGAGGACGAGAGAGAACCCCGGCTGCTGGACCGCGCTCAAGGACGCTCGGGCTCTCCTCCGACTCTCGCTGATCGCGCGTGCTGCGGGAAAGCCCACTTATCACTTCTTCTACCCACCTGTCGACGTCGCCTTCTCCATACCCTCGTCGCTTCGTCGCGTGAGCGCTGCGGCGGCCTGCCTGCGGATGACTGGGGTGAAAAGTGTGCTTCTCCGGAGGTGACGACAGCTGCGCGTTGTTGATGCCGGGGGAGACCCCTTTCCGAGTTTCGTCGCTGCTACCCGGATCGGCGTTGTGTCCGGGTGTGAGAGCGGAGGATTTTGCGAGATCTGGATAACTGTCACGGTGAGTCCGTCAGCGGCCTGTTTTATATCTATCTAGACGCCGAAATTGCGCTCCCTTGAGAAGAGAAAATTGTTCTGGTGGCGTTCCTATACGAGAGTGTCACGGATGTTGACCCTCATGGAAACCGCTGGAATAAACCTTATCAATCTCCGGCAAGGGGTTTGTTGGTAAGGTGCCCAACGCTGCTCGAACACCGCTAAACCCAGTGCTCGGCATTCCAAACGTGTGACGTGAATGTCACTGCAAGACTTGAATGGTTTCCTTTGAGCAATTTTAGGTATATTGCTTACGCCGTTAGGAACAAATATGAAAGCAGTATTGTGTCGCCTTTTTTCGATCGTGTCATCTAACCATTTTTCTGCCTGCCGGAAGTAAAATTCCAGGTCTTTGAAGATGTACTTTATTGTATTTCTTTCTTACGCGCGAAACCATGTTAGGTGATTCATGAATGTCTACTGAAATGGAAAGAATAATATTACGAAGGAAGAGTCCAGAGTCGAAACCAGGTGGGCATGCCACGAAGTAAAGTGCGTAAGTTCCACAGACAGCTAAAAACACTTTCTCTGTCGTTATTGTAACACGTCGAAAGACGAATTATTCGCTCAGGGGCAACTTAACATTTTATTCCGAGAAGCCAATTTAGCTGTGCTTACTTTCTCGTGGTCCCCAAAATTCTGCCTTTCAGTGAAAATTTGTTCCCTCGAAAACTGCATCTTTCATTGATCGATTCGAAGGCACCCACATTGGCTGCACGACAAATCTGGATATTTCTCAACTCAGCTTTTTACCAGAAAAATGGACAGTTGCTACTCTCGTAGTTTATGGCCCCAAGGTGCCTGCGTACGCAAGGGCAGTGCTCTGTAAAAGAGTGAAACAGCGCTCCGTCAGTTTTTGCCAGGAAGGATTAGATAGCATAAGATAACAAAATGAGTCCAGTTGGTAAGGGGACGTCTTGAAAACCAGCACGACGAACCCAGAGCAACGGCCGGTGGAGAACTGCACAGCGACAGCCTTGCGCAAAAGTTTACGGACCACGAAAATGGAACTTTTAGGTTATTTCTTTAGCGGTAGCAACCCGTAAACTGTGGTATGCATGTGAGACGTATAATTACTAAAGTACTGCAATGCCGCACATAATACCCCGGGCTGCCGTGCGGCAGAGAAATAAACCAAAATTGCTGCTTTCGTGGTCCGTAAACTTTTGCTGTTTACGGTACGTCTGTCCCGTTGCACTGTGTACTCCTCACAGGTTCTGAAAGGTTCTATTCATTTCTTGGCCGCACTTCACGTCACCTTCTTTCTTCGCTTGGATTATATTCACCAAAAACTTACTTCGACGTCGTTTGGACAGGTGTGATAGGTATATAGCTCCCACACGAGAAGATCTAGTTTCGTAGCGGGGATGTGATGAGCATTTCAAGAGTAGAAAAAAAACCTGCAACAGAGACAAGACCACTGCAAAGGGGACAGGACGGGCGCCATCTTTTCCGCGTCCTGTTCCCTTTGCAGTGGTCTTGTTTCTGCTTCGCAATTTTTTCTACTCTTGAAATGCAGTACTAACTAGCCCACCAACCTGCCGTACTGTAATGAGCAGCCAACATTATTCGCCCCTACGGTAAAAAATACTTTGTACTTTTTTATAATAAGCCAAGTAATTTCTGCTTGCTCTTGTATAAATCTACGTACACCGAAGATGCCTTAGAGCATGCATCCCCACCCCTCACTTCATAAGATGCAGAAGTGGCACAGATGTTTGCGTACGGACTGCTTTGGCTGACGAATCGTGATGACATACCGCTGTTCGCTAAGAAGATCAATCATACGGCTGCAAATTAATAACTTGTTATGTTGAAGTAGATATCAGTGCCTCCTGCTATTAAGGAAAGGTGTTTCTCCTCGTGGAAGAGAAGTTTCGCCCGCCATTTTTGCTGTGTTCTTTCAGAAAAAAAACATTAAGTTTGGAGCACTGTGGACTAGTGGGACTTGTGTTAGCATGCCTTTTTATGCAATTCTCTGCTGCAAAATAAGTCGATTGAACAAGTTAGTTAAGTTCTTCTTTAGGCCCCACATCCATGGCTTAGACACGAAGGGGATGCTAATTTGCAAGACCGCGAGGAGGTGAAGTGGGCCTGGCCGTCCGTAGTAAAAATAACAAAATTAAAATAGTGCTTGGAACGAGACGGAAGGGGAACAACGCAAATGTTTGTGTTTGTGTCATTCAATATTATTTTTATTTGAAGCACTGCTTCTGAGATTATGGGACATGTTTTGTACGGCGTTCACAATACCTCCATTAGGACCCTTTTCATGTAAGAAAAAGGACAACTGGGTTATTTCGCATACAGCTATCATTTATGAGGGATCTCGGAGCCTTGCCTATTATAACATTTAAACCAAAATAATTCTATAAACAATATGGCCACCCAAAAAATACCTTTTCCTGAGTACGAAGAGGCAGCGTTCAATGACGATGCTATGCCGTATCAGGGGCGTACCAATGCCTACCAACCATTCAGGCATAGACCGCTTGAAAGAACCTGTGCACGAAGCTGTCCCCATTTTACTGCCTCGTCATTAATGCTATTTTTCAATATTTTGCAATGGCACCCCGGTAAATAAATCTTCCTCTGCACCCGAGTTCATTGTGTTTGACAACAACCTTTGCTCTTGTTTTGTTTCTGCTAAGCACATCAAATAAGACCCTTACTAAGTGCCTGCCATATGCCGAGCAACTCCAGTAGATGATAACACCCCCATCTCCATTTTAGGTACAAAATGTGAATTAGATACACTGAAGATTTTTCAATATACAATTAAAATTTGGGAAAGTGGAGGAAGAGGTGTCGTCGACAACATGGGCATGAAGAAAGATGATTGTGAGCGTCTGGGAAAGAAGTTTAAAAAAAAAATATATATATATATATATATATATATATATATATATATATATATATATATATATATATATATATATATATATATATATATATATATATATATATATATATATATATATATATATATAATCTTTTTTTTTAAACTTCTTTCCCAGACGCTCACAATCATCTTTCTTCATGCCCATGTTGTCGACGACACCTCTTCCTCCACTTTCCAAAATTTTAATTGTATATTGAAAAACCTATATATATATATATATATATATATATATATATATATATATATATATATATATATATATATATATATATATATATATATATATATATATATATATATATATATATCTGGCAGCACTATTTTAAAGAACGTTAGAAGGCTTTAACAAAACTGCTACATATTTCCTAAAATAGAAAAAACAGCGCTCAATACGGGACACAAAAAAGAAGGCTACACACACATAGCGCTGGCTACCAAGAAAGTATTTATTTGCCTCACGGCAATATAAACGAAAACGCTCGAATCGCTGTTATCTTGGGGCAGCATTTTCGTTTATATTGCCGAGAGGCAAATAAATACTTTCTTGGTAGCCAGCGCTATGTGTGTGTAGCCTTCTTTTTTGTGTCCCGTATTGAGCGCTGTTTTTCAATTTTAGGAAGTATGAACAAGCCCAAACACTTCTACTTGTTTTCGTTTTCTTGTTTTGGAAAAAGTAAACGGCATATTTTATTGAACTGAGTCTGGCAAGTTCAGGTTAACGGGCTTATAATACTCTATTGTAACACGTCAAACAGCTAGCGGCAGCTGTACAAGTACAAGGTTCCACAGATAATTACAGTAATGGACTATCCCTTGTCTTCCTGTACAGGGTAACGTCGTTTGCGAGAATATATGGCCCTGTAGGCCGAAGGCCGCACGGCCTTACCAAAGAGCGGTGCATCTTCGTTCATGCAATTAATTAGAGCAAAAGTTGACGTCTTTTACTACACACGCTACGAAACAAAAAAAAATCGATGTTGGGTGGGCTTAAAATATTTAATAGAGAGTGTGTAAACTTTATTCATTTTGCCAACTGTGTTGCTTAGTCGTCGGCAGTGAGCACTTAGGCTCCGGCAACGTCCTCAGCCAGCTGGACGGCCCCGAGTTGATCTTTCGGGCAGGAGCTGAGCAGCACGGTCTCCCACTTCTCACTGTTAGCGATTGTGCGGCCGTTTTTGATCGCCTGCGGGCATTGCCATAACATGGGCGCCAGGTCTGCTCGTTCCTGACATCTATGCCACTCCCGGGAGTAGCGCCCTGAGTAGCAATACCTATACACAAGTGGGTTTGGGTACGAGTAGGTCTGTAGGAGTCGCCGACCACTGAGCGCCGCTTACTGAGGAATGGGTGCGCGGGTGGGGAGCCCCTGTAATGTCATTGTATGACAATAACCTGTCCCTGCCTGACATGGGGACGAGGTCCGCATCGGAGGTGCCATCCGCTCGGTCGGTAAAGCCTCGAGTGGCTTCGTGCGCAGCCTCGTTCTCTGCTAGGCTGGAGTTGGCGGGAGTTCAAATTAAATTGGCCTTGCCTGTCCGGTTTTTGAGGTAGATACCAGAAATTAGGGTTATCAAGGGAGGCGTCCGCATTCCTCAAATATTTTAAAAAGAGATTTTAGTAACCAGAAGCGACGAGCTCGCACTGAGCCGTCTAATTCTCAACTGCCTCTGATTTCATTTGTGATCCCGATGGAGTGCCCAGCGAGTATTTATGCCTGAAACGGCTATGTGAAGCCCTCGCGTTTTGGACCACAAGACGGCAGCTGCCAGGCCAAGCCAAGCCTGAAGGCTGGGACGCGGTCTTCCCCGTCCTGCGGGACGAGAGCATTCCTCACGTTCCCGGGGGCGCAGCCCCGAGCGGTGGCAGAAGTTCAAGGGAGCAGGCCTGTCGGAGAACCAGCTCGCGAGTCGTTGACTCGGCAGCCTCTGCGTTGCGCAAATGTACAAAGACGCTCTCGTCGTCGGGTCACACCGCGCCAGGGACGTGTCAAGTTGAAGGACCGCGGCACGGGTTCCGCGGCGAGACGCGTCCTTGGCCCACAAAGGGCCTGCCTCGATGATTGGCCTTTCTCGAGCCTACGTTGCTTGCTGGCGGCGCACTGCCGTTTAGCTTAATACCCAAGGGAGTGACTTCTGGGGCTATTGTTGTCGGACGGCGTTTCGTACACATTACACGTTTGTGGTAATGTGCACCTTAACTGCGATAAAACATACTTTCGGGGTTGTTAAATCTTCGTTCGTAGTGTAGATGAGTGCGTTACAAGTGCAGTCGTTCTAAGCGCGATCCAATGTGCATAGGTGCGCAGAGAGAACAGAGATCGTAATGTGAATGGGTGTGCTACGAGTACAAGCGGCTAAACGCGATCACACATGGGGACTAACGCAGAGACAACAGAGGTACAAAGGTAGAGAGATAAAAATCGCCCTTAAATGCTTAATAAACCTTCCCCTTTCGCGACAAGAGGTGCTCTTCCGGAGGAGTTGAGGAGGTCAGGCATTATAAACTAGCAAGTAACAATGAATAATAAGCCGCTGCAGATGTCGTCGCAGAACTGAAAAAGCAAGAATTTAAACATATAAGTCAATTACCCAGCTGTCAATGTCTCCACACGCACCATAGACAATGTCCGACTGCTACGTTCATACTGAGGTATGTTTATGTATCAAATCTGTGCACCACTGCAAGCGCCAGAAACTGCATTCAAGGTTTCATGACTTGTCCACGGGTTTCGACACATTCGGCGCAAGGGCAATGTTTCAGTTGTATTCGTATGCCCAAAACAAAGGTAAAGATTTCGCCAAGAGTTTAAAAGTTCAACGTGGCTTTTCATCATCTATTATCACAAATTGACAATTCATAGTGACGTTTGATTATAGGATACAATAAGAAAGGTTTAATGCGAACAGTACAACGCGACGTAACCACACTCACTGCGGCCTTGTCAGGTTGGACTGGTGCCATATATAGCATTCGCTATCGGTACATAATCATTCAGTGACGGCGTCCACAGGAAGCTGCCTCCAAGAGCCCGAACTTAATGAGCTAGTTAACTTGTTAAAGTTAGGTTAGGACGCATTACAGGAAATTTTCTGGCTCAGCAACTGTCGGTTGCGAGCACCGCGACTTTGAAAGCTTCGGCAGCAATTGTACGTGTAGGTATTCGCTGTGCAACCGATATAGGATCTTCGCGTAGAGCATGTATATTCGGCTTCACGGGACCGGTACGGCGAACCTCGCCGAACCTCTTCCTTGCTTTCTTTCTAACTCGAGAACAGGATCGTAGCTAGTTCCCTCGATCGCGTGCCGCTTATAACCCACTCTTATTCATCCCGGCACGCGTAGCGTTCCATCTTCAGCACTCAACCGCAAACAAAAACCAAGAATCAGTAGCAGAAGGAACCAGAAGCAAAACAAAGGCTCGAGGAGGACGCTACCTGGAGATCGCGCGGCGTTCGAGTACTGCGGGACACTTTACCCGCTGCTGCGGGAGCGGTGCAGAATAGAGTACACGGAGATATCTCTTCTTCATTGGTTGTCTTCTTTCGACTGTTATTTATGCGCGCGCATGTTTTCTTGCTGGACGAGTTTTAGCGGAACTGGAATGCACGCTGCGCCCGTCACGGCAGCGGTGGCTGCGTGGGATATCTGGCATGCTTTAACGCTAGCGCGCTCGCCATGTGGGTCAGTATCCCGCGCCGGGCCCTGTGGAGGAACAGAAGCGATGCGATTGCCTCTCGTGCCACCAACCTTTCCTGGAGGTTGTTGTTGTTGTTCCGGTGTTGGCTCTTCGTTCATTTCTGTGCGTACTGGTATACAAGGCCGGCGGGCTAGAACGTCCGCGCTCTGCGCTCAGCAGTCGCAACGGCGTGCTCCTTATACGTGTTGACGAAAGCTGTGAACTCAATTTGAACCTGAACTTACAGTAGAATGCGAAAATATTAGAATTTCGTTATGAAGATTATATTACCCTCGTGATAAAGGGTATTGCGAACCCTCCCGCAATTTTCTAGCTCGGAAGGGAAGGTAAGGGGGAGACGTGGAAAGGGACGCAAAACGAGAGAAGGAAAATTATGAGAACACTGTGAGAACTGGTACATCCGTTCCGCAGATCGTCTTCTATACTCCATGTACATACTCGTCGTCATTCTACGCATTAGTAGGTTTTTCTTCTTCAACAATTGTCATCATCTTCATAGATTCTCTTGGCTGCTTGTTCGGGGAAACCAGGTTAAACCGTTTTCTGCTTTAGCCAGTTTTTGTCTCTCAGGTGGTGGAGCTGACGTGTATTCACCATCAAGATTCACTCTTTTTCGTAGCGGAATGGTGATGATTATCATGATGATTATGATTATGACGGATAAACTTTATTTGAGTCGAGGTGCTCATTTTAGGGCACCCGCCCGGTGGGAGGCTTCCTTAGCTTCCTTAGTCCGTAATAGAAGGAAACTTAATGAAAAGTCACATCACAATTCCGTGTTTCATAAGACAGCGGTGGGCCGTTCACTTTGAGGGAGAGAGAGAGGAGAAAATCTTCAGCAACTTCTTGAGAGCCCAGGGCGGACGGGTGAACGGTGGGGGACATGCTAGGTTAGACAACCGCTATTGTTACCAAGGAAGACAACCGCGAGGACGTGATAAAAAAGGTCGATAAGGTGTCATCCACTCCTCGTGGGAGAGAAGTGGTTTGATACGAAGGATGCTAAAGCCGCTATACAATCAGCCCTCGTCATAACCAATTCGTTTTATTCGAAATCTAGCTTTATGCGAAAAGTATTATGGTCCCCACTGCAGTGAATTGGAAGCAAACCATCTCCACTTTTAACGAAGTATCGCTTATTACGAAGTCAATTCCCTGTCCCGAGGACTTCCTTATAAAATTTAACCCAGTTCAACCCAGTGTTAAATCTGCCGAAAGAGCGGAGCTGAGGGTAGTCGTTTGAACGATTCCGTTTAGCTTCTGCTTCTTTCTTGTGAGTATTGTTAGAGTCGTCTTAGAGTATAATTGCCATATAATTTCTTTCCGGATAGGTTCAATAAAACAACAGTTACAGCCGTTTTCTGTTACCATACACCCTCCGTATATGCCCCTTAGCGGCTGTTCCGGGATAATCTGTTCCGGGATACCTTCGATGACACAACAGGTAGAGCAGTTTTCTGTAATCATATTTCCTCCGTAGATGGTCATGCTTCATTGCGCAAAAAGCTATGTGGGGAAGCCAGACTGCAAACACCACACGTACACCAATTTTTAATTGGCTTCCCCTTTAAACACATATGCATTGCTCAAAAAACATTTTAGGGCAATATAACACGCCTTGTATGAATGCCCTATGGCCTTGTTTTCTTAAGTTCAGAGCACTTTAGGGGCTCGCCCTGTCGTTGTAGCTCGCTCGCTGGACCCAAGTATAGTCAAACGGCGTTCCGTCGTCGCGGCGTAACCCAGAGGCTTCGAAAGCCAAGCGGTTTATATATTGATAAGCGTTAGAAACTCTTGAACCGCTGGCGCTTGCCATGCATCTCCCCGTTTTTTAGCGCAAAGAAAACTGTAGGTACATTTGAGGCAAAATATCCGTAATTTATGGGCAGCGTTCGCGTTCATTTAGTTAAGAACGCTCGTTGGGTTGGTTTTTATGATAGTAAGCGAAAAAAAAAAAAAAAGTGGCAGTGCAACGCCGGTACGTGCGGGAGGAAAAGCGAGCACAAAAAGAACAGAAATCCCGCTGGCGCAGTTCCAGGCAAGGGGCGCGCGAGCACTGCGAAAGCGGGAAATTTGAATTGCATGGGGTGGTAGCAGTGAGCGGATAACGGCGCTACAGCCCATTATGGCGAATCAGTGCTCTGCATTTCCGACAGCTTTCACATTTTATGGAACGGCTTTATTTTTTTATGAATTCTTTTCTACACACGGAACCAGTTTTCCGGGGCGGAGAAACCTGCCCCGGAGGGAGCGTGACACGATAACAGGACAGACTACATGTCATTAAGCCCAGCCTTATAACAGCTCCGCTATTAAAAATGTTTACTGTACCTATGTGGAACGAAGACGCACCACCACGTTGATGTACACCTAAAATCACTTGATAGTTACTTAATTAAATCTCAAAGCATTCTAACTCCCCTAGCTTTGCATTCTGTATTGCGTTCACATTCTTCTTAAAGAAGAATGGAGCTGCCATCAGCAAACCAGGCGGCGGGCTGCGTGCCCTGACTGTAAGAAGCCTGATCTCTAGTATATTCAAATCCCCTGAGCTATATACTTTTGAGCTCGAGCGTTTATAGCTTAGAGCCAGATAAAATTTCTTAGCAGCCTGTATGAGCTGAACTGCCGTGCAAGCTTGCTCTTTGAACAACAGTGCACTCAAAATGTTCCTGCCGTAATTATGCACATCCTTCTGTCAAGAGAGATAACTCTACGTTGATGAAGATATCGATGCCAAGGTGCGGTAGATACTACGAAGGGCAAAACATTCAATGGAATCTTGTTAACTAGGCCTGAAAAGAGCCGTAGAAGCTGTTTGTTTATCAGGAGTTTTATTTAGGTGGTCTCAGAAACCATTTCGTAAACGCCGGAAACCCTTCTAGAAGACGGGTAATAAATGCGTACAGTCTACAAATTATCCGAGCCGAAAACTACTGCCCTACGCACATCGTGCATCTTAAAACTGCAGCACAAAATGTTCCTTTCTTTGCCGGTCAATCTGACGTAGGAGCAGCCGTGACACACTGTCGGTTGTCTTCTCTTCCGGAGCAGCAATAAAAGCGTTCGATAACTGCATCAAGGGACCCTGAAACACGTTTTGCGGTATTTTTCAAGATCTTAAATGCTTGCAGAACGTAGTCAACCAACACATCCAGTACTCAGATTACGGAGCCCCAAAGTACCTAAGCCAAAAGTTACTGCTCTATGCCCATCAGATAAGTTAGAAACTTGTTTAAAGGGTTTCTCTTTCTTTCCCGGTCTTGGCGTTTTTCGACCGCTGGAATTACATCACTACGGCGGTGTAGCGGCTATTGGCCGGCTTTCCTTCGGTTTCAGCAATGAACGCATTCGATAGCCACTTTAAAAAAGAAAGCCACAAAAGCAAAGCAGAAGCGAAAGAGTGAAAGTGCTAACGGAAGTTTTGCAGAGTCCCTTTCAAGATCATTGTAACAAATTCAAAGCAGTGAATGTAACAGGTGTAAATGTAACAGGTAAATCGGCTACGGTCAGTCAGCAAATCCCGGAGCACGGCTCTGTGCTGGTGATAGCTTTCCCAGGACTCCCAGGCACGAAAGAAAAATATAAAAATTTTAGCATCCACACTGTACAGCACACCATGTTTGATTGATTGATTGTGGGGTTTAACGCGCCGACGCAACGCAGGCGATGAGGCGCGCCGTAGTGGAGGGCTATGGATTAATTTTGACCACCTGGGGGTCTTTAACGTGGGCCGAAATCTCGTACACACGGGCTTTTCTGCTTTTCTCCTCCATCAGAAAAGCGGCCGCCACGGCCGGCAATCGAACCCGCGACCTCGTGCTCAGCAGCGCAACGCCGCCACTGAGCCACCGCGGCGGGTAGCACACCATTTTATTTGCTGATGAGTTACATCTATTAAACTCAGACAAGACAACACTTATAATGTCGCTCCTTCTAGGAGGTCATAACGTGTAAGCGATTTCCGTTCAATAAGACTCAGGGTGAAAGTGGAGCACTAGAGGCCAAAGAGTGTCAGTACAACAAAATGTTTTTTCTCGAGGATGTTTTAAAGGGACGTCGTTATGTACGCTACCCTAGCAGGACCGCTGCAAACGCTGCAGTGCGAAACGCTGTGAAAGGGGTCGAGCACTTAGGAATACGTGACCAAAATCGCTACGCACGCCCTCGGTGTTCTTAGTGAGGTTGCTTATTATGTGTTATTTATACGAACTTGGCGCACTCCGCCAACGCCCCCTAGACAAGAACGAAGACTGGATGCTTCCTCCTACTATCTTACACTGGTCATGTGATCATCTAGAGATGCACTCTGTTCGAACCACCGGCTGCATGGTGACGTTTCCCACGCGTTCTTTTTTATCTGAACTCGGACACTCACACCAGAAGAGAAGCTTCGAATGGGGACTCTGCAAGATGTTCTCATCTAGAAGGTGTGTGGCTCCCCACGCAAAGCGGGCACGCGTCCTGTAATACGAGGCACCGTAGTGGAAGCCTCGGCATAATATAGGCTGCCTTTCCCGTAATAAGCGCCACCAAAGCCTGGGCCCACCGCTGGTTTCCTAATTTCGTCCTCGTCCAGTATGCGGCGGCCATTGTCGCAGTTGCTTATATACGTGTGGCCTAAAAACGGCGCAGCTGGACACTTTTACCGCGCCAGTACGGTGCAGGCAACTTGCTGCATTTGAATGCTTCACGCGCGTGCAGCAGGCGATGTCGGATGCGTAGCCGTGGGTTCCTTTTTAAATGCAGGTCACAGCCAAGTTCACAAAGGCGTGCTCAAGTTTTGTTACTTGTGAATGAAATGCGAAAAGGCGCCCGTAGTTACAGCAGCTTCGGTGATTTTCAGAAACGGAAGTTCCTTTTAAAGACCACGGTCGGGCAACGCGACAGCTTGCCGAAGCGTTCCATATTACAATAAGGGGATCCCAATGTAATAACTATTCATTGGGCATTTCTGTCAAAAAAGTGTCAATTCCTATCAAAGAAAGGAATGATTTTGGGGGGCGAGGAGGGTTGCCGTGTGTTAGCACTTAGGACCAGTGCACCCGTGCCTCATAGTCGGTTCCCTACAGGCTGGTAGATATGATTTATTTAAAAATAAGGTTTCAGTTGATAGTAAGAGGTGGTACCTTTCTGCTTTCGTGCCCCTGTCTTAGTTTACTGCGCTTAAATTTAAGTCATGCTTATAAATCTAGCCAAACCATGCGATCATTTTATATTGTCGACGAGTTATCTTCAATTCAGAGGCGTTCCAAATATCTTTTTCCTGTTCGTACTTCATCTGTGGCTTTCCGCATCCACATCAGCCGTTGATTCATACACCGCGAGACCATGCTCACAGTCAGATGGCTGTTGTCGTGCACCAGTACGCTTCCACGTTCTCTGCCGCGTAGCGCCTTCAAGCACCAGGATTAGCTCGACCCCAGCGCAGACCGGGCGGGATTACGTGGAGCCGAGCGACTTCCCACTTCCTGCACATGCAGACTCCCCTCGGCTGGCCCCCGCTGGGATCCAAATGGCGCCATCGAAAGCGGCTCGTTCCTGGAAACGGGTGCAGCCAATATACGACCGAATTCCCCCCGCCAGTTTCACCCCCTCAGTCGAATATGATTTCGCCCATGTTACTCAGCCTTTCAAAGACGGGCCAATTTATCTCACTCCCAATTTTATCGTCACAGTCAACGAATCCCGCTTCCCTCCCCCTCTGTCTCTCTCTCTCTCTCTCTCTCTCGGTTGTTCGTGTTCGGGCAGGGAGTTTAACGGGCGACCGCGTTCTCCATTACCAGTTGTGTCCTCTTCTGTCTTTATTCATTTCGAACTTGGCCGCCTGTTGCTTTATGTAGCGGATCCGCGAGCGTGGAGCTGACGCGGCTGCTGAAGGCAGGGCAAACGCCGTGGTTTTGCGGACGGGGCTTTCCTAGGAACGACGGCGGCGTCATCGGTGCCGACGACCGCCGTTCACCCGCATCGCCGAGCTGCCTCGCGTGTTTCCCTCTCGTTGGTTGCCGGGTCCCGCGAGGAGCTCCTGGAGGAAAGCGCCGGCGGCCACCGTTAAGGAGACGACGACAGTGACGACAGCGACGTCACGCCGAGCTAGCGCTGCTCCCTCCGGCTTTTTCGCGCTCCGTCGGATGCACGCTATAGGATGAGTCGCTTGCTAAAGATGCCGGGGAGCAATGCTCCGTCAACTCTCGTATAGTTACCTCCAGGTGAGAGAATTGAGCGCTTATACGCAGGTAATGTTACTTCGCGGATGCTTGGAGGATCCGCAGTGATAAACTGGGAACATAACACTTCTGCCGCTTCATGCTCGAGGTTCAGTTATTGGTCGTGGCAGCTGCATTTATGACAAGTGAAACGCAAAGAATTCACTGACAGCAACAGCAAGGTTATCCGCACTACAGCGACAGCTGTTGACGTACACGAATGCGATCACAGTGATTCTGTATAAGGGCAACATTTCATGGGACACGTCTTACAGTTGCAGCTTGGAAACGAGTGAAAGAAGAAATTCGAGAGTGGGCGTGCGCCATGTGCTAAACTAAGGCTTTGGCCTGAGGCACAGGACCCTCCAGATATAATATATAGTAAGGTGTTGCCGTTGCAATTTTAGGTGCGGAGTACCTTAGGGCCGCACAATGTCCATCCGCGTCCATGCGCATAGCATTTACAATCGCAAAAAACCACACAGGCACCGGCAGGATTCCAGCCTGTGTCTGGTAGACCAGACAGAGTTAGCGTCAGTCGTCTTACCCATTGGGCTACGACCGTGAGTTAGTACCCGAGAGTCAAACGGCTCGGTGCGAAGTACCTTAGGACCTCCCAATGTCCATCCGCGTTCATCCCTGCACACACCAGCATCAAGCGAAGATCAAGCGAAATTCGATATGAGCCGTGAGTTGCAGTTTCATTTAGGGAATAATCAAGGTGCAACTCACGGACGGTCGGCGCGCAAATCGGATGCCACTCGGGGCGCAATTTGGATGTCATTTCGGGTCCCCGTACTCCGCATCCTCGCCATCATCCACGGAGTGGAGATGCTGCCATTTTTTCACCAATCCCCCGTGTATGCATGCGCCATGTGTGTGCGTGGGCTTCCCGTTCCACCGAAATCTGCAAGCGATGATGAATTTCTCTTCTGCTTCACAGGCCTCAGCACCGGCCAGACCCTTAGAATATGAATATAAATTGAGGAATTAAACAGTGCGACCTAAGACGAAGGATAAGAAGGACGCACACGAACAGAGCACGCTCTGCCTGTGTGCGTCCTCGTTATCCTTCATCTTTGGATGAGCTGTTTAATTCCTCGATTATGATGTGCATACCCTTTACACGAACAACGCACTTTACTGTAATACAAAACCCACAATCAAAACTTGTCAGCAGGGTTCCGTTTCGGTGTTCGTCACTGCCTCTGCACTAGCAAGTATTACGGGTATTCTTTAGTTTCTTCTCCTAATTCCAACTATCTAATCTCTCTCTCTATTTTGCGAACTGGAATTTGTCACCCGTTCTTACATATAATAATTCCGCATACGTGACATAAATGTCCCGGCAAAAAAAAAAACATCTGCAGAAATTCAAGGAATTGCCTACTAATGCGTAGCACTCTTATGCCGCTCGTCTGGAGTGTGAGTTTTTTACCGCCAAATATGGCTGCGAGTACCGAAAAAGTCGGATTATTTCATTCTTTTAAAGTTTTCTTTTGTGTATTTTCGCCAACGATGTAAATATATACCATAATAGCGATGATGGGCCTTTGCTTCGCTCATTATGTATTTTTTCCCAAGAAGGAAGGCGTACTGCAGAGTTTGTCCATTTTCGCTTTTTTTATACGTATTCTCAAAGTTCTTTTGCCTACTTTTATTGTTTATTCTTGGGTTCGGAGAAGAGATATATAAGATGCATATTTTTTACTTTATCAGATAAATTTTCTGAACCTTTCATTTCTCTATTTTCTTATTTTCAGTTTCTCACAATTGTGTTAGACCAATTATCTCCATTTGCGCTATTATAGCGATTACAGGTGTGCTTTCGCCAAATCTGCGTTTTTGTGAAAATGCTGGGCGTTGCAGCGGTCGCCATTTTTATTCGTTGTTTGAACGTCTTTTTGCGGACCTTTTTTGTTTATTCTTGGGTTTCGGGGCCGGGAGGTGTATAAGATGCATATTTTTTTTATTTTGTCAGATCATTTTCGTGAAAAATGTATTTTTGTCTATTTTTCTCTTATTTTCGGGTTTTTAAAATTTCTGCCTGGCAAATTATCTTCATTAAAGCTATTATAGCGACTACGGGTGTTACTTATGCCAAATCTGCATTTTGGTGGAAATGCAGTGCGTTAAACGGTCTGAGCTGGGGGGGTACTCGGCAAAGATTGCTACACATTAAAATATTTTAAGAAGTTTATGTTCCAGCGGTAATGATGCCCGCTGCAAAAAAAAGGAGGCCCTGGGTTCAATCCCCCCAAATTCCAAAGTCTCAAACGCGCATTTTGCTTGACCACACACTACACACCGAGAATTTGTACCCACTATAACAGTAGGTCATATAGTAATATAATAAACTGTCGACAACTCTTGCGGTAAAACACCAGCGTTTAAAATCCAGCTTTGCAGCCCGTCTTTAGCCTCGGCGTTTCAAGACCCAAAGTTTAAATTGAATTTCGCTTAGCTAGAAGCCGTTGCTTTTCGTTTAAAATTACTGAGTGGACGGGTAGAACTAAAAGTGTTGTGTTGTTGGACACTATAGCAAGATCACATCTATGTAGGTACGCTCATACAGTTACAAAGAACGCGTAAAACGATCGCTGAATATGCGTTCGCAGAGCCAAGTGCCCTAGCTAACCACAATCATCACTTTTCGGGAAGATATGGTGTCGAGCTTGAAAAACATGTTCCCATCTTGCCGTGAGAATCAGACGGAAAGCATTGTAGCCGCGGCTCTGCATGGGAGTCACGTGAACGCCCAATAAAGTGCGTTGAAAAGGTTCCCAAGGGAGCCATTTTGAACTCATTTAGTCCCTGGAAACATTGGGAAAGTTAAAAGTATTGGACCAGTTCAGCCCGTATTGGCTCCCAGAAGTTCTAGACTCGTACTGCCTGATTACTTTCTGCTTAGATCCCGCTTGCCTCAAAGCGGTTAACTCAAAATGTTTCGACCAGGTAAAATCACCTATTAATGCAGCGAAAGCTCAAGAAAAAGGCACGAATTAATACGAGGCAACAATGTCAAAGCAGTCCTTAGCTCCTCATTTTTGGAGCCGCATGGTATGTCACCTGTGCTCAAAAACAGGTTAATCCTTACAGTTCTGATGAATCCCGCGTTATTATTCTTTTGTTTTGTTCTTCCTTCACTTCAACCTCCTTTCAGGGCCTTTCTTTCCATTTCCCATCTCTCAGTAACAGCGAGTTCATTAATATTACCTACTGCTTGTGTAGTTGCTTAGCTCCATATTTCACCACGCACTCCCATGATGCTTTGCAGGGAAGGCCGTAGAAGGAGGTATACGTTAAAGACAGGAATGTTAATCAGGCTGGACCAAGTTCGCAATCCAAGAGACTAGAGAGGGAAAATGAAGAAGCAGTGAGATAAAAGAAGAAAATAATCCACGATTTTTTTTTTCGGTGTCATTTTGTGGTGTGGAGGAGAACTCGTACCTTTAAACCTCCCCATTGCTGTACTTTGTAGTACGCCCTCACGGTAAGTAACTTGTTAAACGTTTCTATACGGGCTACAGCAGCCTATCGCACACGCGGCGTTCCTTGCCACCATTCGACAATGTTGCGTGGAGAAATATGGAGCTAAGTAACCACACAAGAAGTAGATAATATGAACTCGTTATACTCTGTTGGACGTTGTTTTATAAACGTGAAATAATAATTTCGTGTATACTTTACGTAGCATGGCAAATACTTTCGCAACGATTCCCCAACTCTTTTCCCAATTCGCCTTCGTGCATGTCAATACGGTCTTTGGCCATTATTCATTAGTCACATGGGATTAAATAATGACCGGCAGCCATCCAAACCCGTCTTTCGTACGTGTGTGAGACTATCGACTCGTGTTCTATATTTCGTAAAATTCATTTTGCCCATTGCTTTGTCACAGTGCAGTTAGTATTCCCCGAATCTAGCGGTTGCCACAGTAATCACCATTAGTTAACAATTCGTACAATTAGCAAAGATTGTAGTGCAGGCCAGTGTACGAGCACAATTTCCCCGTGCACACGATGAAGTGTGGGTGAATGCTATAACTGGCACTCAGTAAGTGCTTCGCAGCATTGGACGCTGTAAAAATCAGCGCCCTGCCTCAGAGGCGACGCTTTCATAAGCACACGAAAACGAGACCTCACTCCTCCACGTGTCGACCTTGATAGCCACAGTGTGCGGAGTACAGCAGTTCTTTCACCTCGCCGTGTGTACGTTCGGCCCACCCGCTCCGCGCACGCACGCCCTGCGCCCGGGTTTCGGTGTGCGGCCATGACTGCGCTTCCATTCTTTTCCCAATGTTAGTGGGCGCACATCTTTCGTGCGTCTTTGAGTCTACGAGGGCGGACAAGGAAAAATAGACTCGCCGAAACTCCTCCAAATGTTTTGTCCCACCATGCGCCTTATCACGGCAGCGCACCATTAGCGAACACACCTCGGCGCTAGGGAGAAAGGCAACCATTGGAGTACGCCAGAAGTACCAGGGCAGCTTAAAGAAACGTTAAACCTGGTGCGGCCGAGGGCAGGCGGAGAAAGCAAAGCGCGCGAATTTGAAACGCCCAGACGCCTTTCGAGGGCATCGTGTAGACATTTGGGAAGGAAACCAGATTGCAGCTACGACCCTTGCTTGAGGAACGAATGGTGTGGCGCAATGTTTCATCTCCGTGATGAATTTCCCCGTGTATTTGTCTATATACTGAGCTGAATACGCACGCCAAGTAATATAACGCCAAATAATGTAACTCGTGGCTACTTAAGAGTTGTTTTCCTGTGATGTTATGGTTCCCGACTAATATTTTAAAAACCTTAATAAATGCTGGGAAAATCCCGCACAAGCAAGAAATTTAGGGCATTCTAATTGATTGACTGATTGTGTGGTTAAAACGCACCGAAGCTACACCTGGGCTATACGCGGGTTCGATTCCCGTCCGCGGCGGCCGCTTTTCTGATGGAGGCTAAAAGCAAAAACGCCCGTGTGTACGAGATTTCAGCACACGTTAAAGATCCCCAGGTAGTCGAAATTAATCCGGAGCCCTCCACTACGGCGCGCCTCATCGTCTGCGTTGCGTCGGCGCGTTAAACCCTGCAATCAATCAATCCTGCAGTGGACACGAATACCCTGATAAATGGCGGCTGCACTCTAAGAAGTCCCCGTAGGGCGTCTTCACCCCAGTGCTCCAGAACGATCAATCGAAGTGTCCCAGTGAGCGAACTCGGTGAATGACGAAGCCAAACATATGATTTGACTTTTAAAAAAGGCGCTTCGCATTGCGCAGGGTCCCAGCGCAGGCATAGGTCGGCGTACTCACTCATGAGTCCACTCATTTGTACTCAAACTCACGAGAGAGAACGATAAGTGATACAGACCCAGACAAGAAATGAGCACGATGATGAGTGAATACAGGCACAGAGGAAAAAAGTGAGTACGATGACCAGTGAGTACAGACTCGAGACTACTCGAGAGTAGTACTCATGTACATACATGAGAGCATGTACTCATGTACTCGAGAGTAGAGTACATGTACTCGAGAGTAGCACTCATGAGTATTGCACTTGCGATTATACGCCCTCGCAAATAGTACTCATGAGTACTGTACTCGCAATAACATGCGCTCGCGAGTGCTGTACTAATGAGCAGAGTACCTGCGAGTACAAACTTGTGAGTTTGATCACGCACTCGAATAGCGACGTGCGTGCATGAGTTTCGCGCATTTCGCGATGCCGCAGCGCCCCTCTTAAGGAGGTTAAAATAAATTGATGTGGGAGAAACCCGCCCCTCTTGCCATTCCTTTTCCACGGTGTTGCCGCTCTCGGCGATCGCTCGCCACGGGGTTTTTATAGTGAAAGCAAGAGCAGGAGGCATGGTGGCTTCAGTGGACTTGCTCCGCTCAAATTATAGGCCAAAAGACCCAGTTTGGCGGGTGAGTGGAAGCGGCACATTGGAGAACAAATTATTATATACACTTTTGTATACGGGTAAATGTGAGTATAAATTGAGTACGAGTAAGTAGAGATTGAGTACAGATCGAGTATCAGTGCAAGTGAGTACAGATGAGTTGAGTACGTGTGAGTACAGATTAAGTATGAGTACACGTGAGGACTAATGAGTTTGAGTGCAGATGAGTGCGATTACAAATGAGCATGCGATGAGTGAGTACGAGTGATTTTGAATGCAGACGAGCTTTTTGAGTCTGACTTTGAGTGAGTATAGCGTGACGGAAAAAAATTGTGATTGAGTTTGAGTGAGTTCTTACTGTTTCGCCGACCTATGAGCGCAGGTGCCCTTTTTCGCTCAAATTGAATGGTCGGCCATGTCATTCGCCGAATCTTAACACTGGGCCACTTCTCAGTCATTCTGGAGCACTGTGGTGAAGACGCCCTAAGGAGATGTTGGAGATGACAGGACTCATGCGTCTTGTAATAGAGAGTTTTAGCATAGCGGCTCCCGTACGCTACGCTAAGGTTAGCGGGTAGCGGGACCGGACTGCGCATGCGCGCGCGGGGAGTGCGAGGAGGTTGCCCTTCAGCGGAGGGAAAGAGCGGGCATGGCGAAGGCAGGCCGCGCGGAACTAATCCACCCCACCGTGACGAATTTGCTCTCCCCAGTCGCGCCCCGCTACCCGCCGCCGTAGCGTTAGCGGACGGAGCACGCTATGCTAAAACTCTCTAATGACAGGCGAGCATGCTCGTTCGATCGTTGATGCACAATTCTTCTCCAGCACTGGATTGAGTGCACACAATCGCCTTTGTGTTTATCAAGCTAAGAAAAGATCGAGGTTGGCCACTAATTGGCCGGCCGGTGGCGGATCTGTAGGCCCGAGAATGGCCCGGACCAGTCTATACGGTCGGGCGACCGTAAAGTCCGCATTTGCGCACAATGTGCACCCTTCTCTCTCCACTCCGGCGAAGAATGCGCCCCCGGTTCCCAGGCACGCGCACGCGGGTTCCGCGTTGGCGAAGATGGCAACAGCCTTCGCTTTCTCTTTCTGTCCTAGATTTTTGCTTCGCGGCTGTGCGTCATGGCTGGATTTTCCCCGTCGCTCTCGTTTGCTTGGACACGCATGCAACGTCCTCCAGGAATTCGGACGCGCTGAAGGAACGTGACTTGAGGATGCTCACCAAACACGTTGCCTTTGCCGGATAAACAAACAAATGCCGCAAAGAAAAAAAGATGCTTCTGGCGAGGCTTTCGCTTCTCGACTGAGGAAGAGCAACCTTTCTCAACTACTGAATGCGTCAGTGTCACGGTCATTATTAATTTTATTTTACTGCGATCTTGATAAAAATCGGGCTTACACTTAGAAAAAATCACCATTGATTCTGTGCGCATCTTCTGAAAGTATCAAGGCATTCGCTGCCACATATGGATGACCATAACGGGCACCTAGTGCAGGGATCATCCACAACATTACGTGTCCGTCTTCTATCCGTGGGGGTGATCGGAAAAAAACAACTATGAAACAACTGTTACTAAGAAGGCGTAGATTGATAACCGGTACATTTATTTTGTGGACCACCGTGTATGAGTTTTCTATGCTCATAGAAGATCTGCATCGACCGTGCATGGGATGAATTGACGGATTTTCTCTCAGAGGGGGAGGGGTTAGCGACTGTTTCTCATAAGTTTTGCCGCAATGGAGTGTTCGAAAAAAAATGACAGAAATTATAGCCATTAAACCTGACTTTTACGCACCGAAGACACACCTACCCTATGAGGCACGCGGTAGGGGAGATTTAGGGAATAAGAGACTGCCTTGGTGTTCTTCACGTATACGTAGAGAGCCCGTCTATCCGGATCGCTTTCATTTTCCACCTTCGCAAGATAAACACTCGTCTGCAGTCTTGCGGTGAACGTAAGTGTGATCATGATGATGATGATAAAGATAGTGAGGTAGTAGTGACAAAAACCTTCGTTATGGTGAAGTCACCTGGACGTATGGTGGTGAATAAGGGCCAGAAAAATGCATTTTGAAAACTAGCAAGGCATCTCTTGAGCCTTTATTATCTGCATTAGAGCAAACAAGCGTTATTGACTATCAATGTGTTAGCGCTTTAGCATTCTGGTGCAAGAAAGGACCAAGCCACACTGGCCCCCCGGGCGTCGCTGGAAAAACGTGAGGGGCAGTTTCGCTCCGTCCCGTTGTAATAGTTCCTCCTGGTTATCGCTGTTTCTTCGCGCTTTTGTTTCACCGTGAATCGTCCACCTCAATAGGGTGACTGGCCTGCCGTTGTTTCATTGTTTTTCCAGGACAGAGCTCAACCGAGTCGCCATCTGCAATAGGAGCCATCCACCTACCCCGTTCCCTCTCACCATAAACTTAATTTCAAATTTAGTTGAAACCCCGAAGGCTCTATCTCTTCCTCCTCTCTCTTATTTTCTGCTCTGTTTTTTTTTTTCTTTTCTTTGCAACGGATAGGGCCGTCAAGTCAGCGCCTGTTTTTACACCTGGACGCCATGTCCGTGCTTTTACGCTTTACTAACGTGAATGGAGCATTCTTCCGCTATATCTCCGACTTCCGCGTGCCGACCGTGCCGTCTACCAGTGACCTTGAAACGTCCTGCGCGATAAAGCTGAAAGCAGAGCAAATCTGAGACTCTGGGGAAAAGACTCTGGGTGAGCGCTCTACGAAACGAGTGACCGACCGCTCACGACCAGTGGTGGGAACAGGAGGGAAGACATTTTTTTTATTATTAGTCTCTTAGTTTTATTAATCTAATCACGTCGAACGCCTTGTGCCGTGGCCATATCGACATAGCCATGGAGGTAGCGGGGTCGGTAGACCAGGCTGCCGAAACACCTTCTCATCGCATCGCAAGCTCGCCGGTGATGGAGCTGCGAATCTCTGTCGTTTGGGAAACGCCACAGAAAAGGAAGGCGAGACTCATCCTGATGTCGAGGCCGCGGCTAGGAGGGACCGGCCCAGCAGTCACACAAAATACTCACAATGTGCTCATTGAGGACTTGTGCTATCAGGACATCTGACAGCAGCATCGCCAGGGGCGCTGAAAGGTGGTAGAACTTATGAGTATGTTTGCTAAATCGAAAGCTTTTTCACCAGTGCAGATCTGGAAAAAGCTCCCGATTCAGCAAGCTTACCCAGCCCTGACTTGCTTCGTGCTGCGTGCTCTAATTTATACACTAGAATTAGTTGCACTAAGCACTAGTAACGAAGTGTGCCTGATTCATAGTTGGTCCTAAACCTCACCCCGCGCGTGATGTATACGCCACATTTTTAATTTTTTTTCTCCAAAATAACCAATAAAACGAACCACCTTCACTGTTTAAAAAGTGTTTACGATATGCTATTCTCCTTGACATGAATCAGTCAAGGTGGCGATGGCAGCGCCACTTAATGGCAGCCAACCTACGGCCACACGTCCCAAATTCTCGTATTCAATACACACTTATGCCAGGGTAGACGGCAAATGAATCTTTCACGCGTGGTCGACGCGCTATCATAGCTTGGGTCAGTTGTACGCGGGTCAAACGTAGGGTCAATCGGCTCCAGCCTGCGTAGAGGGCAATGAAGCAGCGTGTGGGATACCACCGGCCGTATACTTGTTTGCCAGCCCGCCCCGGCCGTGGGCGCCCACGGTTCGCCTGGTCGCCAGCCTCGTCCGAGGGGAAGCCCGCAGCACTCGCAGATCCTTCCTTAGTAGGGCGCAAAAGTGGGCCGATTTTGTTTTTCGAAGCGCGCCTGCACTCTCGGTTGCGAGCCTGTATAACCACACAGGCTGGCGGGGGTCGCGGGCCGAGTCACGGTGGGGGGAAACGCCTCATCTGATAGCGACACCCGCCTGGTGTGTGCCCACACTCCGCCCGGCTTTGCTTCGCGCCGGCTTTGGTGGGGCGGAGAAGAGAGAAATTGGGCGAACCGCGCGAGAGGAACGGGATAGGCGGCCTTTCCCTTGTCTCGACACCGATTATTGCTGCCTGCATTATTCGCGCGTAACTGGAGGGAGTGTAGCGTCCCGGAGACGGAGAGAGACGGCGGAGCTTTTAAGCACTGCCTGCTGTACAGGGGCAAGACGGGAAGAACAATAACTGCAGAAAAACTGCCACTTATCGCGTCTGAATATAATAATGTAATCTACTTTGCTATGTTACTAGAGCTAGGTAGGTCGACGCACTGGTAATGTGGGCAATGACTTCGTACCCTGCTATTTTGTTTTTTACCGCGTGAGCGATTGGTGCCCCGTCTCGGAAAGCAGCGTTTGTTCTTCTGTCGGACTGCAAAGCCTTTCAATCATTGTCACAGCGAAATGATGCCGTGCAAGCAAGAAAAAGCGTTCATGTAGGCAACGAGTTGCACAGGTGCCTCAGATATGCTAGGCTGTGCGTGCCAATGAAAGGTGCGGTAGCTGTACAGGATGCACAGCGGGCGAGAGTCGGCCCATATGCACCCAGGTTCTGGTTTACGTTGCCTATCCCCTCGCGCTTGTACAATGTAAAGCCGCTATCGCCTCTAACAGCGTAAATGATGCTGACTTGAACGTGCGCCCATTGACCCCCGAGTGGCGGTGAACTAGCAGCACAGATGGCATTACAAAATTTTTTAAAAGACAAAACAATGAGAATAAAAAAATAAGATAACCAAGAATATCCAAGTGGTGCTCCTCTCGCTCCAGCGCACGACATCTATGCCAGTATCGTCATCGGTGTCCGACCTCAGCCATTCTCACTGCGTAGGCTTTCATAAAAAAAAATAAACCACGGGTCAAAGGTAAACCCTGTTAGGTCAACTGCAACAACGGTGTAACGCGGCCACGGGAACGCGTGCCTCGAGCACTCTCCCAAAAGTTGCTTCCGGGCATCCGCCGGTAGCACTTATGCCATGCAGATTTCGCGCAACTTCCGGCCATACAAAATGAGCAAGGAGAATGACGGTTGCCTCCGCGTACGCTGCTGGAGCGCACAACAGGACGGTTCGACAATCGCGCCTCAAATCACTGGTTGTGCAGAGAAAGGCCGAGCCTCGGAAGTGGATCGCGGACTTCTGAAGATGACGAATAGACAAGCGTCTCGGTACGTCGTAAGTAACGCACCGCGCTCTGTTCAGCCAACCATGCGTGCCAAATGACCTCCGTAATCACAACGCTGGCCGCTCCCGTTCGCGAGCGCCGCACGCGACGTCGAGCCACCGAGAGACGTCTCGAGTTTCGGGGAAGAGGAGCAGCTTGCGGTAGACGGAAGAAGGCGCGGGAAACGCGGAAAAGAAGTGACGGCTGGTAATTGAGAAGGGAAAGGTTGAAATATCGCCCGCGGATTGTTGTGCTCCACATGAGGCGAGAAAGAAAGGCGCGAACGGGGGTACAAGAACGGGCCGCATTGCTGGCTAATCAATTCTGCGGTGCTTTAAAAGCGACAGCGTTCCCGGGCACAGTGGTGTTACAGCTGCTGTTGCGGATTGTCATGGGAAGAGGCATGGCCGTTGACCTCGTGCTCATTTCATCGCATCGGCTCCCCGTAATGAAAAAGACAGAGAGAGAAAACATTTTATTAAAAGAGAAAGCTGAGATGTTGGCCGGAAATTAGACACCGACATGCTACTCGGCGGAGAAGGGGAGTGGAGGGAGAGGAAGCCCGATAGATAACAGTGCAGAGGGAAGACTGGGAAAAAAGAGAAAAAAAAAAAGCAAGAGAAAAAGAAAAATCTGCACGTTTGGTTTATGTGAGTAGTGCGATGAACATGTCTAGGGATTCTGCTATTCTAAACACTAATTCAGTTTAATGGCGCCATTCTCATCTACATACAAAAATATTTTTACAGTCCACTGACAACTGTATTTACGAGAACAAGAATTTCATCGCTACGGCCGATTATATTTAGAAGTGTAACCATAGCGCCTTAACTTGGTTACAAATAGACCTGAAAGAAAAATCGCTATGAAGATTGCCATTGTAAAGCAATGAATATACCGAAAACAATTAATCGACTAGCGTAGTTGATCATCATCTGTGAGCAGCTTGCGCTCTGTTGGCACGACTTGGAAGAGTACAAGCGGATATTGTGCTTTGAAATCGGCCGTCCCATGCGCGCTAGCAGATAAGTGTCCCGATGGTGTTGTATATGAAATAGCGAGAATTCCACCTTAGACTCCAGAGTGAGACCATGGCGCAGGCCACTGCCTACGGCCCAACCAGTCTTCACCAGCCCCGAACGAGCTCAGTAACAGGTCGCGTAAATGTAAATTAGTGATTACCAGCCCAAATGCGTACCTTATTGTAAATTAGTGCTTGAATGTACAGACTCAGCAAATCTTGTATTATCAAATTCAATGATAGAACAGTATGGACCTGGAGATAGGTGACGAGTGTGATGTGTAGGTGGAGCAGGAAATGTCCGCTAAGTTGGAGAGCTTTCCGATGAGTATGTGGACAGCGAGCTCGACCGGCTGTCCGACGTTAAGCGTGACAAGTAGTCGAGTGATTAGTGGGCCAGGGAGCACGAGAAAAAGCGCTACAGCAAGTTCACGCAGAAGTTTCACGACCAACAGTTTCACGAGAAGCATGACCAGGAGCCTAGATCGACGGTGAATGTGAAAGTAGGAGTTCGACCGAAGAATATGACGGGAGATAACGCGGAGCGTGACGAGTGGATTGAGAATGAGCGTGACTCTGAGGGGTAACCATGCATCCAGTAACAAAGATTTTGGGAAGTGTTATAACCTGAAGATTTATTAAGAGTGCAACGGGAAAGTAAAGTTTTTCGGTGAGCAGCCAGGCATAAAAAGGGGACACGAATATAAAAGTGAATGCAACAGGAACGATAACAAGGAGTGAGAAAAATTCTCCAAATCCAAAGCCGTTTGCGTGAGAGCTCGATGAGAGAGCTCATTTGTACTTTAATATTATAGTCTGTTTTCGTAGCCTTCTTCGAGGTTGAAACAGTAGTTTTAGCCCTAACGCAACGCTATGATTAGGGCTATGAGATGAATGGCTGAAATTTAAATCAGCGTTTACGCAGCCTCCTATGTATTGTCGCGAAGCCCCCCGTCCCGTTTGCTTTTTATATTTTTTAGCATCCCTCTTCGGCCACCGAGGCCCAGCTTTTCTAAGAAACGCAGGCGGTGTGTGTGTGTCGGCCCGTCGGCGAATCTTGTGTTACACGCGCGCACTGGCGTCTCCGACCCCCCGTTGCGCGCCTACGCGGGCCGCTATGTTCTCCGACCCTCGGTCTCGTTCAAACGGCCGCCTGTCTTTTCTCCTTTTCGAGTTTGTATACCTTTACTTTATTCTCCCCAGTAATTCTTTTCCCAGAAACGGGCGCCTTCGAGTTTGAACTTGTGTCTTCTGTGTGTGATGTTTTCCTTTTCACTTTGGCGGGGACATATGTCTGATTGGAGCTAGGAAGCGTCTTCCTGATTGGCTGCGGGTGTGCCTTAGCCTTTTTCCACCTGGTCCGCACACGCTAGGATGCGCTTTTTCCCCCAATGCGTCCCCCCAAAGCAAATATAACGCGGCCCCTCTGGCGATTGAGAGCGAGAGGGCGGCCTGCACCAGCTCACGTCAGAAACTCTGCCGCCCGTCGACGTGCCCTCCCGCCGGGAGCCCTTCACCCGCCAGCTATGTCCCGCTAAGTACTCTGAATCTATTGACTGTCTTTTTCATCTATGTAATAAGTGTAATTGTTTCAAGTTTGTATGTGCCAAATTTCATCAATGTCATCTGTAAAGTAAACAAGTTAACCTTAAAACTTCTTCGACGTCTCGACTTTTTCCTTCCGATCTTCATGCTACAGTAGCGGAAAGTAATGTAACCAGAATACTACGTTACAGTATCATCCTCCATGAATTGCTTGGTCAAGGGGGAAGCTTGATCGTGGCTGCAAAAAAATATTGCCCATTTGGAACAATTTCTGCTGCTTCCCCTGTCAAAACTTCTGTTCGAAAGCGTAGTGCGTATACGCAATCAAGTTTTTCCAGATTGAAATTAGCCATTACGTCTACAGGTAGTACCCTCATTGCAGTGTGATCACTTTATTGGGTAATCACAGGTTGCACGGATATCTGAACACACCAGACGCAATGCTTAGCCACCGATGTCATGCCATTCAAACATTGAATGAAGTTCTTGGTTACTTCGCAAACGAATAATTGTCATGGAAAACGTAAAAACCGTGCTGAAGAAAGATGTTGCTCTACTGTCCTGAGTCCGGTTATGGACGCTCCTCAAAGCTTGTAAGCGGCATTTTGAGTGTGTACTAATATGAGCCCTACCCCGAATTGAAACAGGAGGAGAAGTGACCTTTATTTAGGCGAGCCTTAGGTGATGATGTCTGGGCGCCCGCCTGGTGGGGGGTTTCCAGGATATCCTGGCCTCCGTTGGCCACCCGGGCCTTCTCCACCAGGGTAGGCTGGAAGGAGAGGCCGGAGCTGGTCTGCCGTGCCACCCACTGCTCGTGCGTAGGTTGGGGATCAGGAGTAAGGGACGGGGTTTGTTGACACCCCCATACCAGATGATGTAGGGTGCCAAGGCGGGGGCAGTATTTGCAGTATGCGGGGTAGAGGGTGTGGTACATTGCATGCAGTATATGTATTCCCTTACAAAAATGGATTTTGAGTTTCAATTCTTTTCCTGTTGAGTTTTAATTGAATCAACAGAAACTTAATTCAAACTCAATTGGCTATTGAGATGTGTCAGTAGAAACTCAAAAGGATTTGTATTGAGAAAACGCAATACAAAAATAATTGACACCAGTCTATTGAAACTCTTTGGAGAACCAATTGACAAAACTCATCAGGCTGAAACATACACTTTGAAGGGCTATTTTTTTCAGCGCTGCCCACTGTGTCTGCTGAATTAAGACTACTAGATTACTTTTATGTTTTTTTATTATACATTGACATTTCTATTGAGTGCAGTCAATAAAAAGTCAACAAGGTTTCAATGGACAAAACTCAACAGAATATCAAATGACTTCGTTTAATTGAAACTCAATAGAGTTTCCACTGACAAAAATAAAGTAAAATTGAGAGTCGAGCTAGTTGGTGCTACGTTGTTTAAATATATACCAGTGTCCTTCTTTTTTGTCCATGTTTTATGGTTCGAGCTTAATTTTCAAAGCTGATAAAACTCCTTAGGCCAGTAGCCTTTACCAGCAGCATCTTCGATTGATTGATTGATTGTAGGGTTTAACGCGCCGACGCAACGCAGACGATGAGGCGCGCCGTAGTGGAGGGCTCCGGATTAATTTTTACCACCTGGGGATCTTTAACGTGCGCCGAAATCTCGCACACACGGGCGTTTTTGCTTTTCGCCTCCATCAGAAAAGCGGCCGCCGCGGCCGGGAATCGAACCCGCGACCTCGTGCTCAGCAGCGCAACGCCTGGCAGCATCTTCGCCCAAATAATAATTATACCTGCTAAGTGGGGAAATCAATTATATTGGACAATTTTTGACTGCATTTCCTCAAATACTGCCGCAACATGCTTTGCACAAAACAATGGAAATAAACATTGACAAAACTCTAGTGACTCATCTCTTCTGGCACGTGACTCCCGCGGAATCGTTTCCTTGCTATAGCAGCGCATTTTCTTCTTTATACCTTAGCACGCATTGACATAATGAGTGAGCAATCTCCACTACTGCTGCTAAGCTTCCGCTTTAGCGGCAGTGGACATATTCGAAGTCAGTCTTCCGGGAAAGTTGGAGCGGAATCATGAAGCATGCATATCTCGCCGGGAAAAAACGGAAAGGCGGGGGGGGGGGGGGGGGGGGGGAGGCTACACATCTCGGGTCCCAGTTCTGGGGACAAAAAAAAGTCGTCACTCCCCCTACCTCTTTTCACACATACAATGCTGTGATACCTTGTGTTCCGGGAAGGTAGGTGGGGAGGAGGTACATTTAAAACGCGATTCAATCTGCTACATCTACAAAAGGCATATGTGACATCCAATCCTAGACTCTAGTGCGATGATTCAGTGTTTTTCTGTGGAGGCACGATACTAACAGCGCTGTTTTGCAGAAATGAATACTTATCTCACAAACCCAAACGCACAAGAATATTCCAGTGACGAAATTGTGCCTATAAACACTCAGAAAAAAACCAGCAAAACTTTGGTGTAAATCCCTAAACTTCGAAAAAAGAACAATTAAATTTTTGTACACAGCGAACTTTTAAAACAAGCGAACGCAGGCTTGGCCTCATCGTCGTTCACTCGTGAACTTCATTACTCCAGTTATCACTCGCGCACCCCGCCGTGGTCTGAGCCCAAGGACGCGAGTTCTATTCCCCGTCATACATAACTTTCCTTGAGGATACCGTGAACTGTCTATGATAACAACAGTAGAACAGCAATGTGGAATGCAGAGAATTCCACAAGGAGCAAACGCGCATCTACGCTCTATTAAAGGTGAAAACAGTTCTTTCACTGCAAAAGAACTCCGTACGCCAGTCCAAGGCGCCGCCGCTCACACGAACTGAACGAACGAACAAACGAAGAAAACAATGAAGAAAGACAAACTGAAGCGCTGATTAACAACTCATCTTTACTGCACAGGGTCACAAAAAGAAAGAACGAGCCTGACACTGCTTCACGCCACTACAAAAAAAAAAAAAGAGAAACCGAACAAATTAGTGGGCTGGCGTGCCGCTTGTTACACTCCGAACCGCGCTCTCGCTAACGATGTCAACACGTCCGCGGACTACGTTTCTCAAGCACAAGCGCCTAGCAAATATATTGCGCCCGCAAGCAGATCAAGAACTTTGAAGCTGTTTTCAAAGATTGGACTTTCCAGAATGCTTCCGTCCTCTCTCCTGCTGCAGTTCGCCGAAGCGGGCGCCCGGACACAAAAGACGTGCCATCCACCTCCACACCCGGCGATAACCAGTTCTTTTGGTTCCTCTGGCACCCTCCCACGCTAAGCTGAAGTGACCGCGCTGTCACGAATGTCTAGTACGCGGCGTTGCCACTGCCGCCAGTGGCGCTGACAGCCAACATTGCGACCTCGGCGGAGTTCGGTTATCTGCAATATAATATTATTACTGCTGCTAGAGGGGTTGGTAATAATTCTATAAAAGATTATTGTAAATATTAACATAGGACTCACAAGCCGCCGTAGGTTTTTTTGATATCTCGTGTCAATGTTTTCACGCTCAGTTTTCACAAGAATGCGTAGCTGTGGCATAGCCATCGCAAACCGACTTGAAACCAAGCCAATGTCGCTTGGTCGCAATCCCGGATGTGCGGGGTCCGGCGTGGTGCGGTCGTGCGGTCGTTCTCGCTGTTCTGTGCAAATTTATAGCTTTCCTCGTGTTGTTGGCGATTTATGTGCCGTGTGCGAATCATTTCAACCAGCATCGAAGGTCAGACATTGCAGTGCAGCTGGCGATACATCGA
Organism: Haemaphysalis longicornis; assembly: GCF_048455015.1. Taxonomy (NCBI): domain Eukaryota; kingdom Metazoa; phylum Arthropoda; class Arachnida; order Ixodida; family Ixodidae; genus Haemaphysalis; species Haemaphysalis longicornis. The sequence goes on along the minus strand of NW_027526361.1, from coordinate 42,217,367 downwards.
ATTTATTGAAGGAAAAGCCATCGTATGCGCTCTTCTACCGCCGGTGAACATCCTTTGTGTGTCGTGTTGTGTTTGTGCGCTGTGATCGTACGGTGAAGAAGCTTGCGAAGTGAGGTGTTACCATCCCTGTTAGCCACGCTTTGGAATCCGTCAATTTCACCACGCTGGCAGCCCCGCTGGGAGCGACGTTGTTATAAGGTAAGTTCATTCTTTCCGAGCGCTCTTGTGCAGTGCGCGTCAGGCTTGTCAAGGGCAAGCGAGCACGCGGCTTCGGAGCATGCTGGCGACATCTGCTGATAGCTGCTGGGTTAGAGATAGCTTGCCATTGCGCGTGCGTGGATCTCGGACAGGCCCTGGCCGGTCGTCGTTCAGCTTTGGCCTCTAAAATTTGGAGACACCACCACCCGCAACGGGTGCTTCTTTTCTTCGTGCCAGCCGTGAGCGGTGACGCCGGAGATCAGTGCGTTATTTGACGCGGTGCATTATCACCCCAGGGACTTACGTAATCGCACAACAGGTTCGACCGAAATCCCTGCAGTGAATTCTTGTTGCGTGCTTTCCGTTTGGTGCGCTTGAGATGCAGAAGATTGGCGCTCGTTGCTTTATGCGATTACGTAACTGCCTGCGATAAACGCGTCAGACGGCGCGTCTATCTGGCCTGTCACCGCTCATGGCTGGCTCTGGGGAAGACCAGTGCCCCTCGTGGGTGGTGGCGTCTGCAAATAACAGTGGCCCATGCGAAATGACGACCGGCCCGACCCTGTCCGAGATCCGCGCACGCGCAATGGCAAGCTATCTCTAACCCAGCAGTTATCAGCAGATGTCGCCAGCACGCTCCGGAGCCGTGCGCTCGCTTGCCCTAGACAAGCCTGACGCACACTGTACATTTCATCATGACAAATGTTGTGCAGACCTTCCTGAATGGCGATACTCACGACTTGGTTATTTGTCGGTATATGAACAGTGTTTTTATTCCCGCCGTCTCCAGATCGACCTAAAGGGTATGATTTCACTTCAGCCTTGCAAAAATACTGTACGTAAGTGTAACAAATTGAAGGGGGAGGCTATTGTACCGGCACACAACATTTTGACATCAATCAGTGTTTTATTGTCTTCCGCGCTGCTGTATTGCTTTCGCGTGTTCTATATTTGTATGTATCTTAAGCTAAAGATCTAACAAAACCTTTGAAGGCAATTGACGAATGAATAAAATCCCAGATGCAGTGCCGCTACAGAACGGAGCAGCAGCCATGAATTACCTAGTACGAAGTGTCATAAAAAAAAGAAAGAACACCATGATGAAGATAAATAAAATGTTTGACGAACGAAGTTAACGAAAATGAAAAAAAAAATGAAAGAGGTTGAATCGAACAAGTGCCTGTCGGATCAATAACAAACGCACGAATACTGTGCCATGCAAGCACACCTGACAGCGCTAGGCTGAGAGGCAGATCTACCAGTCACAAACAGGATAGTGTGTTCAACCAGTTAGGAGACATGGCGGTAAAATATACTTGCAAGCTAAAGTGCTGGCAGCCAGCAATATATTTGCGTATTAATTTGAACGATTGCTTGGAGAAAGAGCGTTCCCTGAGTGCAGAGCAGTGACAAATGTGGCCTAAACCGTATTTCATCCCAGCTAAAAAAATAATGCCCAAGAATATAACAAATTCATTGATTGCTTTTGGAAAATAGAGACTATGTATCCGCAGAAGGTAGGGTTTAAACCCAAAACATCTTTACACAAGTCTGATGTGTTACCTCGGCACCCTAAAGGCAAGCAGACACTTTGGCTTTAAAACCAATGCAGAAAAAAACCTGCTGCGTTAGTAGTAGTTGGAAACAGACTGCACACTGTTGTCATATATTAGTCTTTTACCACTAAGTGCCAATTCTCTCCATGTATCTTTCCGTGAATTTCTCATTTTCCAATTTTTGTCACAGGTGCTAGGCAGCTTGCGCTAGAACATGCACAGGCGTCAAACTTTCAAACTGATGAATACCAGTTTTGACTTAAGCACTTGCTCGACTTGCTAGCGTAAATTGAAATTTGCCATTGCTTCTAATCACAACCTGCTGACTGCCTTTCTCGGAGCAGTTTTGAATAAGTTGGGCTGAATGTGGTGTGAGTAATAGCAAAATCACTGAATAACATTTTGGCTGAATGTGGCATCAGACGTGCCACTGACTGATGCTACACCGGCATTGCGCGAGGGCTTAGTCAATCTGTTTTGACAGATGTTCAGCCTCTAGGAATTACCCAAATGATTGGTCGGCATGGTATCACTATACTGTTTTAGTGCTGCTAGTGTATAGAAAATCTCGCCAAGCAAAGGGATACAAGCTTTTAAATTATTTCTCATTTACAGAAACTGATGTTTTTCCCCTCACCAAACAAAACTGTTTCGTGTTCTCCTTGTGTGTAAACTGGCATTAGACGGCCTTGTTATACTGGTATACCCCTCTGGCATTGTTATGATGAAGGCAAAAATGTGGATATACCCATGTCTCATATGATCCCTTTAAGCTGCTGCTTAGTGCTACTTGTTTGGTAAACGTACTGCAAGGCACACACCATACTTCAGCGTTACAAGGGTGTAAAAGACTGCAAAATTTAAGTTATGTATTTTTCCTGTCACGTTCTTTTTGGCACGTTTTTTTCAATCACGGTTCATGTATTTTTTTCCACTAGTCGGTAAGCACAAAGTATTATGCGCTCATCCATTCATAAAGCCATTTGCAATGATTGCCTGATGTAGTAACTTTAGATTACAGTACCATCTGACCGTAGTTTTTTTTAATCAAGGCTAGTTTTGTAAACAAGTTCATGCAAGTTGACAATTTTCTAATTTTGTTTTACGAGATTTCAAGCATTAAAATTTCAAAAAACAAAATCCACAGGTTGACAGGTATGCTTTTGCACAGGTTTGGGGTTTCTCCTGCCAGGTAGTGGCTCAACCAGTCTTGATAGGCCTATTTGGATTTCTTTTGGGCCTGAAAGATGTGGAAGACACGATTACGGACCCATGCGGGAGATTTTTTGGCTCCCTGCCGCGTTGAAACATAGTCGTTCCTGTAGATTTCAGGCGCCTTAATGCGGAAGGCATTCAACTAAAGGCATTCCACTCCCTACCAATTGTAGAATTAATTGATGCGGCTAGCTTGGCTTACGGCATTAAAATCTGGGGAAAGCTTATACATTTGTTGAACTGCTATCTCCCTGCTTTCCAAACATACAAGCCAGGTAACTTTTAAAATAGCCAGGTACTTAAACCAGCATGCTTAATGAGAAGGGATGCAATCATCATTTCGTACTTGACTGGTGCAAACAAACAAGTCTGTTTCTTGTATTTTGCAGGCTACACAGTCAAGTAGGCAAGTGGACCCTGCGAGGCTCCAGCCCTCCCGTGATGCTTTCGTGAGCAATAAAGCAAGCTTTGCCATGCAACACCTCACTATTTCGCCTGCTTATTGCACACCTTGACGACAGTTTTTAGAATGTTTTTGCAATATTGAAGCAGACTTAGTATATATTTAGTACAGTTAACTGAACTTTACTATGCAATTGTTGAAATAACTTGACAAAAAACTAACAGGAAATCAAACGGGCTGTCTTGAATATGCTCAGTAGGTTTTCATTTGACATTTCTCAACAGGAACTCAACAGGAGAATGAATAGAGAGTCAACACAGACTCAACTGGAACTCAACAGACTTTTCTCAATAGACTTTCAATTGACACGTCACAATAGGAACTCAACAGGAAAAGTGTATTGAGACTCAACAGAAAGTCAATTGGAAATCAACCGACATGTTGGCTGTAGTCAATAGACTTTCAATTGAAACTCAGCGTTGAGTTTCAATTGAAACGCGGCGGCCAATTTTCAACGAGAACTCAATACAAAATTTCTATTCAAAGTCAATTGACTGTCAACACAATGTACTGAGTAAAGTCAATTGACTTTCAATTCAATCTCAATAACCATTTTTGTAAGGGTTGTGGGGGTTAGGGTTTGTTTGTGGTCGTCGGAATGTTGTAGCTTCGGTTCTGGATAGGTGTGGGTAGGGTGGTGGGTATTGTGGGCGCTTGCGCTGGTAGTGGGCGAGTATGTCGGCGTATCTTCGCAGGGGCGTAGGTTTCAGGATGTTGTCAGCTTGTAGGTTATCTCCCTCTTGGTGAAGTCATGACGGAATTCTTCCAGCCTGCGGGAATTTTTAGTATTCCGAGGCTTGGCCAGAGCATAATTTTGCGCATTTTTCTAAAAGTACGAAACCTTTTCTGTCTCCTTAACAAGTGCACACTTATTCCGTCAACACATGAATGCTATTGCCCCGAATAATGTATGGGTTTGTTTATTTATTGCTTGTTTACTGTACGGCCACGCTCGGCTCTGTTATCTGTGTCCCAAGCGAAGCGCGTCTTCCATTCTTTATTTTTATGCCGCACGGGCTATCTCATTCAGATAAGCAGACTGTTTCGCCTTGACGTCACTAGCCCAGAATAATCTTCGTTGATCTACAATGTTCTAGATGTAAATCGACGGTTCCAGAAACACTCGCGCCGAAAGATAAAAGCCTGCAGAGCAGACGCCGCGGCATTCGAATCGCCGGAGCTCGCCTGCACACGTCACTTTGTTGAATGCTGCTTCGCCGCCTGTGTATTCTTTGAGTCGTTAGGGAAGCACGAGTTCGCTCCAATAAACTTGTTTTCTTTGAAGACAACTGCGTCGTCTTTGGCTACGTGACACTATACTGCGCATCTGCTTATAAATTTTAATGTTCTCTAAATTGACCCCGATGGTTACGACTGGAACTTTCAAGTTTGATGGATCATGCTTGCCAACAAATATGTTAGGTGGCTAGTGGACGTCACAGATACAGAAAACCCTGATTTGTGCTCCTGTGTGTACTGACGCCGTAGTCTAGTCGTTCCATTAGGCACAGGCAGCCCACACCATTCCAGATGTAAAAAAAAATGATGATTTGGTAATCTGATAGTCCATGGCACGTTGAGGTATTGCTAAAATCTCAGCCATTGCTAATTTCATTATACAGGTGACTCTCTATAATTCAAAGCCGCTTAATTGGAATTTTCGGTTAATTGGTCACGGTAATTTTACATGCAATCCAGTGGAAGAAGTCGCTGGTTAATTCGAAGCTGAAATTCATTATGTCGGTTAATTGAAAGCTATTTCGAATAAAAATCATCGAGGTGACCGTCCTCTCTCGATCAAATTAAAAATTTTCAAGCGGAAAAACAGCGCGTGTTCCGTACTGTGTCGGCGCCATTACGCAACCAAGGCAGCGCGCAGTTGATAACGTGGCAGGCCAGTTCAGACTCGCGTCAGCGTATGCATCTTTCTCTTTTGGTGTTCTCAACTCCTTTTTTAAAGTGCAGAGCACTTTATGGGCTCGCCTTGTCGTCGTAGCTCGCTGTCACAGTGACACGCGACTGCTGAAATCAGGCGGCGCAGCCAGATAACGGACCCAAGTAGAGCCCCCCAGCGTGCCGTAACGGCGTAACACAGAGGCTTCGAAAACCAAACGGTTTATATAGTCATAACTGTTCGAAACTCGTGAACCCCTGGCGCTTGTCATACATCTCCCCGTTGTTTAGCGCAAAGAAAACTGCAGGTACATTTGAGGCAAAATATACGTAATTAACCGGCAGCCCCCGCGTCCATTTATTTAGGAACGCCCGGTGGGATGGTTCATACGATAGTGAGCAAAAAAATTCCCTCGCACTTCCCCGAGGGGGAGAGTGTGTAAGTGCGAATGCACGGTTGTTGATTGCGCGATTACGGTGGATATCGTGATCTTGGAGTGGAGAGGAGGCGCCCAACACCCGCAGTCACTGAGCGGAGAGAGGAGGAGAGTAGCGCCCGCCGTTACGGCGAGGGCTACACGAGCGCCCTCACGCGTCGGAATGCGGAGCGCCCGCTACGCGAGCGAGAGCTCTCCCGCCCGAAGTGGAGAGGAGGCGCCCAACACCCGCAGTCACTGAGCGGAGAGAGGAGGAGGAGAGTAGCGCGCGCCCATCTCCCCCCGTTGCTAGGGAAGACGAGGAGGAAGACGAGGAGCGCGCGCACCCGCAGCTGTTGCTATGCGGACAACGGCGGCGGACGATTCAGGCTCGCTTAAGAAGTGCATTCGCACTTAAAAAGTGGCCGCCAAGAACGACGCATTCCAAATTGCGCAGTGAGGCACCGGCACGTCCGGGATACCGCTCGCGCTGTTCCAGGCAAGGGGCGCATGAGCACTGCAAAGGCGGGAAATTTGAATTGCATTGGACGAACCTCCATTCAATCCACCAAGAGAGGGGAGAGAGAGAAATACGTGCTCTATCGAATACCTAAACTAAATACTCGTGCTGCCTGCATCAGTGCTGGCCTGTAAGGGTGGTGATGTCCTCAGGTAGGGCGGGTGGGGATGTCTCACTGTCTCTTTCCCTGTTTCTGCTTACTCATCAACAGAGGAGTGAGATAGGGAGGCGAAGAGCGTGATGGGTGGTAGCAGTGAGCGGATAACGGCGCCACAGCTGGTTATGGCGAATCACTGCTCTGCTCGTCCGACTAGCGTCACTAAATATAAGCTACGCTTAAGAGTACCGCCACTTCGTGCATACGGAAGCATAGCTTGCAGTGTTGCCATCTCTTCCAACGAAACCACCGCCGGTTGTGACGGGCATGCAGAGTGTGACCAGCCGCTCTAGCATCCGCGCAGCAGAGAGAGAGAGAGAGATAGGAGAGGCTCCCAGAAACAAAATGGCTGCGCCCATATGTAAATAAATATCACGTGGGGCCGACCGACCAACGAAAATCCTGGCGGCACATAACAATGAGAGAAAAGAGTGCCGATATTCTAAAAACCTTTATTTAGTGACGCTACGTCCGACTGCTTTCACGTTCAGTGGGGCGTGTTTTTTTTTTTTTTTTTTTTTTTTTTTTTTTTTTTTTTTTTTGCGCGCAGCGCCGTAGGAACACTTGTGTGGCGGACACTTCAGGCTTCGATTTCAGAGATAAGTCTCAACTACCACGGCAACCCGCGTCGCACGCTCGTTTTGATGACGAAAGTCGAGATTCTGAGCGCAATCAAGAGGGGAGACGTGTTGCGGACTAAAATTGTCGTGTCTTTTGTTTGATGGGAAGTTCGGTTAATTCGAAGTTTTTCGCGGTCATCGTGGACCTCGTTTAACAGGCGTCGACTGCATTACCAGATACATTTTGTTTCCTCCGTAAGAGAGGTTTTAATATGTGAGGGGTGCATTTCTGTGCGTGGCACAACAAGGCTTTTCACGCTCTCTCCAGATACACGACAAGCTGCACTCTGCTAAACCCTCCTGGGCAGCTTATCACTTAGTGATGGCGCTATAGGGATTTCCTGCAACGACCAAGTTACAGTACACTTGCTTTCATCGCGTACGCGGCTGCGTCCGCCAGCAAGCCCCCTCCATTTCCTAAGCAGGCCATTTGCTAACAATCGGTCGAGTCGCGGGCCGCCACAATCGCCCATATTACTGCGCTGCAATAACACCTCCCAGAGGAGTAAGCCTGCGAAGTACGTCATCTTAGTATGTTCCCTAAACGCCTTCCGGGGGGACCCACACCTTAAAACTCGCAACAAGGAGTGTCCAATCGTTTGGCGAGAACAAACTCGGTGAAGAGTGCTGACTCCACGGAGCCGGAAATGCTTCCGGCCACGGCGCACAAGCTGCCTGCTCACACGTCGCACTGGATGTGCACTCACGCGTAACAGAACGAACCTCATCGCCAAAGCGTTCGTTCCCCGCCGACCGGAACCAGTACGACGTGTACCGACGCAGCCAAACATACTGTGAATGGCTGTCCTCTTGTTAACCAGGTTTCCGTATGCCTGGGTTGTCCATGAGCGCTTAACACGCCTAGTGTTACGTTGTTGCTTCCATAATGTTTGCGTTGCCGCTTAGCGGAGGGCAAGCGGGAGGGAGTCTCGCCACGAGCGCTGCCTTAATGAGATGCATACGTTACCTTGTCGTTTGCAGCATCTGAAGACTATTTTCCTTGCCGGAACTACAAACTTCAGCCTCGTTCTTTTTTTATAACCACGGAAAGCGCAGCTGGTGCACCGCGTACGGAATGCTCCTCAACCGTTTGAGCTGATCACATAGTGGACTACATCCGGGATGCTAAGCTAGCTTCCTGGATGCAACTCCAACTCGTTCCTCGCACACTATGCTCTGAGGCTATAAAATAAACGTACAACAAACAACGTGCGGCCGCTTTGCGTTCAATTCCCTTAATTTTTTTGTGTATACGCCACGAAAAAAAAAAAAACGCGTGTGCCCAACCATACACCGAAGCCGATTTCACCAAACGCGGTCGAAAACGGAAGGAAACGCGCCGCACCAGTGCAAACATTAACGACTCGACTCGCGTGAGCGCTGTTCACTATACTTTTTCCCAGCGTTTTAGGCGCTTACTTTGGACAGTTTGGTCAAGGCTTCAGTATTTCCAAAGACTTGGAGGTTTCTTGTCCACGCAAAAACCACATAATCGTTACATTCGGATTACTTGTCAGATAATGAGAACCGCAAAACAAGCGAGTAAAGCAGCTGGGGAGTGGGTAGGAGGGGGAGGCCAACGATATGCAACCGCAATCCTGCGAGCATTTACCACCGGTTCTTACATCACGGCGACCTCCTGATGCAACCCGAGCTCGCCGCGGTCGGTGAGTATTTCGGTCAGGAAGTAAGATTCACTGGCAATGCACGCGCGTGTGCGCCCAGAGCCGCCTCGAGGCCAGCGATCACCGCGGATCTAGCCAAGCGTACTCCCGCGACACGTTACACCGTATTCGCCGCCTAAATCCTCCAGGGCAGCCGCACACACCGCGTCGCCTACATAATCCTCCCTCAACGTCCCTTGCCTGTCGTCGCGGAAGCCAACTCACTCACTGTCCCACTGTCGCTATTTCAGTCATCCCCGCCAACTCCGCACCAAGGCGACGGCGGCTTCCGCGTTCTTTATCTAAAATATATTTAAGCAAAAACGCAGCTCACCAAGCGGAACGGCGGTCCTACACTTTTGAAATGTTTTCCTTTTCTTTAGATTCACCCAAACGCTGAAGATTCGCCGTTCGGTATTTTCTTTTTTCCTCCAGAATTTTTCAGTATTCCGAGAAATAAAGCAGTCACTGCGCTGGTCCAAACCATTTTTTAAGCAAGCTCGAAGCTCTTTCTATGTCGTGCGAAACGACGGCAGAAAGAACACAAGGAAAACGAGAGACGACAAGCTGGCCAGAGAAACGGGACGTACTTGCAAGGCCGTGAGCTCCACCACCCCACTTTCGAGCCGGCAGAGAACAGAAGGGGGAAAACGACTGCACCCTGCGTAGCGCTCGGAGAAGGAGGAGCGGCTTACATGCCTCTGCGCTTCGTTGTTACGAATGCCGTCATTATGCACGCTTGTTTCTGCCCTGCAGCCGAAAAAAAAATTACCGGGGTTGGCCGAGAAGCTCATAACATACCGTAGAACTTGTTATAGTAGCCTCATTTCCAGTCAAACTTCGGTGAGTGTTAATGGATGCTGTTTCTCAATACAGCTTTGGTACCCCGGCATCAATAAAAATGTCGCTAAAAAATGTCGCCTGGACGTCCAAATGCATACTAAAATACGATTACAAAACCCTATAGCAGGCGAATTTAAGCCGTTTCAGTGTTTGCTGCAGCTAAAGAAATGAAAGGCTAAAAAATTGGGCACCCAGCCTAACGTGCAAGATCAAATATTTTCGTTCGAATTATTCGGCTGGGAATAAGAGCAGTGCATGACCAGCTTCAACTGTCAGCGGAACGAATGCATAATAGTCACAAAATAAGCGCAATAACAGCTCACAAGAGTAACCGAGTAACCAACTAGTGAAACTTCCGGCACGCGCATTTTTACGCCTGTAGATGTAGTCATCTACGGCTATAATTTGCGCTTTCCGGAGTAACTAACTCTCCGTTCTCGCGGATGTCGCTCTATAATGGCTAAAAAATGGTTTACACCACTGACAGCGGTCTTTTGGAATGACGGCAGGCAAGAATTTTGAATTTCTGACAGTTCGAAATTAACCTGGAACCCGGAACAAACTCAGCTGCCAGCTATCCGTGAAGCAACTTCCGTGCCGTCGTCGATCTAGCTGACTTCGCACTCTGTGTCTCGACTGTTGACTATTCCTGTGAACATATACTTTCTCTTTGTTTGCAATCGGGGTGGCATGACCTGCGTCTACCGCGAATATGTCTGCTACCCTAGACACTGCAGGGCGAAAGGATGATTTTGACTAACAGAAGCGACGCACGGTGTTTTCTGTTAGCCTACGTTAACTTTTCGCACTGTGATATTTAGTATTGCCGCGTACCAACTTTGCCAAGCACATATTCGCTTCCAACGCGAATATCTCGGTTGCTTTTTCTGGCCCGCCGTGACCCAATGCGTCAAGCGTTGTCGGTCGTCCCGCAAGCAATTGACCTAAAACGCTTTCGGCGGCCGCCATAGCCCGTACTCTCGAATGTAGATTAGGACTTGCATATAGCAACCCATTCTGGCGCCATCCCGCACTTACGACGTCTAGCTAGCCGCGCGAACCGGTTGCACCACGATTCGCGGAGAACAATGAGAACGACAAGTGAATAAAGTGATGAGTGCTGTTGTTGCTACAACGCAAGCGCTCTGGCGAGAGAGTAGAAGGAGAAAATGCAAGGATTATGGAAATTTGAAACCATTTGGGAAGCGTCCTTCGTAAGTAAATTATCTATCCACGCAAAAACAATAGGAATGAGACGAGGATGAGCATGTGCAGATGAGATGCGATACCACAATTTGCCGACATTTAAGTAGAGTTTGGAACCAATGGCAATCAGAATGCCAAAACTCACGCCTTGTACAGTTGATGATTGGTATGTATTGCGTTACTTCTCTTGCCTTTTTTTTTTTGGAAGGGGGGGGGGGGGGGACGCGAAGCATGAGAACTCACTATATACACGCGAACAATTCCGCATGTTCTCTCCATTATTTAATTAGTGCGCAGCTGCCGCCTTATTCACAAACGGTCTTAGTGTATCATGCAGCCATATGCATTCATGGTTCCTCACTTAAATTATTGCCTGTAACTCCACATACGAAAGTCTCGGCTTCGTGTAAAATTGAGGCAACGGCTGCGTCTACTAGACAATTTTCATTGCTAATTGTCAATCTTTCCTCTCCGGGCTCTCCCGGACATGTACGTGGGTTTCCTCGTACTGAAGAGATAACGCGGATCGCTTAAAGCATAACTTTCCCGCATTCTTCGACTCCTCCCTGACGTGGTGTGCCGATGTTTGGCCGAAGGAAGAAGGCCTGCAACAACGCAGTGACTGCTCGTGCTAACACAGGACCGCAACCCCGCTCTTGCTTTTTTTTTATTCGTGTACGTCTTGTAGTTTGCCTTTGTTCCCTCCTTGTCCTTTTACTCTTTTTTGATAGAACTAAATCGTAGTAAGTAACTTGTACAAGAACTATATTCTTCTTAGCTTCTGCTAATGATTGACGTTATCGAGAAAGAAAACGAGCAGTATGTAGTGAGCTTAGCACGAAATAGTTTTTTTTTTTTTGCTGTGCATGCAAACTGTGTTGAAAGAAATGTGAAATGTGCTGTTATGCAATTCAAGCACAATGTTTTGCATTGCGTTATCCCAGGAAGACGAATCACATTTTGAAATACAATTCTTTGCCTACCTTGTTAATCACCAGGTTCGCCCCCTTAGGAGCTCCGATTCCTCTCTAAAAAGTGCAAAGAGGACACATCTCTCTCTCTCTCTCTCTCTCTCTCTCTCTCTCTCTCTCTATATATATATATATATATATATATATATATATATATATATATATATATATATATATATATATATATATATATATATATATATATTAGTGGTATAAAGGAAGAAAAAAACTGTATGAAGCAGTAGCTTTCAACCATGGACTGGTCAGAAACCAGCTTCAAAACGTCAATAAGATTGACAACTTCGCGAGGACAAGCAGGAGCGAAAACGATTTCTTCATGCGCCTCGCTAGCAGTACCCATTCTGATGCAGTGCGTCCTGAACAGCGCCTCAACACCACTTTTCAGCTATTTTTTTTTTCTGCGTACCTGCATGGCACTGTAAAAACCTCCTCACCGAGCCACAATTGTCACCGTTACGAGGGGTTTTAGGAGTAAAGATTGAAGAAGCCTGTCCATAATAGTTGTCCTGGCAGATCGGGCGTCTTTAGGCCTTTTGGAAGATTGCCGGGATCGTGGTGATTCTCAAAAACCAGGCAAACCGGCAACGGATATAGACTTTTATCGGTCAATTGCACTACTAAGTTGCATTGGTAAGGTAATGGAGAAGTTGGTGCTGGAACGGCTTGTTTGGGACCTAGAGAATCGAGAAATTTATCCATTGCAAATGTCTGGGTTCAGGAGAGGTCGTAGTAGCGTAGACAACATCCTTTCCTTGGTGTCAGACATTACCCGGCAATACTCAGCCGGAAACATCACTATAGCTATCTTCTGTGACATCAAAACGGCATTCGACAGTGCCGCAACACGAAGCCATCCGAAGAGAGATGACATGCATAGGGCTTCGAGGACGCATGTTCCAGTGGCTATGTGACTACTTGCAAGACCGGTACATCTACATGGCCACCAGTGATGGCGAAACGGCCAAACAACCCGTCACTCAAGCAGTTCCTCAAGGCGGCGTCTTGAGCCCGACGCTTTTTAGCATGTGTCCCATACGCCTCCCAACAGTCATGCCCAAAGATATCAACATTTCTCTCTACGCAGACGTCTGTATCTGGGCTTCAGGCAGGAACCGTCGAAACATTCGCGCCACACTCCAGAAGGCAATTCTGAAGATGAGAAAATATCTCAGATGCTGTGGTCTCATCTTTTCCCCTGAAAAGTGCGCTGCGATAGCATTCACGCGGTGCGATGTTTCACGTTATACGCTCACCGTAGAAGGTACTCCGATACCTTATGTCAAGTCCCACAATTTTCTTGGTGTCACATTTTTGGGGATCCTGACGCCCTAGCCATTGCGCGATCACTGGGTTTGTGTCATTACGCGGCGCTCTTCCCCTCTCTCCTCCAAAATCCCGGCTCGTCTTGGCGCCACTGTGTAGAGCCGAGCCGTATCTCAAACTCTTGCGTGAGGTGAAGCGTGCAGAGACCGTTGCGGCGATAAAACCACTGTCACGCAGCGGGCGCTCCGCCCTGGTAGCGGAGCTAACCTCACCTCATTGGTCCGTTTGAACGATGCCCGAACCCGACTCTCGCCGGGGACGCGAACGCGCGCTCTGCGCGGGGGTCCGTTGGGAGAGACGCTCAGGAGGACAGCCGAAGGTGCGTAACTATTTCCTCACCGCCCGGTCGCAGCTCTTTTGCGCCGGCTCTAAACCCGCTAGCCCTTCCGGCTGCCGGCCCGTGCCTTCGGTTGATCCTCAGTCCGTTCACTCACATATTAGCCGTACCTGACACTCGACGATCGCGCCGTGCGGTACGCGCCTGGGAACGAAAGGACAGTGTCTTTCTATTGCGAGCCCATCGGCCAGCACCCCAGATTTTGCCCTTATTGCTGAGCCCACCGGTTCAGCGCGCCGAGGACGCGCACACTTGCGCGTGGCGCCAGATCGCCCATCGCCCCTTTTCACCCACGGGGATGTTGAAATGTAACGGAAGGGGTTGGCGCGAATAAACGCCTTCTGATGTACTACACTGGGCTTATTCCTTCGTCGCCCCCTACTCCACCTGCCCAACAGAGGCGGTGTTGAGCTGGCGCGACGGCGTCTCAGTTCCGTGAGCGTTCTCGAATAGCTCGAACCCGCGGTGGCTCCTCGCAATGTGCTTGTGGGGATCCTGACGCCCTAGCCATTGCGCGATCACTGGGTTTGTGTCATTACGCGGCGCTCTTCCCATCTCTCCTCCAAAATCCCGGCTCGTCTTGGCGCCACTGTGTAGAGCCGAGCCGTCTCTCAAACTCTTGCGTGAGGTGAAGCGTGCAGAGACCGTTGCGGCGATAAAACACTGTCACGCAGCGGGCGCTCCGCCCTGGTAGCGGAGCTAACCTCACCTCATTGGTCCGTTTGAACGATGCCCGAACCCGAATCTCGCCGGGGAAGCGAACGCGCGCCCTGCGCGGGGGTCCGTTCGGGGAGACGCTTCCAGGACGCCGAAGGCGTTTGGCCGAAGGTATGTGACGCTTTCTTTACCAGCCGGCTGCAACTTTGTTGCGCCGGCGAAAGCCCACCAGCCCTTCCGGCTGCGGCCCGTGCCTAAGGCTGCTCCTGTCGCCCCTACGCTTGCATATAGTAAGGCCGTACCTACAACTCGACGATCACGCCGTGCAGTACGCGCCTGTGAGCGAAGGGGCCCCGTCTCCCTCGCTGCTGCGAGCCGATCTGGCCAGCACGGCGATGCGCGCGCGCTCAACGTGCGCGCACCCCGGAATTTGCCCTGACAGAAGAGCCCACTGGCTCTGCGCCGACGAAACGTGCGCACTTGCGCGTGGCGCCCCATCGCCCCTTTCACCTAACGGGAAGTACGTACCTGTACTGTAAATTGTGTAATTGGGACTGTAAAATATGTGATTAGAACGTCAGTGTAAAATAAGCGTCTTCCCTTCGTACCCTGGGCATATTCCTTTGTCGCCCCTTTCTCCACCTGCCCAACAGAGGCGGTGTTAAGTTGGCGCGACGGCGTTTCAGTATCGTGAGCGTGCTCAACTAGCTCGAACCCGCGGTGGCTCCTCGCAGTGTGCATGAGTGCAGGCCTTGTGCAAAGCTAGCGTTATGCATATTGTGAGGTAGAGAGACCACACATTTGACCGCTCAATGTCATGGGCCCTACATATGCGGCGACTGAAGGAGCGGCTTCTGTGTTATGTGCGCATTCTGCGTATGCTCAGTGGGAATTCGTGGGGCTGCCCTGTCTCTTCACTCTTTTCTCTATACAAAGCCCTTTTTGTCGGCCTCTTGCGTTACAGCCTGCCGGCCCTACATCATCTATCGCCTACAAGCCTGAAGGTCATAGACACAGTGCTGGCAAAAGCTATGTGCACCTGCCTGGGTCTACCTAAATGCACATCGACGGTTGGAACTCTTTGCGAAGCTCGGTGCTTTTCCGTTACAGTTCTACAACGCCAAGAGGTGCTTCGAACGTCTTTGCGCCATTTGACTCGATGTCATACGCATCCTTTGGCAGACCTCTCCACACAGTATGCAAGACACCTGCTTCCGGCGAATTTTCAAAGACCTCAAAACTCGATGGCAGCACCATGGGTACTGGCGCCATGGAAAATTTGCACGACGATACCGGGAATTTGCAAAAAGTCTGACATGCCTGTGGCCGCGCTCAAGTTCTTCACACCCGAGTATATCTCCAGTACCTACAAAGGCTACACACATGTTTATGCGGATGACTCGGTTCGCCCGGGCTCATGCGCCATCGGCGTGTGGATCCCATCAGCCCGGTGCACTATCGAAAGAAAACTTAGCCACGAAATATCCTCGACTGCTACCGAACTGTCAGCTGTAAGGGCTGCACTTTATTACATCAGCGAACATCATGCCCAGGAATGGATAATATTCCTCGACTCGCGCAGCGCCTTACAAGCGCTCCGAAAGCTTCACAACAACCGCGGTCAGCTTGTATGTGAAATTGCCGAAATTCCCGCAATGGCAGTGAGCGAAGGTCATGACATCATTCTTTAGTGGCTGCCTGGTCACTCGGACATACAGGCAATATTAGATCCGATGCAGCCGCCAGCGCAGGTCACTTTATGAGCAACACGACCCAGCTTCCTTTCTCCCGAGAGGACAGCAACGCCCTTATTCTCGCAAGTGGATGGGCTGCACAAATGTCGGAGTGGCAAGACCCTCACCGCAGGTATCTACCACTGCACGCTATTGACCCGAACTGTGACTTCCGCTTTCCACGCGGCCTCAACAAGCGGTGTGAAGGAGGTTTGCACCGACTGCGCCTGAGTGTGGCGTTTACTCAGAGTTTTAAGTTTGAGATAGGTTAAGAAGATTCCCCCTGTGCCGGACTTGCGCTGTGCGTGAGTCTGTAAATCACTTGCTGTATGTCTGCCCTCGATTCGCTGCTGCGCGAAAAACTGCAGCGAGCTTCCTCACTCGTGTACGTCATGGAGGCAGTCTCGAACTTTTTCATTTTCTTGGGCCCTGGGCCAATAGTGTTGACAGTACCTTAGGTACAAAAGTTCTGCTCTAGTTCCCATGAGAGGCTGAACTGGACAAATATCTCTAAATCACAGACAGAGCAAGTGTGTCACGAATCTACTCTTTCGCACTGTGGCGTTCATCTATTTATTTTTCGTGTTGGTGTCACTGTGGCGTTCATCTATTTATTTTTCTTGGGTTGGTGTTATCACTCATTTTTTTTCCGTCGTTTACTTTTCATTTTGTTTTAGCGTTTCCATTAACGATCTTCTTTTCAATTGTATTTTTACGTCCGGACACTGCTGGCAGCATTCTTTTGTTTTTCTTGTTCTTTTTTGAACGGTTCATGTTTGTCTTCTTCCTGCTGTAACCCTAATGTCTGATATTCACCACTCATCAACGTATCCACCCCCCCATCTGGTGTAGCAAGCCTTGTCCATAGCAGGGCTGACCTCACCAGTTCACATTAAAGAGCTCTCTCTCTCTCTCTCTCTCTCTCTCTCTCTCTCTCTATATATATATATATATATATATATATATATATATATATATATATTAGTTCGCGATAACGGCCATGCTATTAACCGTATGTATGCAAACTCCCCAATGTAGCTTCACAAGCCCGGACTCTCGAGGATCCAATAAGCAAAAAACAAATAAACAAAAAAAATCACAGCCCGTTTTTTAGGAGAAAGATGGTTAAAACGCGAAACTTTCTCCACGAAAACTGAGGCAAATCAAAATACAAGATCCACGCTCCCAAAGTCCAAAATCTAAACTGCCATAGTCCAAAACCAAAGTCCGCTCCAACTCAGCCAAAGTTCAAAGCCAATGCCCGCACAGCGAACCCAGAGGAAATAAGTGGCCCTTGCAAAGGAAGTAATCAAAATTCAACATAACGGTATTAGGCACACCGAAGCAGCTGAAATCGCTAGTGCTTTCCATGACCATTACAGCACGCTATTTTCGGGGTCAAGTTTATTAGCTCGGGGGCAAGAATGGAGTTCCCTCATTGATTTACTGCCTAAGCTGACAGACGATGAGCGCGCTCTGGTTTCTGGGCCTACTACACTCGAAGAAGTCAAGGCTGCCATCTCTGACCGTAAGACCAACAAGACCCCTGGGCCAAATGGTTTGAGCAGAGAGTTTTATCAAAAGTTCTCTGCTATCCTTGCTCCGGTTCTGTTAGACATATTCACAGTAGCATACGACCATGATGTTTTGCTGCCAAGCTTTTATTTAGGACACACAGTTTTAATTCCGAAAACGCAAGATGAACAAAAGCTGAAATCGGTTGACGGCTATCGGCCAATATCTCTCTGCAATGTAGACTATAAAATTTTTGCTAAAATTTTATCTAGGCGCCTTCAACTTGTCATCACTAGTTTAGTAGGACCTCACCAAACTTGCGGCATTCGAGGTAGGAGTATTCATACAAACATACATGTTGCCCGTTCAATGATGGAGTGTGTGTCTGATTCGGCAGAGCAGGTGGCCCTTATCCAAATTGACCTTTCAAAGGCATTTGATCGCGTTTCTCATGATTTTCTATTCGCACTATTGACAGCGGTAAATTTAGGGGATATTTTGTTAAAAGGCATTCAGCTTTGTTACAAACAGTGCACCACAGAACTGGTCGTCAACCGCGTTGTGTCTAAGCCAGCTTCGATTAAGTCGTCTGTTAGACAGGGCTGCCCCCTTACACCCTTGTTGTTTGCCTTATACCTCGAACCTCTGTGCCTCAGTATTCAGCAGAGTCAAAGAGTATGGGCTTTTCATCACTACCTGTGAGGTTTTCATCACTACCTATTTCTGTGCTGATAAAAAGCGTTCAAGAAGCCCTTAATCTGACCAGGCAGTATTGTGACGCGTCTGCAGCGGCAGTGAATATGGAAAAAACAAAGGGATTTTGGTTTGGTGAATGGGGTGCGAAACCGTCCTTATTTGGTGGCATTACTTGGGATAAGGACGCACTTCAATACCTAGGTGTACCTTTGCACCAAATACGAAACACCGGGCCGCATTGGTCATTGACACTCCAAAAAGTCAAGCGAGCCTCTCAGGCATGGATGGGGCGAGAACGTTCTGTGTTTGCGCGTGCGCACGTTTGTAATGTCTTCCTTGTCGCAAAGCTTGTTTATGTGCTGCAAGTACTCCACTGTGCGCGTTCTAAAGTACAAGCTCTACATAGAGTTTTTGCAACATTTGTGTGGGGGGTCTCAATGGGAACCTATGCGTAGGAACAATTTGTTTCTTCCATTAGTGTCTGGCGGCGCTGGGCTGATACATTTGTTTGTACACCAGCTTGTATCTCGGTTTTTCTTCTATAAGGTGACGCATCATCTACTTCTGCTCAACGTTATCCAAAAGCGCATAAGTTTTCATTTACCGTTTTTGCTTGTCTCCACTGGTGAAGTTAGTACGAAGCCGCCACGGGGCTTTTTAAAAAAGGTGGTCGATACCTTCAATTTCCTTACTGCGAGGTTTTCCCTGGAATATCTGGTTACCCTTTCCAGGAAGGCTTTGACGAACACTTTATTAGAGAGTCTGTTCCCAGTGCCGGTTTATCGCCAGCCTTACATTGGCCACCGTAAGGACAGTGTTTTGAAGCGTGTCACACGTATGTGTCTACCTCCTAATGCAAAAATGTTTTTCTTTAAGTTGCATACATCAACACTCCCAGTGAAAACATGGTTGCGCGAGAGAGGAATGTCTATTCCTTAGTGTGACAATTGACGTTTATGCAATCAACCGGAAACCATTAATCACTGTTTTGTTTGGTGCCGGGATGCGGTGTTTTTCTGGGATGTGTTGCAAAGAACTCTTAAAAAGGACATGAACATTACCCCTTATACAATTCGGTTCTTGCCTTTTCGAGATGTTACTGGAGTGCCCTATGATATATTTGTTGTGATGGGATTGTATAGCTTGTGGAAGTGATGCATGACGGACAGGCACGTGGAACCCCCTCGCCCAACGAAGTCCATTTTTCAGGAGCAAGCTGCGTTGGTGCGGAGCATTTATGCGGCGCAAAGTGACCCACCAGAATGGCTGCATCTGTTGGACGCGTGCGTCTGCTTGCCGGAGTTTTGACGGACGGCTTATTTTAGCTGCAGTGACTCATAACTTTTGTAGGCTGTAATAAGTGCAGTTTTCCATGCAGTAAAGAAAAAAAAATGTCAGAGTTGGATAGACGCCGACTTTATAACGCGAGGGACTCAGGTTAGATTCCAATAACAAGAAGTGTTCTTTTTGCTTCTTTTTTTATCATCAGCGTCATCATCATGTGCACTGATGATGATTGATGATTGATATTGGTTTCCCCTTTGTAGCGGGGTGATGACGTGTCATCTTACCAAAAAGGACTAACATACCTATGTTTTCCACTCTTGGTTCAATACTAGCGCTGTTAGGGCAGGCACAAAAAACTTATTAGGCACAAAATACTTTTTTTTTCCTGTTATAGGTGGTAATTGTCCTAGGCAATATTCCCTTCTCTGCTTTTTGCCCACCAGCATACTAATCTACCGGGAACCACCTCCGTCCAGTGTGGAGTTCGCAATGAACGCCTCCTAAATAAAGTTTCTTCCTCCTCCTCTTTTGATCGCTTCGACAGCCTTGAAGTTAACTTCCTCTGTGCTACCCTTAAATCCTACGGCTTCACCTACCATTGTATAAAGCTGGCTTTCTTGCAGTGCGCTTTGGTTACGACACCTCCATTAGGGAGACCGACAAAGCTTCGCTTTAAAATAAACGCACACGCACGCACGCACACACTCACATGCATACTCCCACGCTCACGAGTGCTCCCCTACCTTACCTGCCTTCTTAGCTTCGCCGCAAAGCTTAAGCGTTGTGCCAAAAAGAAAATAGCATGCCAGTATTATGCGAAACCAAAGAACATTTTTGTCCTCAATGGATCGAGGAAGAAGTGTCATCAAAAGCTGACACATTTTAGTGGAGAAATAGCACCGCAAACTAAATAAATGACGAAGTAGCCTGCTTGTTTTACTAGAACGTGGGCTCGCAATGCCCAGGTCGCATGATGGGTAATGGTACCATTAATGAAAGTAACGACGGAAAAAGAGGGGGTGCCGGCGCTGGTTCATGGTTAAAATTTACGGTAGAAAACGCAGAACTGAAATGTTTCGTACGTTTACGCGAGCTTAATTCGATTTTATTGAACCCCCCCTTGAATCATCTTATCGCCCCTGGGACCAAATACCGCCCCAAAAACTCCAGCTACCGAAGTCGACATATTATAGGCGTTTATGGCTGAGTCAATTTCGTTGTTGAGCTTTCGATTCTTAGATTTTCTGCGCTTCGTGCTCTCCGCGGGGTTCATCATGGCTGAAAATGGCGTCCCCTTTGCATTTGTTTTCGCGGCCGTGTACTGGGCTCCAGAAGTCCCCATTAGGCAAGGTCTTCTGGCCACCTCACGGAGTCAAGAAGGAGCCCATCATCAATCTAACAACTCAATGATTGTTGACGAAATAAAGTTGTTCCTCCTCCTCGCGGCCAAAGGGCTAATGGCACTGTAACAACACGAGGATTTGTGTCGTTGATAAAGAGCGGCGAACAGTAATTAAAGCGCAGTTGCAAGATAAATACAGGGCACGTAACGACACAGAATGGGGAGAGAGGGAGGTGGTGGGTGTAGAAACGCACGCACATGCACGCACACATGTTCGCGCGCATGTGCGTGTGTGAACCATATTGTTCCCTTAGTTAGTGGCCCTTGTTACTCCTAAAACGATTAAAATCGACGAGGTCAGAGAACAAGAGTGATACTGGGGTGTTGTGGTAACTTCTACTTAACCGAAGCCAAACCTAGGTGATTGGGAGCGTTGTAGTGGATATCTATGGGTTAATTTAGATCGCTTGACACCCCTCAATAACGTAAACCGAGATACTCACGAAATGGCATTTTTACTCCCAGAATGTGATGCATCTGTCGCTCCAAGATAAAATTTGGCCCTACGTGCGTTTACTTCCTATTGCGCTCATGCGGCTGCTATGACGCTGTTGGGTCGATAAAGTGTCGACAGAACTTCTTACTGGCCCCACAGGAATGCTATTGGGCCAACAAGAGGCTCTTGTTGGAATCATCACGACCCCCTCCTCATCATCTTCTTCATCCCGATCATCAACAGCATCTATTCCATCCCATTCAAGCTTTATGGTGAATGTCTTAACGTCCAGGTGCCTATGAATACACTCAGCGTATGTTGCCGCATTTTATGCTTGGAAGTAATCAACCCTAATTTGTTATGCAGCCTTAATCATAGTTGCTGTTGAGTGCTTTCGCAACGTACGTACAAAGCCTATACGTATGACCAGGTGGAGTTGTGGCGTCGCCAGGCATACATCGTATACGATGAGGAGAAAAATGTATGTGTGTAATCTCAGATTTCATGACTTTCTGCATGAAAACACGCTTTATACTGCGTGCTGACCAATTCGCCCTGGGGCAAAATGTGTCACCGCTTCCCTGCGTTGCGTCCACCGCTCAGTAGTACGGAGATCCCTTTCGACGATCACCTTTGACCCGTCGGCCGCTCGCACAAAGACCGCTCCCTCTACGCGCCACCCGCGAGCAGAAGCGGAATTTGCCTGACCCGACGACGTAATGCACGTAACGCTGGCGCTTGTCCCAGAAAAAAACGTCCACAAAGCCAGGGGGCACGTCGATCGGACGAAGTAAGAAAAGCGTTGAGAGGAGGAGGGGCGCGGGGCCGAAGATGTCTCGACAACCTCGAAAGCTATTTTACGGGTCAGCGCCATGCGCTGCAGGCGGGGGGCCGGACGACAGGAGGAAACAAAAAGCAGTGCGTTCCTATTCAAACTGAGTGGTTCGGAAATGTTCGAACTCCGCAAAAGAGATAGATGGAGGGGAAGAAACAAAGAAAAGACGGGGAAAGCTGGTTCTTCTCGGAAAACTGAAAGCGAAAGTAGGCCGATCGTCACTTAGCGGAAGAAAAGAAAAAAAGTGCAGGAAAAGCTCAAAGTCCGATAACCATGTCGGCTGCAGGATCAGCGACAGCTTTCACTTATTCATGACCACGTGTTCGTTTCTTCCTCGGGCGAGTTCCGATAAGCGATGAGCTGCGAAGCGCGAGCCACGGAGGCAAGTTTACGAACCCTGCTCACGCCGCTAGGCCTGTAGAGGCGCTACTGGAAACGCAGTGTATGCGCAGCGAGTGCCGGAAAAGTAACGTAAGTCGTTCGTAATTTTGGTCGGCCCTCTTCGCGTTGCTTTTGAGAGTATTTTGTGCGTGAGTAATATGTCGTAATTAAGATGTTGATTAGACACGCGAGGCCAAATATAAAAGCTAAAGCAGTAAAAGCTCGTTGATTCGAGCTCGGTTAATTCGAACTTCCGGTTAATTCGAACTCACACCCTAGCCCCGCACAGCCCCGTATATTCCAATGGGGGAAAACTCCCGATAATTCGAACGCGTCGGTATCCAGAGCGGTTAATTCGAACTATGATCCCCTGGTTTCCATCGCTCCTGGCAGAAGACGTCGGCCCAGATGGATTATAATGTGTTGCAAATCCAAACCAAACCAAATTTACTAGAGATGCAAAGCAACTAAACAGAAACAACAGCGTGGCGCGCGCGCTACGCTCCTGATACAGCTTATTTCTCGTCTACAGAGGACGCCGCGCCACCGGCGCCAGTGCTCCTGCGCGTGCCATTATTATTTACGAAGAATTATTTAGGAAATCACCTGCCACAAATGTGTAGTAGCGCATAATTCGCGATAACGAGTCCGGAGGTGGCTTCCTTGTGTTCTGCCCGCGTGTGGTGTAATTTCAATTCATTCTGGCGGCCGCCCGCTAATTCGAAGTCCGCTTAATTCGAACAATTTTATGGTCCCCTTCGAGTTCCAATTAACGACCTTTTACTGTATACGTAAAAAGATGCAAGGTGTAAATGTAAATAAGGGGGGTATTATTGTGTTGCAACGCATAGTGCGTGAAGATATAATGATTCGTTGATACATTGTGGGCACCATGAGCCAATATGCGCAATTTTTTGCTTATGTAGCCTGTAGAATTCCAGGAAATTACACACAGATCAGTTAAGTTAATTATAATTGTGAGATTTTGTTTCCACAACTCGGTAATAAATGCCCAGAAAGTAATGACAAACTGCCAGTTTTTTATGTGTGTTCATGTGTCTGTCTCGTGGAGTTTCTTTCGTTTTTTTTTTTTTCTTATTTGTATTAGTCATGTAAGCATATAACCCTCATCACTTGTTCACCAACCATCTGAAGTAGCAAGCCCAGCATTATGCAGGGCTGACCTCTTCGGTCTCATTAAAGAATTTTCTCTCTCTCTCAGACTAAAATATTTTTCACATCAGCAAGTAATTTCATTCAACGCATATCGAAATTCCGGGCAAATCGCGTGTTTACAGACTGCGGTGCATATAACATAGATAACACAATTCTCATATTCGTAAAAAGCATAGACTTCTGAAACCACAAGCGTACTTATCATTCAGCCCTTGATATGCTTAGCACTACGAAGACGTTTTCTTCGTTTCGTATTTGAGACCTTTCCTTTGCGAAAACAATTCGTCGCAAGCGCTTCACTCTAAAAGCTGGCCTTTCTGGGGCACGTAAGCGATTTAAACGCTCCAGACCATCACTCACAGCACCACGTGAGCGCACGCGTTTTGAGATACAGGGCGTCAAGCGCCGAAGTACGGCGGCCGTCTCTGCCCGCGCCCCTAAACCCTTTCTAGTCGTGCCTGCAGAAGCGGGGCGCGGCGAACGAACAGTATCCCGTAGAAGAGGGCAATGAATCGGACACGCCAGGAGGCGATGGTCCGAAGCCTGCGCTACTTTCCAAGTCAGGTTCCTCCGCGGAGGGTCCAGCCGAGGCGCATTCGAGAAACAAGGTCACGCTTGCCGGACAAACACGCCGGCCGCGTGAACTGCGACCGCTGATAAACGCTGCAATGCCGACGTATGCGAAAATACGTACACCGCACGTCGGCCGGGGGGCGGCGAGCGAATATCGTTTCGCTTCGCGTCTGCGCACGCCGGTGACACCTGGGCAGTCGTCGGCACTCTGGGATCTCGTCCCACTTGAAGGCCGCAGCCTTGAAGGCAAGCGATAATAATAGCAGGTGCGTGGGACAAACAAAATAAGGGGAGAAGTAGCCACATACTTGCATGTATGAGGCTTGTACGGCTCAGCCGTCTCCTGCGACTATTTTAAAACCACTGTCCATCAGTGAGAGCGGTGCAACGATACAAGCAGGCGGTACAAGAAGCAGGGCTAAGTTGCTTTCGTTAGGCCTTTGTGCGACAGTCGTGGTGCGTTTTGCTTACTTTCGCCGAGACGTAGAGAAGAAAAGAACACCAAGTATGGCGAATTTACGCTCTTTGCTTCCTTTCGCCGCTCGACTTTCCACCGCACTCACGCTGGCAGTGTCGTGTCCGTTTTGTAGGCTGCGCACGTGGCGGTCGAAAACGACGCTCATACCGCAGGCAAACGGTGAATTCGCGTCCTTCGTTCCATACCGGCAAGGGTGCAGTTTTAGGGATACAATAAACGCCTTGCCGCAGGCCACAAATAGAGGCGTTATTCATGACCACTCTTTACGCGGAAGGGTAATGCAAGACCAGCTTTCCTGCACGGCTAAAAATGTTCCTTCGAGAATGAACTTTCTATACGATGCGATGACCTGCTGCTTTCGAATAGCAGTTAGGCGCTATGAATTTTTACGGAAAATTTTGCGTTTATATATGCACACGAGTTCTCGATGCATGCTAGGTCGTAGGTTTCGGTATTTTATGCGCACTAGTGCGTGTTCCGGGACAAGGAATTCCTTTCCGTTAAGGCTCCTCATTCCTTTCGGTGTCATATTCTGAAGTATATTATCAAATTTTTATCCGTATGCCACCGGAAAGTGGATATTTTCAGTTTTCCGAACTCCTATTACGCAGGAGATTTGGAAACAGGAACCATTGGTACATAGACTTAAAGAAAAAAAGGAAAAATGATTTGCTATATCTGCTCATTCTCGTGTGTGTAGGGAACGCAGAACAGAACAAACTCGAGTACTTTTATTTCTTTAACTAAGGTAGTTCTTTTTTTTATTGTCATCATCACGTTTTTTCTTATGCGCAAGCCTAGGGACATCAAATGGGTGCGAAGCCTCGTTGAGGTCGTTGAGGCGAGCTCAAAGCGGGGCAGAACGAGCGATACATCGGAGAAGAACCAGCACGCGTCACCCGCCGAGCCTGCACAGTAGGGGGGTGAGTGCAGCAGAGCTCTTGCACAAGACTCGATGCGCGGGGGCTTGTGTGGGTATGCTCACGGCCTCCGCAATCAGCAACGGCGCAGCGAGGGAACTGATCGTGGCGATTGTCGCATGCGTGCGTGTTTTGCGCCTCGCGGCTCGGGTGGCGTTGCTATGGCCAGTCCTGTGTCCGCGTGTTATTAAGCAAAATAGATACCCAACGTCCGGGGCACCACGGTCACCATCTACACGTTCCCGGACCGCCAGTACGATATCTATATATATATATATATATATATATATATATATATATATATATATATATATATATATATATATATATATATATATATATATATATATATATATATATATATTACTTTGCTGCCCTATGGCTGCAGTTCAGGTGGGTGCCAACTCTTATACTCCGCAAAAACTTACACCGCCTTGGAGGCTGCCCTTACCTAAGTCGACAACTACCATTGCTGCTGTTAATATTACCAGTCACCCCCTATAGCCACGCGCGGACACTGGCATACGTGCCGTTCCCGCTTACGTCGCCTTCGTTTTTTTTTTTTTTTTAGATGCGACGCATCTCTTGCTCTGAGGCATGTCCCTCCTGCGTCGGCGTCGGCGGCGTCCGCACGTCACCTGCGCATGCGCGACTCTCCTCCGTTCTTCTCTCCGACAGCTGTGCGCAACACTCTCACTCCGTCTCATTATCATAAACAAAAGCTGCGTGCGCGCGCTTCGCTCCGCTCCCGTCGCGCAATTGCGCGCAGGCGCGACTCTCCTCCGCTGTCTCCTCTCCTTCGGGCGCTGTGAATATAAAGCGGGTAGCGCGCTGCGGCGGTTCAGTCAGCGCTCGCTCTCGAACGACTCCGCGTGACTTGCTTGACGACTTCCTGCTTGGCTTGATCCTTCCGATGAAGACGTGATGGAAGCGACGGTCCCTTCAGCGAGTGGGCTGACACAATCCAATACCAGCGTCAGCGCAAGAGAATCAACCCAATGGAAACGCCAATTGAACCCCCCGATACGTCGCATGAAATCAGGGCTCCCTCGCGGGAAGATGGGCGTAATTTTTTTTTCGCAGTAGATATTTGAAATGAAGACATGGGGGTTTACATGTCCAGGTTACAATCGAGATTTGAAGAGCATCAGAGTGGAGTGCCTTCTAGGGTCCTCTAACATGCGCCGAAATCTGGCACAGGCGAGCGTTCCTGTTCCTCGTCTCCAAAAAAATCAAAGCCCCTTTCTTAAGAAAAAGATGGTTAACACGCGAAGCTGCCTCCCATGCAACATGAGCCGAAATCAAAGTCAAAATCCAAACTGCTTCGACCGTGTCTGACCTGTAGTGCATAAATACCGTGATGTGGGTATTCTTTGTTTGCTTGACTATGTAGTCCTCGTACTGTCCCGTTTGAGCGTATTCTTCCATGTAATAAATGGGGAATAAAAGGAATGGCGCAATCGAATAGACGTCGGCTTCATAACGTGGAGGACCCAGCTTCGATTCCGACCATGTGAAGCTTTTTTTTTTAGGGGGGGGGGGGGGGAGGGAACATGCTTTCGCTGTGTGCTTTCTTGCTGTGTGTTTTGGGAGTAACGATATGGCATTTGGACTTTGAAGTCATTGGCTTTCGACCAGGGCAAGCTTCGCGCTTCAACCATCTTTCGCGATCGTGGGTCCAAGCTTTGCACTTCAACTCACGATCATCACCATCGTCAGAGAAAGTTGGCTTTTCTGCAATAAGTTTGGGGCAATGTCGCCATCAGTGAGGCGTATAAAGCTTCGCTTTAAAACACGACCACCGGGGCTGGGAATCAATTGATTGATTGTATAGGGTTTAACGCGCTGACGCAAAGCAGGCGATGAGGCGCGCCTTAGTGGAGGGCGCCGGATTAATTTTGGCCACCTGGGGATCTTTAACGTGCGCTGAGATCTCGTATACACGGGCGTTTTTGCTCTTCGCCTCCATCAAGAAAGCGGCCGCCGTGGGTTCAGTCGAAGAACGCGAGCGTTGCTTTTGTCGTCTTCTTCTTTTCTCGTCCCATCATTTTTTTTTCTTGTGCTGCCCTTCCTACCATGAACTAACTCGCCTAAGCCTCAACCCGCGCAAGCCAAACGCCCAACCCGGGGCGGGTTCTTTCCACGCTGTCCCTAAGGACGTACTAGAGAGTAGTGAGTAACTATACTATATTTTATGACGTCCGCTAACGTGCAGTAATGTGGGATCAGAAACCCAATTTGGTGTTTCGTGCTGCGAAGCTGCCCACCCCGGCTATTAAGCGCGCCGTATAGCCAACGTACCGTGGGCTGTAATCTACCCATACCGTAGCACTTCAAGGCTACGCTTACTTCAAAATGGAGGCTAAATACGAAATACCCTTACGTGTGAGCTTTCGGCGCATTTGAGAGACCTTCTGTCTAATGCTGCCTCCAGTTTCGTACATGGAACACGCGGCCTCGTGCGTCACGGGCTCTTTGATGCCTTTCGGCGTGATGTCTATTCTCAGAAGAGGCCCTGGACCCCTCTTGAAGCTTCGAGACCACCTTAGGAGCTATAAAAATTACCAAAATTTAATAAGCAACGCTCGTGAAAGCTTCATGCATCCGAAGCTTCCTACCCTGAGTGGACATTCACGTCAAATTCCCAGCTTCCACTCTTGCCAGAGCTCGCGAATCCGCGTGACCGGCGTCCACCAGTGTATCTTCCGCCCAAGTCGTGGGAGCCCGCTGCAGGAAGCAAGCCGGAACGTCCAGTTGCAACACCCCGTATTGTCTAAGCCTGCCAACCATCCCGACACTCTTGATTATATTGCCAACTAGTATTTTGCCAGTTGTCGTCTACGCCAGACAATGTCCGCCGAGCTCGGCAACCGAGAACGATGTTACCTTGTCTCCCATCAATATGTGATGACGTGGTCAGGACGTGTTGCCTTGTGGGAGGCGTTTTTTCCGCATTGCACGCACACCCGCGTGTCGCGACTCCCCCTTCGTGACATGCCGCGTTCGGTTCGGCACGGAGCAAAGCGGCGCTGGCGCATCCGCGCTTCAGTGCTTCCACGAGGCTTCCACGGCATCGGCCATGCGGCACTGGGCACTTCTAGGAAGGTGATGCCTGCATTTGCGCGCTTCGAGCTAAGGCCACTGCTTTCCTTATTGCGGTGGCCTGCGGGCCGGCTGGGTTACTCGGGCCGCGGGCATCTTCGACGGCCACGAACGCCTCCTTTGGGCCAAACTTCTAAGCCGCCATGCGGAATTATTATTGCCACACGCCGCTATTTCCAGTCTGATTCGCCCGCTAGCCCCTGTCGAATTCGTGAAGCTGGCTCTAGAAATAACTCACGCCATTGAGAAACAATCTCCACGGGGTATCCTGGTGAAGCGTAGAAATAGCGCAAGTGTGCAGAAGTGGGTCGAACGCTATGATCACTTAATGACCACGCAAAACGAAAACATCTACGTTGTTTTTAAATGACATTTCTACGTGAAATAAACGAGGAAACCCACCTGTCCACTTGTAACTCTTAATGTGTCACGCCATCGCCGCATAAGAAAACACAGGTAATAAAAGCCCCTGGGGCTGTCATTTTTTCATATAAGGCCGCATATATTTCCCCTAAAAATGCCTTCCCAGTCTTGCGGAAGCATCTTTTATTATTTGAAGTCCATGTGGCATTCGTAATGTCATACAGTGCTTTTTAACAGCGATGCTGTTTTAGTTGCTGGTTGAGCGCCGGCGAACATGCGCAGAAAAAGATCGCCGAGAGATGACGTCATCGCGCACGTCGTGCCGGCGAGGCACGAGTCGTGTCTCACTAGGCCACGACTCGTGCCGCCACCTGGCAGAGGCGCGATACAACTGGTACAAGCACGGCTTTGGAAACACGTCGCTAGGTGGCTCGCTCTATCACTTGTTGCTAGGGTGCCTCGATGCGAGGAGCTGCGACGAGTGGTGAAGTTTTGACGGTGCAAAGACACGAATTATTGTCAAAATGAAAGAGGCCAAAATTCTGAGAAGCGATAACGTTAACCATCTTCTTAATAGCGCCTCACACGCCAGACTACACAACCCGAACAGTGGCCACATAACGAGTACAAAAATTTTGAGCAAACGCTCGTTCCGCTGCGCCCTCCGCTATTCTTGGAGCTTCACCGCAAAGCCGATGGGCCTGCGTACGATCAATGTACATACTTTATTGACCGAGTGTTCATTGCTATTTGGGTGGCTAGCGAAGACACCACGCTGAAAACTTGACCGAGTCTCGAAGCATAGCCCCGCAGAAAACTTGGCCGTGTCTCCAATCATAACCACGCATAAACTTAGCCAAACCAAGAATAAGCTAGTAGTGACCGCCAGCTTCACTGTTTGAGCAGTCGTCGTGCCACTAGTGCGAAGATGCCCCAATTTTTTGCAAGGGGTAAAATCTCTTCCTAGCAATACAAGCATGTAAAGCAGTAAAGACAACTTTAAGAGGGCTCGGTGTAGAGCTTGTCATAGGGATACATGAAATCTCGCGAAAGTGTTTAATCAAAGTCGTTGGGGCCTTCCAACTTTCACATCAGACTCCGCAAGTCTTAGAAAATGCCTTCCTATCACTACTTTTGTGTATAGCAATGAAGCCAAGTTTAAAACGCCTTAGTGTGTGCCAAAACTGCTTCCGCATTTATCTTGCAGACGGTACTCTCGAGTGCTGCACCGGCGCTGTCTTTCCGTTGTCGAGTAGGTACTGCGACAGCTGCGTGATAGCTTTAACCTCGGGGAGTTTTCTGCAACACCGAACTTACGGCCAGTAACAACAACTCGCTGTTAGTATGTAGGCTTCCCGCAATTCCTATGATCGCACCGACGGCCTTGAGCAACCCGACGTGGTGGCTCAGTGGCTAAGGTATTGTACTGCTGAGCCCCAGGACGCGGGTTCGATTTCCTGCCACGGCGGCCGCTTTCTGATGGAGGCGAAGAGCGAAAATGCCCGTGTGCTCGAGATTTCGGCGCACGTTAAAGTTCCCCAGGTGGTCAAAATTATTCCGGAGCCCTCCACTGCGGCGCGCCTCATCACCTGTGTTGCGTCGGTGCGTTAAACCCCACAATCAATCAATCAATCAATCAATCAATCAATCAATCAATCAATCAATCAAATCAACGCCCTTGAGCACGTCGTGTGTACGCGCTAGTGCGAGATTCATATCGTCACGCAGTCGCGTACGGCGCAGGTTTTCTTCAAGGAACGAAAGTGTTTTGGAGCAAACTTGTGCTCCACAAAAACTCAAAAGAAAATACAAGCAGGGTTGAAGCAGTCAGCGAAGTGACGTGCGCAGGCTGGCGTCGAAGAATTGAACCCAGCAGCGTTTGCCCGGGGAGCATTTATCTTTTATAGAAATCATTTCTGGAACAGTCGAACTATATCTAGAATATTTACGATTATTCTAGTATAGTGACGACAAGGCGAAGCACTCTCCCTTTCAGAATGAGATAGCCTGTGCGGCATACGAAAGGAAAAAAAATGGCAGCATCTCCACTCCGTGGATGATGGCGAGGGTGCGGAGTACGGGGACTCGAAATGACATCCAAGTTGCGCCCCGAGTGACACCCGATTTGCGCCTCGACCGTCATTCGATTTGAGCCGTAAGTTGCACCTTGATTATTCTCTAAATGAAACTGCAACTCACGGCTCAAATAAAATTTCGTTTGATGGTGGTGTGCGCACGGATGGACGCGGACGGACATTGGGAGGTCCTAAGGTACTTCGAACCCAAAATCAGCTAACACGTGCTGCACTTCGAAAACAGATAAGACGGCCTCACGCGGCCAGACACTGGCTACAAAGCCCAAAAGTAAACAAAGCAGAATGCGTCGCTTGCGCCAATATCTATGAGGCTTTTAGAGCTAAGGACGAGAAAAAAAAAGACCAGCCCCTTCGATTCATCGTGATTTGCTGTTGTCTGAGATCACAAGGATCTATGCAGCGGGTATAATCAATATTTCCTTGGGAATGCCCATCATAACGCTAATAATCGTAATTTAGTTGCCGTTATTAAAAGGCACATATTGCAGAAGCTACCGAGTAGAATTGTCGTGTCAATGCGTGAGCCACTCTGCATTCACCAACCCTCTTAAAATCAGTTTCACCGTACTACACCCACCCACCTTTATTGCTGGAAAGACATTTCTAGGGATTCCATATAAGCCGACCGATACCAATGTATCCCCGCGAAACACTAGACACCAAGACATGTACAGTCGGCTTCACTGCGATGCACAAATGCATTGCTGTGAAGACATTTTTTTAAGGTCAGCAGGAGAGTCTGGTGTCAAAGTGTGAAGGGTGTGGGGCTTTTTAAGCTAAAAGCCTTAAGTACCCCATTCTGCGAAAAAGCTGTCGTTGTTGCAGTAGTAGTTGTTGCTTGGTAAAAAAAAATGGCTGGCGCTGGGAAGAGTAAAAATTATCTTACACCCCTCCGTTTAACGACGACGACGGTTGAACGCGAACGCTTCTCGTTATGGATTCTTTGGTAGGCCAATCCCACACTGCGTGAAGGGCTACTCTGGAGGTACGCACCACCTTTCTAGAATACCCACAGCAACTCTCGGGTGTGCAGTCCGTAGGCCTAACGTTTGGGTTTGGGGTGTACGGCGTGAATTGGTACCTGCTGCCTGGCGTTCACTTCGACCATGTCGAAATGGAGCAGTCGTACAGGCGCCGGCTTCATAGCGGGAGGGAACCAGGTTCGATTGCGGCCGCGGGAAGCAATTTTTTTTTTATTTGGCCTTCGTGAAGGAGGCTTACCTCGTCAATAGAACTTAAACTTTATCGACCCTGAACCCCTCCCCTGTTTCCCCCCAACAGGCCAGAGTGCCATCCTTTCTATAATCAATTTATTCATTCATTCATTTCACTTCACCCACGCCCAATTCATCATCGTCGTTAGAGAAAGTTGGCTTACCTGCAGGACACGTATTGAATTACACCGGCATTAGTGAGGACACTAAAGCTTCGCTTTAAAAAACATGTGAGGCCCGATGGTACTTGAACCCGGCTCTACACAGTATCAGTCCAATACTGTATTACTGAGTCATCTGCGCACGTTGCCGGCTGTGGGACAAAAGTTGCCGTCGCTGTTGTTTATTTGTGGCACATACCCATTTGGGGGATTGGCCAAAAATCAGGAGCTTTCAGAAGCCAATGTTCCCGCTTCGCGAATTCACAAAAGTATGAATTGGAAACGTAAAATTTCTAGGGAAGTGCGCACGCCGAGTGATACATGAATGTGATAGTACGTGAGTAGAACAAATGCACACACGCATAACGCTGATTCTAGGGAAGCTGTGGTGTGTGCCAGTCTACTTGCTTACGTAGTTCGCGCCATATAAGACGAAGCAACAAAAGCGAAGAAAGAGACGCAAATACGATGTAGCAGTACACCACAAGTTGTCAATGAGTATCGCCAGGCTTTCGCTAAAGCGCGTAAGTAGATTTTGATGCTCTGAAAAATTTTTATGAATAACATTCTCGTATATATACGAGAATGTCCGCGTGTAATGTTGGATGTACCCCACATACGGTGAAAGTGTGAAACATCAAGCGTTACAGGCGGACTCACTGATTCCCTAGTCGAGTCCACATAAAAATACTTACCCTTCTAAAAAGGCCACCGACTTGCTTCGTGGAATGCGAAGTCTAGGCAACACTGGCCTGGTTAACAGGCCTGCGTGAACAATGGTAAACGCCCTGCTAGTAGGCGGATCACGTGCTTCCGGTGGTCACTGTCTACTATAAGAGCAGCTATAAGAGACGATGACCAAAGGAAATACGGAACTCTGTGGCGTTTGCCATCTTTTTGCAAGCCTTTTAACCGAGACAGTGTTAACCTGTGTAAAAGGGCGAATATGTAAACAGGAACTAGCCAAGGCTTGATAACACAGCTAATCGAATAATCAATTATTGGCATACAATCAGCAATTTCAATAAATAGATGAGTGGATTCAATTGGTTTCATCGATTTCAGTCAATAATAGCTTCAAGTGACGCTGGATGGCTAGAAGACGCGGAAGCGGCGGACCTCTGTCGCGGCCGTGACAAATAAGCCTTAGTAGGTGAAGCAATTATTTTTTTTTTTGCGGGCAATATTCTGACAAGTGCTACCGGTGTAAGGACAGCACACGTGCTGTGGGCCTGTCTACAGGCGACAACGTCAGGTCGTAACATCGCTAGTGTAGAACAATGGGAGGCCGTTTTGCTCAGCTTCGACCCAGAGGATCAAGTCTGGGCCATTCAGCTGGTCGAAGACGCTGCTAGAGCCCAAGGGCTCTTGGCCAACGTCTAGGATTGCTGGCTGTTATGCAATAAAGTTTTCTCTCTCTCTCGAACGCGCGCTTAATTTAGGCCTTATATACCAAGTTTATAGGACGCTGCAAGCAACCTCTAGTGTGCACGCACGTTTGCTAGCGTGACTGCGGACGCCCTGTAATTAACTGTCATTCCTCATCGCCTTGATCACTGGCATGGTATCCGGAAGTCAAGTTTGCTGCCAAGCAGTTATTTCCAGCTAATCAAAACATGTCTCCCTCCATTTGTCCGACTCTTCCTCGGGAAGGCTCGCAGAGCGGATACAACTGTCAACTTCCGTGACGACCCCGCACCTGATCTTCCGCTATTTCAAAATCGCATTGCAAAACGGTGGCACCAACTATCCTTTGGCGCTTCCTGCCTAGTGCCGGAGCAAAGAAATTACTACTGTGGGATCCCACTGTGTCGTGCTCATTTTGCGGAAAAGAACAGAAAAACCGAGGGAAGGCAAGCTGACGAAACCGACACGCGAGACAAATTGTTGCAAATGGCTCCGCTTTTCTGAGTGCGCTGCACTTGTTTTAACAGCAGCTACGTTCTGTGGAGGGCACATAGGCAGATACATTACCGCACTGGCGGCAGAATGCCTAACGGAGTCTTCAGGACATCTTGTCACGAACGCCGTCCGTTTCGGGGCACCTACCGCGTTACGAAAACACCAACAGGACTCGAAAAAGGCAGAACGAGAGGTTGTGAAACGAAGCCGATCAACAGGAAATAACTGCCATTTATCCTGTTCTCATCATTACGCGTAATTGGTCATGCTCTCAGAGTTACGTCTTATAGCGAAGCTGGTAATGCTACGTCATCCGGAATTGTTTGTGATCGTCGTCGATGCAGACATATACTCTCTCTCTCTCTCTCTCTCTCTCTCTCTCTCTCTCTCTCTCTCTCTCTCTCTCTCTCTCTCTCTCTCTCTATCTATCTATCTATCTATCTATCTATCTATCTATCTATCTATCTATCTATCTATCTATCTATCTATCTATCTATCTATCTATCTATCACACACACACACACAAATTAACTTCTCAATGCACTTCCCATGTCAGTAAGAAGCAGGTGACATAGCCTTGTGACATACCAAGTCGGTGATATATCATACCCACCTCTCCCTCCCCTCACCCTTGAGAGCCGCCGTGGTGGCTCAGTGACTATAGCGTTGTGCTTCTGAGCCCAAGGACGCGAGTTCGACCCCGGCCGCGGTGGCTGCTTTTCAGATGGAGGCGAATAGCGAAAACACTCGTGTGTAGTAATTTCGGGGCACGTCAAAGATCCCCAGGTGGGCTAAATTAATCCGCAGCCCTCCTTCCACTACGGCGCGCCTTATAGCCCTGGTGTAGTTTTGGCGCGCTAAAGCCCCAAAATCTGAATCCCGTCCCCCATGAGGACAGGGGTTGTGATTTCCTCACTGAAGAGGACATACGGCATATCAACCCGGTACTATGCCGGCGCCATGCCCTCACAGTGAAAAGCTTCAAACACTTATAGCAACCAGGCCTCACGTGGGCGGAATGAAAATATAATTAGGACAGGCATTGTTGAATGCACAGAACTGTGCAAGTGATCCCACATCGAATCTGCAAACAAAACCCCAAGATAATAAATTCGCGCCCGAAACATAACCCCAAAAGATAAATAAGGAATGCATAAATGTTACAGAAGTGGCTGAAAATTAGTTATGTTGTTTAATTTTTGCATTAGCTCATCGGAAAAGTAACTGCTCTTTTTAACGGGCAAAAAAAATGGTGTTTCATACATTTGTTCCTGCAATTAGCCCTGACCTTAAAGGTTATAAACAGCGTGAATGTCAGATTTTTCTAACCTGCATATCGTCTTCATACGTATTACGTATCAAAAGGTGTAGGATATAAAATGGATTTTCCCTTCATAAAAAAGGCGCCAGAAGTTGAGTCTGCTACTTCGGCCCGAGTGTCGAACGCTATAGCCATCAAACACCCATACAAGATGTTTTTTTTTCTCTCTTTCACATTCAATGTGTATTGTATTCGCTATTTCAAGAGACGGGCTCACACAATGCGCCCTTCGCGAATACGAGCCTGCATGAGTGCAGAGTGGCGCAGGAATCCCTTCAACCCACTCAAGTGTGACGAGAGAGCAGCCCGAGGAGTTTGAGAAGTGGCTCTGTAAAGGGCCCATTATCTTGTCAAAATGCTTGCCCTTTTCTGTCTTGTTTGCATAAGGAACTATGCAATTCTCGGGTGTTCAGTAATACCAGCAGAACGCTTTTATTGGAAGTGGGACATAAATTCAGTGCCATGCGTGCACATTTTGCCGCGCAGGCACGCGATTATAGGTTTCTGTTCTTGTCTCTTCGGGGTGCGGTTCCTGCAGGTCAGTGACCGCGACAGCGCCATTAAACTTGCCACACGTGGTATTCAACGCGTCGCAGTGGGCGCGAAAATGAATTGAAGTCTGCACAGTGTTGTCATCACACTAAACTATTTTACACCCTTTTAGCCAAAAAGGGTGTAGCGTAAGTGGAAAAAGGGTGTTGGGAAACCTTTATACCTTTTTTCTTGAATATCAACACCTTTTTCCTAGCTCTACACCTTTTGTGTAAAAAAAAGGGTGTTGATCAACTTCAACACCCTTTGTTTTTCTTAGGGTGTTGAAAAGGTGTGGAAAACGTGTTCAGCTGCTCATTGAATAAGACCATGCTTGGATGCATAATAGCAGTGTAAAGAACAAGACATCCCCTCAAATACTTCTCTACTCGCAAGAAATTTTCAAACACCCCCCAAAAATTGCTCGTATGCAATGATCGCTCGTTTCCGTATGCGGTGAACCTCATGCCCAAAGTTTAGCTTTGGCACATGAAACACCAATTTGAACCTCCAAAATTAAAAAGAATATAGTGTGGCCGAAAGGGTGTTTACCGGCTGCAACACGCTTGGCTTTCTGTGGGGTGTTGAAACAGTGTGAAATAGGTGTTCGGTTGCAAAAAACAGCGGAGCTGGGGGTCGACCTAGTTTGTTCCGGTGTTGATAAGTTTTGTTATGTTTGCTAAGCTTTGCAATGTTATTGCTAAGCTAGGATGACCGCTGAGGGGTGAGGCCAACTTTAACCGGATTTTACAAGGCTGTACCAGTGTCCCCCCCCCTCCCCTCACGGCCAGGGGATCCAAGGGGGAAACAAGCTAGGTCGGCCCCCAGATATGCTGTTTCTCCAGCCTTGAAACACTATTGCAAGCTGCACCTTTTTTTTTTTTTGCCTTTGAGAATCCAAAAGAAGACTAGTACCTTTGAAATGGTATAGTAAGAGGTGCGCATACGCCCCTTGTGCTCACATTCTAACAAGCTCGAAAGCCGACTTCACTGTTATAATACCCTATCTGCAGTGGTGCTCCCTTTACAGGGACCGCAGTTCTTTTTCTTTGTTTTTTTTGCTAGTGTTACCGAAACTAGCTCAAGCTTAAACAGCTTCACTGGTAATATATTATGCCAATTCATATTGCTTTAAATATCGGGAGGTACAAAACACCCCCGCTTGTAGAAAATGTTCAGTCCACCCGTGTAAACAGGTGCAGACTGCCTCCGAAGTTGGAGGTCTCTTCACCTTTTTTCTTAGTTGGCGGTTTTTTCTTACACCTTTTTTCTTACCCCCTTTTTCTTTACGCCCTTTTCCTTAGTTTCGAACACCCTAATTTGCAGCTTGACACCCTTCTGGGAAAAAGGGTGTTGAAATAATGAACACCCTTTTTGAAGGGTGTTGAGGTGGCGGGAAGATTTGTTTGGTATTTAATAAAATTCTAAAAGTTATCACAAAAACTACCTCGTGATTAAAAAGTTTTTGCAAATCCACGTGTTGATTTGCATTTTCTTATAGTAAAATCCATGGTTCCAAAATTAGCTATAAAATATCTGCTTTTTGCGACAAGCCCACCGACTCGATCAGGGGGCTTTCCTCTGCTGGATATAAAAACAAGATGAGCACATGTATTACTAAGTATGTATGCACTCCCTGTTCCGCTTGCATCCCATTGGTTTCGTTGCTCAATTCATTTGTGTTCCAAGTGTAACTTGTGCGTATTCTCTGTTTGTGTTGAATGCTGCGCCCTCCACCAATCCACATTGCCACGCGTAGCTGCTGCCCTGGCCACACCATTATTTTAGGGTGTTGAGCAACCTTACACCCTTTTTTAGGGTGTTCACACGAACGCCCTTTTTCTTCCGTGCATCTTTTTTTTCGCCAAAGCACCCTTTAAAGGTGTTCGCTATGGGACAAGATTCTTGCACCCTTTTAGGCCAAAAAGGGTGTAAGAAAGTTTAGTGTGCACACAATACAGTTGCTCTAAGTCACTATGGTGCCAGCCTTTGTGTGAGTTACAAGTAAATAAAATATTGAAGCCGTGGCTTCAGAATTTTAGGGGCGAAGCCCCTCAAGGGCTCGGGCTGTCTGTCGGCGTGTTCGTCGTAACCGTAGTCTCATGTAGTCACAGTGCTAAAACAGCGGGACACTCGTTTACGCCTCTCGCTAGAACGCCTCGCGTTTCAAAGACGCGGGACTTTCACAGCAAAGCTGTATACCCCCCCCCAATGGTTTCATCTCCGTGGGCAAGAACGCCAAGGTGCCAAGAATACACTTATACACTGCATGCTTCTCCCCTCCCCTGGTTTCACGTTAGTGACGACGGCCCGGGATTTTGTGTATTTTGTAAAACTGCTTGCCTCCGTTCCTCTTTTTCTGACCGTTTATTTGTCAGACCGATGTAAGATATACGTCAGACCTATGCCGCAAGCTAGGACTTTTGATTTTTGCCTTAAAACTAACAAGTACATAGACCCCATCTGACTCGTCAGCAGGGTGTCGACTGGTACGGAGTGCGTTTTTTGTATGGGCGCATTTCTTTTTCAAATAAACTCTAAAACCCCAGTTTTGTTTTTGCAAATATCTAAAGTACATATTCGCAGCAAAAATATTAAAAAAATGCAAGTATCGGCGAATTTCTGACGTCATTGCTTTCATAGCTGCTAGAGCTGATACCTTTTGTATGGTGTAACGCCGAACGCGGGAACCCGACAGGATATTATTCGGGAGTTACGGTTACCAAATAATTGCGTCAGAACTCAGCATTTCAGGAACGAGTAGTTGTAAACTTTTGAAAAGAAAGAAAAACAGGACAAAGTAGAGGTGGTAAAAGCCGCTGAGCCTCCACTTTCCCGTTGAGACGGAAGACAGCAACAGTTTCCGCAGTTGTGCACGGAAGTAGCGAGGCAAAGGCGGAAGTTGTTCCGGCCCCTATACAGACGGCACGGCACGCCGCGTCGTGCAGTGAGATTAACATTACAGGATCAAGAGCTCGACGGTCTCAGCGGGGCGCCTGCGGCGACTATGTTGGCGGCGTCAGCGAGGAGTTTGGCTCGCTTGTCAAGCGTTTACAAACGGCGGCAGCTTGTTTCACTGATTCGCTCTCCACGACAGTGAAACTGCCTGCACTAGCGCTAATGTCATAGCATGTGCTATATATATGTGCGTGCATGCGTGCGTGATTTGTCGTTTCTGGCACAAACCACCTCAGTATAGCTCAAGAAAGTGCTATCTGTCTTTAGACCGTTTTGCTCTTTGTGAACACTTACAACACGGAAATAAGTGCAGTCTCGATAGCTCAACACTAGGTACTTTCCGTCACTGTTGACATCAACGGAAATTATTAGGGCACCGAATTGTGTCATAAGGCCAAATTAACTAGGCCTATGCGCACAAAGTATAAAGTATATGTGAGTATCAATGTGAGTATCAATTTAACTGGAGATACTCTCCAGAGAAACTGGAGAAGTTTCTCAAATAACTAAATAGTCAGCTGGATTAATTAGTTTTCTGCCTTGCCCTGGTTCTTGTAACTACACACACACACACACAGATATATATATATATATATATATATATATATATATATATATATATATATATATATATATATATATATATATATATATATATATATATATATATATATATATATATATATATATATATATATATATACAGAAATAAGGGTTGGCAGTCAAGAAAACCTCGGGAAGCAAAGGGGAGATTGTGGTAGGTCATTGAAACAGATAAAGAATTTGGTAAGAAAGAAAGAAAGCGGAGAAAAAATGCCCGCCAGGTGGGATCCGAACCCACGACCTCCAGAATACCGGTCTGGTGCGATAACCACTACGCTACCGGCGGGGCTACTTTTCCCCTCCACTTTCTGGGGTATTCTATGTCAATGTAATTTTTTCCTGTGCTTGGGGGTGGTAGCCAGCGCCACTCTGACTTCTCGGGGTGAAGGGGACCTTCTTTTTAATCCCCGCGCCGTGACTCGAGCGTCTACGACATGTCGAGAGTGGTCAACCAGCGTGGAACCCTATGGCACCAAGACTGCCAGAACAGAGGCCCTCGCTATGCATGTAGCGAATCAGAATAGGAAATGAGGGGCTCGTAGAAATAACACAGAAATAAGGGTTGGCAGTCAAGAAAACCTCGGAAAGCAAAGGGGAGGTTGTGGTAGGTCATTGAAACAGATAAAGAATTTGGAAAGAAAGAAAGAAAGCGGAGAATATATACATATATATATATATATATATATATATATATATATATATATATATATATATATATATATATATATATATATATATATATATATATATATATATATATATATATATATCTGTTGACAGCCCCTCTCATTACACGCACCAGGCCACTCTTCGTTTTCGTGTTTGCTTTTTGTACAGGGAAACATGTTTAGTTTAGACGCTTTTCCTCGTGTAAGTTGTTCTGGTGTTGAGGCAAACACGCATCGTGGGCCGGGCCCCAGTGTTGCGGAGTTACCACTCCGGAATTGCAATGACACCGGATTCATTACCATTTTTTCGAGATTCCGGAATGGAATTGGAATGGAATGAGGACAACGCTTAAAGGAATGGAATGGGAATAGAATTGCACACATTTTGCCCGGAATGGAATTTGAATGGAATGGTGATTTTTAGGCGACGGCGTCACCATCGCTGGCGCCTTCCGGCTACTTAAATAGTCTGTGGCAACGACTGCGTCGGTATATCTCAAAGGGAGCACCGGCGGCGAAAACGAGAACTCATACCTGCCATTTAGAGTAACCGAATCCGCGCAGCCTGCGGCAGCGTGTGTGCAGTGAAGTGCAGTTCCAGCGGTTCGAGCTGCTCAAGGGCGTCTGGCCGGTGGCTATGTTAGGTCGGCTCTTCGTGCTTTAGCAGGCTTTTTGAGGCATAGCTTTTTCTGTACAACTGTACGTGGTGCTGATGGCAGACCGGTGTCTTAGTGGCAGGCGCCGTCTGCCCAGGCCAGCAGGCGGGGAATAGTATCGAAAAGCAGCTAGGGGGCGGGGAATACAAATGGCGCGCATCCGAATCCGCGGTGTTTCTCACCGCAAGCTGATGTTGCGAAATCTTCGAGCTAGCAATGCAAAGCGTTCGCGCATGGAGCATGAAACAACGAATCTGCTTGGCGTTCTCCTCCCACCCACCCTCCGTGCCCGGCGCGCAATGAATAGCGTTGTAGCTTTTAAGCCGACCTGTAAGGCATCTTCCGGGAATACGGCGCCAACCTGTCAACACTCTGTCCGTCTGCTCCAGAAAATCAAAACCAAAGCAGCAAAAAGGAAATTGTGGGCGAGGGCCCTGTGTGCTCGGAAGCCGCCATAGGCGTAATTAGCGAGCTTCGGATGTGTTACTGAGCTTTCTACCTCCACGCCCTGCTACGGTACTGGGCAGCTGTGATATGCGATTACTTTAGATATTAAATACGAGAATTCAGAAGACACAGCTGCCAAAGGGCGTTTGTTTCTAACAGTTCCGGCTCCAGCAGCGCCCTTGTTTGCGAGTGTTTTTATAACTCTCAGCAGTGCGACACCGTGCGTTGCTTCGATCCTAAAGTGCGGCCCTCTCCTGTTGTGCCAGACTGGTTCGTGGTTTGGTTGCTGTGTTTCTGTGCACGTGGCCTTTGCGCCTGGGTTCAAACGTACCTGATTAGTCGTCGGCTTGAAGGTTGGAGCATCGCCTCTATTCAAGTAGTAAGGCCTCATTTCAAAATTTTGATCAGGCCCTTGTGCATATTGGTACTGCCTTCATGGAAACAAAGTGCCTGACCATGCTCCTTTATTTTGCCAGGGCCCCCGTCACGATGTGGTTCTGTCACTTTAAATGAGGGGGTCATAAATAATGTGTATTGAACGTATTGGACTGAGGTAATGCCAGGGCAATAAGCAAGCGAAATGGAGGTCAACGTGGAAGCGGTGGTGACTTTCCTACGGTGAATGCAAAACTTAACGGTGTTCCATGATGCTGCCCTCCCGTCTCACGCGTTGGTACAGTAGCATTAGTGGTCAATGCTGTAAATTCACTCGAAATCATTCAAGTAAGCATTTAGAATGCATGCACAGGTGGGAAAGCTCCGCGCGACATGCCTGCGAGTTATCCACAGCATACTAATTACACTGGTATGACAATACGCAAAGCAGATAGCAAGATAGAACGCGACAGACTGTGTGACGATACAGAAAAAGCAGACATCAACGTGATAACTGCTTCATCTCGTGTCGCGCAAGAACAAACCGTTAAAACATGGTAACATGCAAATACCATAATAAGTAGCGGGATCCCGCTATTTATGCAAAAAGGACAGACACCGCTCCTTTTAGATGCGAAGCAGCTTATGGTCGAGCCTGTTCCCTCCGCCGTTGTGTGGGCGCCGTTGTGCGGCGTCCACACCCCCACTGCGCATGCTTGACCAGGCACCGCTGATGATGATTGTGGCAGGATGCCCCTAGGGATTGGCCAACCAAAGAATCGATCACGAGATAGCTTCGCGTTCAACCACCGTCGTCATCTTCCCGTAGGAGAACCCTGAGTAGTATGCGAGGCATTCCTCTTGTCCTCTCCGACGCTCCTCTCCTCTCCGGCATTCCTCCTCTCCTCTCCGAAGCTCCTCTCCTGGATTGCGCAACGAATGGCAATACCTGCGGCTCCGCACTCGATAATGCGAAGCAGCTTAGGGTTAGAGACGCGACGGTAGCCGCTGCATACTCCGCTGGGGCCGCCACTGTAGCTCCGTGGTATAAATGACGCGCGCGAGCGCTCCGCTCCCTTCATTCTCCTCCCGCAACGCCGCGATCGAACTGAAAACTAATGGGAACTTGAGTCGACCCCATGGCTGCTTCGCATACTAGTCATGGTTCCCCTACGGGAAGATGGTGAAATTTTTTTAAAGCGAAAGCTTTCTTAGTGAGACCGATGGCGTTCTGTCAAAAAACTAACACATTTCCCCATAGACCGGTTGCTCGACTGAAAAGCTCTGATAACGTCTCTGGACACATGGCTACTTGACAATCGGTTACTTGAAAATCGCGAAAAAGGAACGGTTCTAAATAGACAACACACGCATGGATCACGAAGACGGATTACAATAGTATATCATTATCTCATAAACCACCTAACCGGGCACATTTAGATCGCAGGTGTGTTTACTTAGTGCGCGAAAAATCGTCGCATGGGTTCGTTCTTCGCTTGCTATTTGGGTCTTTGATGGTTTGGCAATCGGTTGGACGGTTGGACGTATACTTCCAGCGGGAGTTGCACGCAATTGTAGCTTTCGCACTTCTCTCTACTTTTGTTAGGAAGGGATATGGTAAATGTTTACAAGGGTAGTTGTTCTGCACGAGATATGTAAACAACCTGCCACCACCTCTCAAATCAGTGACACGTGACACATTTTGCCCACTTTTGCAGTGTTCAACGTGTGTGATAACGTCAGATTCATGTTGCGTTCCTTGATAACTCGGCAGAGCACCTGAAGCAGTTTTTACGTTGAGGAATTAAAGGAATGGAATTGAACTGCCTGTCCATTCCAGGAGTGGGAATGGGCTAAATTCTGTCATTCCGAGGGAATTGAAAGGAATAGAATCACGACACGTTCCAATTTCTCAAAATGGAATTGGAATGGAATGGGGTAGCCCACTCCGCAACACCAATAAAATCAACTTTACAGCGTGCTTGGAGGCAAAGCCAACTTCATGGCGATGCTAACGTCCTAGAAAAGAAAGTAATGCGTGCTACTGGAAATGACTCCGTAGTCTGTATTTCCCGGTCCAGTCATTCATAACCGACATGGTCTTGTCCGCAGTGTGACCCCGAGAAGTCGCACCAGATGAGAAGCCACCGCATGCGCAAATATAT
Source organism: Haemaphysalis longicornis (assembly GCF_048455015.1). Lineage (NCBI taxonomy): Eukaryota > Metazoa > Arthropoda > Arachnida > Ixodida > Ixodidae > Haemaphysalis > Haemaphysalis longicornis. The sequence continues at coordinate 42,173,313 of NW_027526361.1, read as the reverse complement.
GAGGCCACCGCGATAATGCTGCAAGGACACTGGCTCAAAAAGTGTCCGCTACGGCGCATGGTCTGATGCAAATGCTTAACGACGTACTCAACGTCATTATCGGAACTGACGTCACAATTAGAAATGCATGCATATTAGTGCAGTGCAGTTTAATCCAGCGAATCAGCCGTGAGTGGGCAGCAGTGGAGATAAATACTACGGTGGGAGATGCATCCGCATAACCTTAACCAATATCGTCACTGCTAAGTCCGAACCCATCATTGCATATATACCTCTCATTCCATAAAGCCATTGTGGATGTTTGTCTATCCAGACTCCTTAATCTGGTGAAAATCGTCTTCGTTATCGGGTCACGTCATTTTTTTTAGGTGGTCAGTCAATTTACAACTAATCTGCCTTGAATATCGTAGAAAAATTGTCAGGTGGTTCCCAGGCTTCAGGGAATTCTCTCGCGCCTAGAAACGAAAATTACGAATAAACATCAGTGGCCGGCGGGGAAGACGACCACTCACCAGCACTCGCCACCACCGCAATAGCGCCCGCGACGTGCGCAGGGAACGATTTGTGTGCGCGTAAAGAACCGCTGGCTGCCACGCCGAGGCACGCCGAGGCACCCCGAGCCATTTCCGAGTCCTGGAGACCTCGACGATGTTTATATCAACGGCCGTACACAGGACCCTCTCGCGTGTTACGTGCCTTTCGCGCAGTTGAGTCGTCCCACGGACGCGAATCGCTTCCGACGTTTGTTCCGAGTTCTCTATCCTGATCGCATGCGTAATCTGTGTAACCAAAGTTTTTCCTGAATCATTGAACACCTAAAACTCCCAAAACAAGTCCTTCATTCGAGCCACGACCAAGCTGACGAAATTATGCAATAGACTTGAATAGAGCATGTGGTTAAGTAAGCCCTCATTTTACCCTGAATTCTTAATAGGCAGTACTTCGTTAAAAGCAGTGATGATTAGCTTTTGCAGCAGCACCGCCTGTGGGACCGCTAAGAAAAACTTGGAAGAGAGCGAGAATATTGAGCGACGTTGTCATTCTGCGCAGACGGGCCCCCGGCGGCTGTGCAGCGGGGCGCGTGGGCGACCGCGTCGCCATGCGCTGGCGGCCGTCCTCCTGGTGGCTGCTGCTCCTGCTGACCGCCTGCTGGCTGCACCTGGCCAACCCGCAGATACACCTGTACCTGCCCGAGCGTGAGTAGTGCTGCACCTGCCATCGTCGTCGAGCACGCTATTATATATACTCATGCCGTGCTACACCCGGTGTTTACTCCTTTTCATTCGTTAATCTGTTGCGCATGGGCAGTTACATCTGCCTGTTGACTGCGCCAATTATAGGGCCGCTGGCACAGCCCACTGATAAAATGGAAGCTCCCAGAGCGAACAAGTTAAAAAGATCGATACCAACGTTTTCGACTTATTGGCCGCCATTTTGTAACTGGAACTGTGCTAACCCCCATTCAACTGGCGCAATCGACAGGATGGTCTAACTGCGCATGCGCGGCACAGTTCGGAACATGCCAACTTGTTATCAATGTCTATACTCAATTACAAAGGTCTATATGCGATAATGCACCAACACTTCTGTCATATCGTCCCGAAACATTGTAAAAAGTTCATTATGCGCATGCGCACAGCCACCTTTCCTGTGTCCGCGTTTAATCAACAGCTTAGGTACCATGTTGAGCACCGCAACAGGACCGGATCTGTGGTGTGCACGAAATGATGCGAAGGGTTCTGTCGCAGTAAGGCTATGTTCAGACTACCGACGCAAAAGCCATATCGTGATACATGGATGTAAAAAAAGACGTGTCAAGCAGTTCGGTTGCCTGACACGTGAAATGTAGTCATTCTTTAAAGTTATTACGTCAGTTGCGACAACATTCTGAACCAGGCCTAACTTTGCCTCGCTTCCGTTAGCACATAGCGCATAACTGTCCCTTCTCAGAGATTTGGGTCAAACGGCGCAGTTTTTAGCAGCCTGCTAAAACCATGCCACACACCCGACATTTTACAGCGAGAGCTTAAAGCCTCGTTATACCGAAGTTCTCGAGACGGAACACTTCGTTATATGAGGCACTTAGTTAAAAGTGAGAATGCTTAGCTCTCCTTTCGCTATGGTTGGGACCATGGGAAACTTTTAAAAAAGTTGGATTTCGAACAAAGCAATTTCGTTATACCGACGGTTTTACTGTATGGTGCAAATGTGCGACCGTGTGCACGTACGCGCGTCTCGGCGCAGACCTGGAGGAGGAGGCCGAGTCCGGCTACGCGCACCGCCAGGGCCAGTGCTCGTACGGCCGGGACGACCGGTGCACCTTCGTGCTGCTCTGCCTGCTGTCCGGAGGCAGCGCTGCGGGCCGGTGCGGGAACAGCGTGCTGTACACGTGCTGCGTGCGGCCCAGCACGCGCTCCTCGCTGCCGGCCGACCACGCTTCGCAGACGCTGCACGCGCGAAGCCCCGCCGCGGCCGCAAGGACCACGCAGCGAAAGTACTACCACGTGGACGACGACGAGAGTGAGACGCCTGCACGCGTGCATGTGTGCTTGCGCGCACATACACGCACACTATATTTGTGTCGAACTATAGATTTAGTCTGTGCTAACACACACTTGGAATAACAAATTTAAGCTTAGGCGAAACACATGTGCGGAGAACGACGCGTTTTCGCGCGCGCGGTTTACCCCTCTCGAAAACCGGTTATGCAGCCTTCATGTGTCTTCCTGAACGCTGCCGTACCGGTTTCCGGAAAGGGAAAAAACGCGCGCGGAAACACGTCGTTCTCCGCACGTGTGTTTCGCCCTCTGAGCGTGGAACGTGATAGCGTAGTCGGGCCCCGCTCGCACCGCAGGAAAACTTTACGAACGATGAAAACTTTCCGCTCCTTCTCCCACGCCATCTGTTTTGGGGCAGACACCTTACGATTCCGGCAGTCGCAGTAGGCTCCGCAAGGTGGCTCTACGAGATTTTTATCTCACGACGATTTTTCGCTCACAGTCAAAGCTGAGGGCGAAGCCGGATTTTTTGCGACACGCAGTCATTAACACTACGCGTTAAATAGAAAGGGGCTAGCAGTAGGAATAATACGTCCAGGATGGCAAACGTAAATTGTTTATGACATATTGCCAGTGATGACGTATGGGGTAGAAACTTGGCGCCTTACCGGGCCTTTGAAAAGAATACGTAGGTCAGCTAGAAGCAGTAGAAGACTATTATCGCGATGGATAGACAACAAACAAGGAAAATTCGGGGCAAAGGATGAAGTACAGGCCAGGAAAAGTTAGGGATCAAGGGGAAGGAGGGGGCGGGGCGCTGAGAGGAACATCGAAGGGGCGAGAAAAATCAATTCTGTATTTCAGAAGTTCTCCTTAAGCGGGCGTTGTTGTTTTTTCTTCACGTGATCTCGTTTACGCTGGGTGAAACTAAAACCTGAGAAAGATATCTTTTTGTCAGGAAATAATGGCTACGTTTGTCTGCTACTTCTCAACAACAACGTTTGTCGCGGGCATCACGGAGGCAGCAATTAAATTGTGTTTGGTGAATTGCACAACTGCTTTGCACTCCTTCGTTCAAGCCTAACGTCTCTTGCTCGCAAAACTCCTGGCCACGTGACTGCAGAGCGCAGACGAAAGCAGCTATATGAAACACTGTGAATAAACAGCCCACCCGCAAGTAACCACCTTTCCTCGTAACCACCATAATTAAGAGTCTGGTAGTACTTGCACCAAGTTTAATGGCGTGGAAGATGAACTGCCCAAGGCACCCCGTTAGAGTTACGAAATACAAGCACGTACCGTGCTTGTTGCGGGGAAGGGCAACTGCTCTTATCCGCCGCGGTGGCTCAGTGGCTAACTACTGTTGAGTCCAAGAACGCGGACCTCGTACCCCTGCGCGCCAGCCATTTCCCTAAGAAAAAACAAGGACGTCAGTGTGTCGACATTGGGGTACACGTTAAAGACTCGCGGGTGGTCTAAATTTGTTCGTTACTTTCCACTATACGGAGTTGATTGATTGATTGTGGGGGTTTAACGCGCCGACGCAACGCAGGCGATGAGGCGCGCCGTAGTGGAGGGCTCCGGATTAATTTTGACCACCTGGGGATCTTTAACGTGCGCCGAAATCTCGTACACACGGACGTTTTTGCTTTTCGCCTCCATCAGAAAAGCGGCCGCCGCGGCCGGGAATCGAACCCGTGACCTCGTGCTCAGCAGCGCAACGCCTTAGCCACTGAGCCACCGCGACGGGTCTCACTATACGGAGTGCCCCACCACCCAGGTGCAACTTCGGCGCGAAACCTCACAAAACTTTAAATTTTAAAGGAATATTTCTTTACGTACTCGTCTCTTTTTTTAATCATTACTCTTTGAAGGTGCACCAGAACAGAAATGCAACGTTATGCATACCTTAAGGTATGCAGTCTTTTTTCTCCCTAAATATACATATTTACAAAAAAAATTGAAATCTAAAAGTTCTGCGCTTCTCTTGATATGAAAGCCTTCTAGCGTGCTGTTCCTTGTCTCATTACTGGGGTTCTGTTTTTTTAATTGGTTCAAACAGCCTCACATTTCCTAGTTTTTATTTCTTTCCGCGTAGCAAAAGTCCTGCTGGATCACAAAGGATTGTAAGTTACGCTCGCCAGCATAACAGCTTCATCGGGAATTGCTTTGCATGTAGCATGCGTATAATTCGGCAAACTTTGATTGAGATTTAAAGTTTCGCGCAAATGTTGACAAGTGTTGGAAAATGCGTTAACCACCACAGAGTCAAAGCGCTTATGCACACAAATTGTCAGTTACACAGCACCAGCCAGTGTGAATCAAAATTAATGGCAGCACGTGTGCCTTTGCGCTCGCACTTCCCACATTCGCTTCGTATACATGTGAATGTGAGAAACACGCTGTCTCCTCGTCCCTGGTCAAGACAACAGGGCCAAAGGCCAGAGGAAACGAGTTTTCTAAAGCACAAGGTGTACCTACAGGGGAACTGGTGAACGCCCGCCATTACCTACGGAAGAGTTGTTACTTTCCCATTTTTGCTGTAATGTTTGCTCAATTAATAAACTTTTACTGCCACGTCTAATTTATTGATTATTGACCGAAACATTTCAACTTCACTTACAGGGGATCAAAAAGGTAATACAAGAACCTGGGTTAATAGATCAAAATGTATTGAGCATAACGTCCCCTCCCCCCCCCCATTGAGTAGCGGTGGTTAGTAGTGTAAGCGGACATTTTGCTGTAACTATACAGAATGTCGAAAGCAGTATAGGAACTGTTTGTGTGAGTGCGTGCGTAAGTAAACGCGATGCCGCTCTTCGTGCCTGTGTTGTGTCTGACCCGTCTGACTTGGACAGTCTGCGGCAGGTCAACGAACAAACCGCAGAGGAGAATCATCGGCGGTGAGGACGCCCAGTACGGAGAGTTCCCATGGCAGGTCAGTCGGTTCGTCCCGGTTGCGTCCCTTAAAGAGGGCGCATTCCCTTTTTCCAACCTGCTTTGTCAGGGAATTACCCTGAATGCGAACACGGGAATTATTTGTATGCGTTGACTTGCAGGCCCATATCAAGATCTCCCGTCAACAGTGCGGTGGCGCGCTCGTCAACCACTTCTACGTTGTTACAGCGGCACACTGCGTGCATCAGTGAGTACGGGGGCAAGTCCGTGCGTGCTTGAAGCTTTCTAGCTGTTTTCTTTCATGAAAAAGCATGAAGTCCGGTATATAAGATTAAGTTCAAATGTATGGGTGAGCCTTCGCGAGTTTGAGGAATGCGAGGGGTGAGCTGTGGTTGGTTTCTTGCATTCACTTTTTCTGAGCACTTGCGGTTTCCTGGAATGGTGTCACACATGAGAAGAACCAACTGCGGACGACTAGTGCGCGCGGCCCCTGCCGTTTTTATGTTTGCACAGACATGCCCTATAAAGCAGCTAAGCTTTCGTATATAGACCTATGCCAATTCGAATAACTCAGAGGCTGCTGTTGCATCTAAGCCGCTATTGTGTCCAACGCTGTCACACTCCCTCACCATCATTCCCAACCCCGCGCTATCGCAGCTAGTTTCTAACCTCCCTGTTTCTTTTTACGCATGATATATATGTGCTGGTTACGTTTTTGCAGCTATTCATCTGTAGTGAACTCTTAAATTATTGACAGGTGTGGAATGATCCGAAACCAAGCGGAATGTATTTTAAGCTACAACACACTTTTTCTTCATTGTGGCTCTAATTTAGACTGCTCCTTTCTTACGAAACCGAGGCATATTTGGTTACAGAATTTCTCAGCCTCCACGTCAGAACTGTCAAATACGGAAGCTGGGTGCATACATCGCGTGATTTTTCCATTCAATTTTTTTCTTTACCGCACAAATGTTATTTTTTTGTGTGTGTGTGTGAGGAGCACCCGTGGGAGCCCGGGCCGTGGGAAACTGCAGCTCTACTAACCGTGAATATGGCTCGTTCAAGACTTTTCACTAAGAGCCTCCACGACGCAATATCTAAAGAACAGATGTGATGCGTATTCGGAGCACTGTGATTGAGTGGGGAATTTTGCTGTCACGAAATGGTGAAGAAAATTAGGTGCAGCAAATTCTGCAGAGACGGTGGATGCAACAGACATCATCACTTCGCCGCCCATCATACAGGCAGACCATGCAGTATGACGCAAAATTCTAGCATTTATACTTATACGTAGCAACCCCCTGACAAACCATGAAATAAGACGCAAATCCTTCAACGTCTAGCAACCAACTGACAACCACGCAAAAGGGTGCAAATTCTGCGTTCATATCTCCACGAGAATGCACCCTGCACAAAGGACTGAGCCTCCATTTTGAGAAGCCACATCCGCAAGGAGCGCTTGCGTGTTCCCGCCCAAGTGTCCAGACGCGTCGACATAACTTGACGCATTACTCCTATCATCCAGAGATAGTGACGCATTGCCAACGTATTATACCAGCGTGTAGTGGTGGCCGCTAATTGCCGCGTTCTCCTCTCACGCCCACGCGCAGCACTCCTCTGCGGCGCATCTCTGTGATCCTGGGCGCGTACGACATCCAGGACCAGCGGTACCAGCTGTCGCAGGCGCAGGCGTTCAGCGTGCTGGAGAAGAAGATCCACCCGAGCTTCGCCTTCTCGGCCTCGCAGCCGGACCGCTTCGACGTGGCGCTGCTCAGGCTGGACCGGCACGTGCGCTACCAGGAGAACATCCTGCCCATCTGCCTGCCCCCGAGAGGGTGGACCTTCGAGGGCTGGCGCGCCACCGTCACGGGATGGGGCAAGACGGACTCCACGCTCAGTACGCTTTCTTCCCCCTCTCCAACCTGGAGCGGATAGTCTGTCTTGGGCTACCTAAACACAAAAATCTGTCTGTCTGTCTGTCTGTCTGTCTGTCTGTCTGTCTGTCTGTCTGTCTGTCTGTCTGTCTGTCTGTCTGTCTGTCTGTCTGTCTGTCTGTCTGTCTGTCACGAATCGGCCAGAAATGCTACTGGTGTGGCCGGTTTCCTAGAGGGTTACTGACACATTGGGAATTGGTTGGTAAGTGATGGGTGATGGGAAGGAGAGTGAGAAAGCATGATATAAAGGGTGAGGGAAATATAGGAAGAAAAGAAAGAAGGCTATAGGGAATAGCGTTTCGGCAGGGGGACCGGGAGGGGAGACGGTAAGGGAATGTTCGATTGGAAGAGGAGCATGACTGGGGTGGGGGAATACGAATGGGAGGGGAAACAGAATTGGTGATGGTGATGGGATTAGAGAAGGAAGAGAGGAAAAAAAGGAGGGTAGAGAGGAGAAGTGGAGGAACTGGGTGTGATAGAGAGAAAGGAGGAGGGAGGAAAGATGATGACAGGAATGTGGGGTTGAGGAGGGAGAGGACGATGGCAAAAATAATGTAGCGGAAAGGGGAAGTGGAAGACTCTGAAGATAATGAAGTGGACGGGGATAGCGATTGGAGGAGGGAATATGAGAGGGAGAACGAGAGGAGGGGAGGAAAGTGTAGCATAATAGGAACGTGGAGGAGGGAAAAGATGGGCAAAAAGGCGTGGCGGAAGGCGGTGGGGTAGGGAGGAGAGTTGAGGTGGGCGATTGATCTTGGGAATATGGAGCGAATATGAGAGAGGGGATGTGGAATGAGTAGCGGTGATGGTAATCGGGAGAGGGAGAGGATATAAGGTGGGGGAGATGTGGGAGGGGGAAAGAGGCGGGATGGGGTAAAGAAAGGGAAGAAAGAATGCGACCAGCGAACACAGTAGGGTGAGGGGAATAGGAGGTGGCTGAAATATGTAGAGCGCCAGGTACAGATAAGAGGGGCAATACATGAAGGAAGAAAGAAGGAGGTGATAGAGGATCGGAGGGGAGAGGGTACATTGGGAGGGAGGAAGGTGTGAGCGAGGGTTGGGAAACTGAAGAGGGGTACTGGAGGGAGAGTGGGGAAGAGAGGAAAGGAAATGTAATAATTTAGGGGTAATCATAGCAGGAGTGGAAAGGGACAGAGGGGGTTACGTGGGGAGAGAGGGGGATGCATAAAGTGACAGGAGTGGCTGAAACGTCATTGTCTATGGGCCACATTTGTAGCGAAGCAAGCAGATACGCGGCCAGTTCAGCCTCTCACGGGTGTCGTCTGGAGCCCACCCAAGACGCACTGCAGGAAAGCCAACTTTCTCTGACGATGATGATGACCGTAGGGGAAGTGAAAAAAAATTAAGATGCTAACCGTGATCGGAGTCGAACATGGGTCCCTCCCGTTATCAAGCCAACGTCTTTAAGATTACGCCATTCCGGCACGGTTGAAGCAGTTTGGATTTGCAGAGGGGTGCATGGACATGATAAATGAGACCGAAAATGCACCCTTCCGTCTAACGACGGCGACGGTAGAACGCTAGGGGAAGCCATGGAATGCACGTATCCGTACAGCACTAGGGAGCACAATCGCAGTGCAGTAAACCGCCCCGATAAGGAACAGGTGTTTGCATAAAGAGCGCAGTTTAATGTCATACTCTCGACAAATAGCAGATCGTCCCGGTAGATCACGTTACATATACGGTACATGCAACGCATTGCAATGTACGCACCATTCAAATAGGGTCCGCTCGCTTCTGGGTTGATTCGTTTGGTGTTGGAGTTTATTTTGGAAAGCTTTGCGTTCCCCCTCCGTTGTAGTTTCGACAGAAGGGTAGTTTATTTTTTTAATTACAAAATCTCCAGGAAAAGCCAATCAAAATAAGACCGCAGACCTTTTTTTTTTTGTTTTTAAGATATGACACCAAAGCCAGCCATACGAGAATTAAAAAATTGATGCCGCTTAGCTCAGCTAACATTGGATATGCAAAGTAAACGCTTGGCTTTCTCTGGTTGAGTCTTAATTTCGCTCGGCTAACCTTTGATGTAGCTGTATTGCCGACCACGGCTCAAAGGCGTTCGGTCCCGTGCAACGCTCACAGGAAGAGGCCCGGCGAACGCGGCGTTCATTCGCGGTGAACGCGGCGTTCCTTTTCGCCGGGCGCGAGACGAGTCACGTAGCCCGAGACGACCCAGCGGCGCATGCGTGGGAGGCTGCGGGGATGGCCGGCTGCCGATCAGCTGACCGGCGTGCTAACTATGATAACTATAGGCCTCCTCGATTATCAGACCCGGATCGTCCGCGGACTGCCCGAGACGTGATCCGCCGCTCGATTTCCCCATGTTCCTATAGGGCTTCCGGTCCGAACGCAGTCCTCGGACTGCCCGCGGATCGTCCAGGACTAGTAAATCGAGGAATCCCCATGTTTTAGTGCTGGCCCTTATTACATCACCCGTTCCCATTATACGTCACTGTAGCGCAAAATTTTAAAGTTTCTCAATATTTCTCGCAGTTTTCTTTTGTTGTTAAAAACCGTCTCTCGCGGCTGGAATTGAGCTGAGCGAGTTACCAAAGGCTATTTCTTTCACATTGAACAAAGTTGTGTTTTGTCTTGATAGCTACATTAAAATTTTGTGGGAAAAAGTATCGTTCAAATTGAGTATATGCAATTAAGCTAACATGCGAAATAAAAGTTGACCACACCTTCTAGAAATCCCGAACTAGATGTAAATACGCGACCAGTCTCGGGCACGGTGGAGGGGGAAATAGATTTGCCTATGCGCTGGTATAGGGAAATCTTTGTTCTCTTCGGTACAGAAAAACTCAGGAGAAGTATCCACGTGGCCCTCATTAGCGGCTTGATCAGTGGCGGGACCCGCGTTATCCCGCTCATGACTGAAGTCTTTGAGATTCTTCAACTTCAATATATCGGCATGAGACCCTAGACGGCTGACTTGACATTCTAATAACTGCTATCAAAAAAGAGCTCGAACCTACAGGTATACAGCATGCGCAACGCCATTCCTTGTATAAGGGCAGACAGACTGTCTGCAGTGACGACGGACCGCCCAAGGAGATGGATGCATGACCTACCTCGAGTGGCTCAGTTGCTGACAATGCGCGAGAATGGTTCCTGTCTCCGGTGGAGTTGATTGGATGGGAACGAAAAACAGAAAACCCCTATCATTGCCGGGAGTAGTACAAGGCAAAAAAAAAACGTAATGTGTTTTAAATTAAATGAATCCTCTGCCACTGCCATTTATATTTGGGGGAACCTCGTGAGTCATTCTTCCTCCTGGTATGTCCCTCGAAGTCTGCCACTTTTACTAGCCGTAAAGGTCTGCAGCCAGCTCGCGGTGGCTCTCCCCGTCTGCGCAGGTAACCGCTACGGCACGCGGGTCCTGCAGAAAGTGGAGGTGCCCATCATCACACGCAGCGAGTGCGAGCACTGGCACCACATCCGTGGCATCCGCATCAGGATACACCAGGAGATGATGTGCGCCGGCTACAAGGAAGGCCGGAGGGACGCCTGCGTGGTAAGCCACGACAACTCTAGGTGTATCTTCTTTAACGTTCTCCGGGGAGACACTCGAGTTTATGCTCGCACCGAAGTGAACTTCTCAACCTGTGTTATTTGCGGAGTCAAGCTTTGTGTGTTTGAACTAATGAAATTATTCACCGCAATGAAAGGTGAGGGCACCAGGCGTAAACCTTTCGAGAGGGTCTGATGAATTGTTGAAATTACGTCATAGCGCTTGTCCATGCTGGTGATGCGAGAACGATCTCTTTTACGCAATATTCCTTTAGAACCAGAAATCAGAATCCTGAGCCACTGTCTGTCTGTTTCTTCAGGGTGATTCTGGTGGACCGATGATGCTGAACCTGAACGGCCGTTGGACACTGGTGGGAATCACGTCAGCGGGCTTCGGCTGTGCGCAGTCCTTCCAGCCGGGCATCTACCATCAGGTGTCCATGTCCGTTGACTGGGTCCTCGCCAACATGCAGTGATAAGCGACCAAAACCAAGGCGACAGTGCGGTTGTGCGTGCGTGAGACGTCCACGATTGTGCGTGCGTGAGGTGCCCGTCCCTTTACAAGAGGAGATCGACGAGCATCAAGTTGATGGAAGCTGGCGACCACGCACGGTTACTACAGCGGGGAACGACTCGTGATAGCGTAGCTTGTCTGAAGGAAAATTCCACTCATTACCAACGCGTTTCCGACCATGAGGGCTAATCGAACGTCTGGAGTCACTCATATCTTACCGGAAGAATACCGAACTTACGGATTTCGCGAGGGTACTTCTGGCTGTAGATTGAAAATTTCATGAGCTGTGTACCGTACTAGCCAATCCCGTGCTGCTGTTAGAGTACCTTTGTGTAACAAAATTCTATAAAAGATAGTTTAATTTTTAAAAAAGGTGTTATGCTGTGGAGCTACCGGATCAGGAATAAAAGTTAAGACACGAAGTAACATACCACACAATTTGGACTCAAAGCGTTAGGACTCAATTTGGACTCAAAGCGTTAGTTTGGACTCACAATTTGGACTCAAAGGACTCTTTGGCGTTGGAGCGACAGCAAACTTGTGGTTCGTTGCATTAGTGGGGTTCTCGCAAGCTGTTGAAATATCGATCGAACGTTTGTAAGTGTAAGTGGAAGCTCCCCATTCAGCAGTTAATAGGGCAATCACATTAGTATGGGCAGGAATGGAACCACGACAGACATCACAAACTGCCACTTCGATGTGAAAAAAAGGACGTTCGAGTTGGTTAGGTGACTACGATTTTCTCGGTGAATAAAAAATTCACCACCACCATCATATATATAACTTCAAGAACAGCGTAAAGCCACCCGATGGTCGAGCTATCACGACGATAATTTGTTATATTTAAATTTTGAAGTGACATCAGGATTCGTAGCACATTTTTTCGTGACCGTATCTTTCTTTTTTTGTTGTTGTTGTAACGGTTCGTCGCCCCCGCCCTTTTCTTTTCAGCCGCTTGCTCCACATATGATTAATCCCTTTCTTGACTGTGAGATAACCCAAGCCCGGAGATATCAGCGTCCTGAATGCACAATAGCGAATAATGGCATCGTGGCGACACGCAGCTTAGCTTGCCAACCGTGCTCGCCAAGGTCCTCTCTGTACTTGCTTTGTTGAGGATGCGTATGACTGCGGGAAAGCAGCAGGCGCGCACGCATGGTCGTCCACGCGCGGAGTGCCTCAGGCGATGCAACCTTGACATTGCAAATACACAAAGAAAACGCGATGTGCCCCAGAAGTAATATGACAGATTCACGCTGCATTTTAGCGCACAGAATATTACGCTGCTGTTGCAACACTAAGGTCAACTCGTCGTAGCTACTGCGGTTTATCAGCCGGAAACGGTTGGCTTAAAAAATGACGAATGTATGAACCTGGCTGCCGTATTTCCATTATCATTGGCCACTGATTAAGCTAATTAGCATGCCTTTAGAGTTCTTTTTTGGCAGGATTCGATGCCAGTGCCGCTATAATTTGCTGCTTTAAAAGCGAAAGTGGCCAATTTCAAGAGAAAGTTTCAACGAAAGACGCTCACTAAAAGTCAAATGTCTTAAGCTTCGGAAGGAGAATTCTGAATAGATTTACTACCACAAATGCAACGGCTCCAGCGTCGTTAAGAGACCAGCTTTCTAATTCCGGATAGACTAAGGAAACGTAATTCGTTTTTTTTTAAACGCCTTCGTCAATGTTAGTCACATAAGCAACCACAAACCGCACCGGGTGCAAAAGTGACAAGAGCCGTGCGTCCTTTTGTTTAGGTTCAGATACTTCAACAGTATTGCTGAAGGATGCCCAACGCAGTCGTAGAATACGAGGGCCTGATGAATGAGTATGGGAAAAAAAAATCTATCTCGCCCTCGACCTGGGGCTGACCAGGCGCTCCTTAAAAGATTGATTTTTTACCAAGGCAGGCAGGATCGGATTACAAGTGCGTGAAATACTCAACGACGCTTCAACTCCCGAGAAAGGCCCTCAAGACGTCAACCCGTTGGCAGCCACGCGCCACCAAGGACAAAAAACAGGGACGAACGTCGAGGGTTCGGTGTCCGGCCCGTTGTGATGTGAGTGCTCAGTGACAGAAATTAGTGTTGTGCAGAAGGACACCTCTGCGACCGAATCGACGAATACGGACGACGTGCCAATCGTGTCCCTCCGAACGAGGGAGCGAACCGCGTGGCTGGCCTCGTTTTGTTTTGCCCTTATTAGCACAAAGGACCACGTGTTCTGCGTCCAGCCTGTGAAATATGTGTTGTTACAGAGACTCATTAAATGTTATAGGCATTCCCAGCTCATCCACTCGTTCCACTTGTGTTTTTGTGCGTCTTTTTGTCACCGGTGATCTATAGTTGCGTTACAGGCAAGCTATTCTGGCTTGGACACATCTGGAAGCAGCGCACTGTAGAAAGAAAAGCTTCTGCCATCTGTTTACAAATGAAACCTACCAAGCATTCTGAATTATAAATTTTAAAAATTGTGTCGCGCACAGGCGGTCTTCTTTTGGGCTTAACTATACAGTTTCCGCCCGACCAGCCACACCAAAATACGTGTAAAGGTGGCTAAAGGCACAGTTTTTAAGTAGAATACATACTGCTATCGAAATAAATGAACGTCGCTCCGGCCCTGCCATAGTTAATGACAGACTTACCAGCTTTGCAGCCCGCCAAGCCACTGCAGCTTATATATAGAAAAGAGAGAATCAGGGGAGAACGTAGCTACGCCAATATCGGGGCGAAGATCGGAACGGGTGTCAGACAAGGTGCACGACGAAAAAGGGGGCGATAAGGCCCGAAGTTGCGCCTCGATCATTATTTTCCTTTCACTGGTTCTGAAAACCTACGCTGTCATGCTTGTCGGTATAACATAATTCGCTGATTAGTCGCTGGTCGAGCGATTGGAGCTCGTTTCTGAGCATGTTGCAGACTGTGGCGTGTATCACGAGGTAGGAATTTTCGAGGTATTTTTTGCTAACTCGGCAGGCAACAATAGGCGCTTATCGACAGTCGTCATCCGGTGCTCAGGCTCTCTTTTTATTAAGTGCGAATGCACTTTATAAGCGACCCCAAACCATCCACCGCCGGCGGCGGCGGCGGCGGCGTCCGCAGTGCTCCTTTATATTTAAAAAAGAAACAGCATCCGGCGCCAGGTTTCGATCCGAGGACTTTGCGGCCGCAGCGCGACGCTCTACCGACCAAGCCACGGACGCGACGGTGATATCAGTGTTAGTGACGCGCCTTATATCTTTAACGCATTCAAACTACGTCGTCAGCGGCGTGCGTTGGCGACTCAGCGGCGTTATAGCGGCTTGATAACTGCGTGGTGTACACGTGATACTACAAACCCGATGGAAGAGATGGAAGAGAAGGCGGCGAGGCGGTGGGCTGCGGGGGCCGAGCGCAAGCGCCGCAAGCGGGCCGACAACCGTGCATTCGCACTTTCACATTCTCCCCCTCGGGGAAATGCGGGGGAATTTTTTGTCGTGAAAATTGTTCTCACGCGTTCACGGCGACAGCAACCCGAAGGTTATGAAGCCTAATTTGCTTAAACGCTATCGAGGCAATTATTAACCGCACAAGCTTGCGTGCACATACGCGCCAAAGTTTTTTTATCGCCACGTTCTTTCTTTCTAGAGAGTCGTGCATGGGGAAGGTCTCGCTCCTCGGTGGTGGCAGAAAAGTGATATACTGCACAAAGAAGCGAGTCTACATTGCAAAAAATGATTTGCTCCCTCATTAATATTTTGGTGGTTAGGCCCACTTAGTTTTGGCTAAAGGTGTCCGCGTCTGCACGCAAACTGGAAGAATCAGTTCCTAAAATTGAACGTGCACGCAAAGCAAGCTACCCCCTCGTAATATCTGAGCGATAATGATCGGCCGGACACTGAGTAACTTCTGGTTAATCAGCCCTAAAAAAATCTGTGGTGAGCCGGAAAGCAGCCGCGGTCTTGAAATTCGGATTCCGAAAGCGATTTACTGTGGCAAAAACGTTATATGCGCGGTCACTCTAAGTGTCGGCACGTGATTGCGTGGCGCGCTGTTAACTTGTTATGTCTCGTACACCCGGCGGCAAAATAAGCCGGGGCACGCCAGCGCGTGGCAACATGCGTCGACGCGCCATCTGACGCACTTCTCGTATCGACACATCGATGTGAGCACGAGGTCGCGGGTTCGATTCCCGGCCGCGGCGGCCGCTTTTCTGATGGAGGTGAAAAGCAAAAACGCCCGTGTGTACGAGATTTCGGCGCACGTTAAAGATCCCCAGGTGGTCAAAATTAATCCGGAGCCCTCCACTACGGCGCGCCTCATCGCCTGCGTTGCGTCGGCGCGTTAAACCCCCACAATCAATCAATCAAAATCGATGTGCGCGTGCGCGTCCTGCTATGGTCGTAGACTCGCTACACTGCCTTTTCTTTTACTTCAAGCGGCGAAGTTGATCAAATTCAGTGTTTGGCTCTGGGGACATCTTCTCTACTCAACACTCCTACCTCACACACGCCTCGGCAGCGGACATCGATAGTCAAGCGTGGCTTGGTCTGCCCTTTCCACGGAGCTTTGGGAGAGAGCCTTGGCCAGCTCCGGCCTCGAAGATCAGCTGCTCCTGATCGAAAGGGCTGTCGACGCGGCCCGAGCTCAAGGCATCCTGGAATGAGGACACCTCTCTGAAGCATTTTCTGGATTTAAAGTTTATTCTCTCTCTCTCTCTCTCTGTCTGCCCTAGCCGACAGATAACATGCTTTGCCCGTCTCCGTGACGACTTTGTGCCACATATATTCCATCACGTGTTTGTATTTTTTTGCCTAAAACATGCAGTTGGTTTTTAACTCGGAATGCGCACACCCAAATGAAGAAAAAAAAATGAGGCAAGTCTGATGAAAGGTCACCTTGCACAACTACTAAAACAAGTATGGAAAGAGAGAAATACGCGACCAGAGGTCGGTGCGGGCATGGGCTTGACAAAAGAGAACAAAAAATGAAAGCAAGCACCGTAAAAATGAAAGTGACCCCAGCGCCAAACGCTGCAAGCGATCAGCTTTGGCCCCTGGAACAGCGAAGACAGGGCGGTGCGGGGTTTTAAAGCTCTTGCGCGTTTCCTCAGAGACTCTGGACTCGACTCCAGCCTGTGACTGTGTGTGACTTTTATTTTATTTTATTTTTTTCCCTCAGAGACTCTGGACTCGACTCCGGCCTGTGACTGTCTGTGACTTTTTTTTTTGTTTTTTTATGTGTGTTCATGTGTCTGTCTGGCGGAGTTTCTTTCGCTTTTTTTTTTCTTTTTCTTGTTTGTATTAGTCATGTAAGCATATAACCCTCATCATATGTTCACCAACCAAGTAGCAAGCCCAGCATTATGCAGGGCTGACCTCTTCGGTGTCATTAAAGAATTTTCTCTCTCTCCCTCTCTCTCTCTCTCTCTCTCTCTCTCTCTCTCTCTCTCTCTCTCTCTCTCTCTCTCTCTTGAAATGAATGAAAAGACAGGGTAGCGAGCGTGGTAGGGCGCGCACACGCACATTGAAGTCTCGACACCCACTATTGTATGAAACTCCCTGTCAACACCACAAGTGCAGCGTCAGGTGTCGCGGTGATGCATTTTGCCACGCGCTCGCGTGTCCCGGTTTATTTTGATGCCGGGTGTACATCAGACATGCTTTGTAATGCTGCGACCGGCATGAACAAATCCGGCACCATTATTAGTTGTTGAGAGGTGCAGAAGAAAAAAGTTCAAGGCCATTTCTGCAGTGAGTCAGTGACGGCACCTGCGCTGAGCTACCGTAAACTGGTTCAAAAGCGGAGGCCAAAATTCTGCGTAGTTGTCGCAATTTCTAGCAGACGCAGGAAAGTGGAAACGGCTGCTGAAGGGCTAGTTAGAAACAAAAGGCGATAGGGCGTTATCGCCACGACACCACCTTCTTTTTTTTCACTCCCCTACCACGTCTGGCAACGTCTCCAAACTAACACACACAACAACGGCTCCATGCTGTCCTGCATCTCCAACTGCCCTAACTGCCACACCCCAACCAGTACCTCCCACCTCGTATTCTTCTGCCCGCACCGCCCCTCACCCCTCCCTTCACGTACTCCAGCAGAGCAGTGGTAATGCACGCTGCAGACCAGCCCGGACCCTAAGGATGAGCGAAGCCTGATCCAGCGACACACCCGAGAAGCGAAAGCACGCGGATTCGTGGGCTATGGAGGCCACCCATTTCGTCCAAATCTGAGACGGAATAAATTTTCATTCCTCCTCCTCCTCCTGCCTCCATGCTGCCTCTGGAGCGTTGTTTCTGGGCTGCTGTGGAGTGTTGTTTTACACTTCGAAGTAACGTGCGATGTGGCTGCGAAGAATCGCTTCTCGGGTGTCAGTCCGGACTAAAAACAAACCGGTATTACATGATCACCGTATTCGTATTACATGATCACCACCACCTAGATACCAAGCACCAATGAATTCCTCTCCAGCAATCTGGTTTACCTGTTGCAAATGCCCGCTGCACACTATTACTGGTTATGCTGTTTTTCATTAAGTCCCTTAAAAAGTTTTGGGCGAAGTCGCTACGCTAGATTCTTGTGAAAATTCTGTTTTTTACCCGTTAATGTGACATGAAGAGGGCGATTTGCGACCAAACCTTCATGGTTTCGTTTGTGTTTCTTCTTTATACCCTCGCTACTAGGGCGTTTCAAATTATATGCGAGTCGATTGACATTCGAAATTTCCAACGCCATTCGGAATGAAGGGGGTTCCGCCGGTCTACACGACGACTCTCAGCTGCAGTTGAAAGCTTCAGCGTTCAGCCACCATTCCTTTTCGTACCCTAGCAAAAATATTGAATTACAGAGTGAAATTGGGCCAGAAAACAATATTTTTTATTAAAAAAGGTGACTACAATTGTAATTACAGGGTAGTTTATTCACTAAATGCTAATTAATTCGGAGGATTCGGCTTTAGTTGGGAACATACTTTTTGTTGTCTGGCGCCAGTGGAATTGGTCCTGCGTCGACTTCATAGGGTGCTACAAGATATACATGTTTTAGTTTCATACATAATTTCCCACAAATTTCTGGTTGCATTGCTATTTGTTGCTTCAGTGCTCATTGCTTTTCTATTTTTCCGTCTAAAATATTGCTGGGAACGTGCTTTTCCGAGTGCCAGTTTACTCATTAATAAATACTTTCGTAAATGGGGCGTGGAAAAACTGTGCGACAGAGTATGGACGTTTGTGTTTCGATTTTAAATGGCTGTTGAGAAAATCAAACGTCGCTGGCGGTGCTCTTTGGACCAGGGGGGCACTCAGTTCAATTCCTCTGAAAAACGTCGCGTAGCAGCTCAATCGTGGCATTCGAGTAGAATGAAGTGCGGTTTCAAGCCCCTGGAAACACCCGCTTAACAGGGGTATCGTGTTGGATTATATTCGACTAACCTGTAAAAAACGTACAAAAAGCTCATTGTTGTATGAGAAGGGCATTAGAGAAAGTTGGAGTCTTGTGTTAGCCCCATACTACGCTTCTTTACATTCTAAAACATACTTTCGAAAGAAAGATTGTAGATAACGTGGTAAAGTCCGTTTCAAATTGGGCGGCAAAAGAGTACACATCAGAGACACCCAGCGGCATTAACTCAATATAAGGTTGTACCAAGCACAGTTTAAAACTAAGTGATTGTAAATAGTTAAATATTATTTCTAAACAAAATTTCAGTCATGTTTACATTGCAAGCTTACAAAATATGCGGCAACTAAAAATACCAGTCAAAGCTTTCTTCCGGCGACGCAAGGGGGCCCTTTCTGCGCGATATTTTTGTTCGTGCGATCCATTTCCTTACGCTGGGCCGAAGGTTAGTAAATTTTGATCCAACGTAATCGAAATCGTAGAGGTAGGAATTTGCCGATTGCTTGTCTTGATAAACGCAGCACTCTAGAAGTACTGACTAAAGACATATATTTCCCTTTGTATGCCGACAGTGGCCGCACGCTGCGGTTTCGCGCGTCTCCGGCATTGCCGGCCGTCCATTCTATCTCCGTAATGAAGGTACTCTATTTCAATATCATCGAAATAGATAGCCAAGGTGTTGTGTTTTTACACGAGTAGCCTAACTAATTCATGTAAACAAAGAAACAGTTTTGTGAACAAACGGCCGTCGTTTGTTACTAGAAACCTATCGCTGCTGGCAAAAGCAACTATTTACAAGCGCATTGTTTCAACTCATTGCGTGCTGCGTTTGGGCGTATGATTACGTGCCTAGCATCTTCTAAAAGTAACAGTCTCCTCACAATATGTTTGTGCAGCTTACTGAAGCAATCATGCCCGAGCTCAGCACCCAGGAGTCCAAGCGGGAAGCCAAAGTTGAGGATAAGGTCACCGTAGAAGACGGTAAGTGCCTGTCGTTCTGTATTACTGTTCTAGGCTGTCGTGCGTGTTGTGATGAACTTTACCAGTACTCTTGAAAAACAGCGACATAAGGGAGTGGGAAAGATTCATCGTTAAACACGCACTGATTGTTCAACCCACAGGCATAAAATGGTTCCTGTGACATAATTCTGTTGTATCACGTGTAAACTCCCCACTCTTGGATAGTCTCGTCAGCATGCGTTTATCATGACTTCGTGGCAGTGCGGATTTTCCGTTCGTAAACATGGACGATTGACGGCTCGCATTGTCCGCCCGCGGTATTTACCCGTGCTGTCCGCAGGGGCGGGCGACGTAACGACAAAAAAAGATAAATCAGAGCAATACTGGCGCAGAGTTTGATGTATCTTGTTAATTTCTTGACATACACCGTGTATCTGCAAAAAGTGCTATGTGCCGTTCTGAAGAAATATAGTTTGTAATGGTGAAATTACGGATTGTTGATCATGGAAGGTTGAATATGATATGAGCATACCCATTCGAGTGTAAAGTATAAATGTTTGCTGGACCCAGCCAGTCACTATTTCACGCCCTGAGATATACCCTTATGTCATGTTTTGAATACATGCGATGCCTAGGGTCCAAATTTCCCCAAGGTGAATGTATTTTGTGTTGCTGCGTGGGGCTCTCGAGGCTTAACATAACTGCGTGTTACCAAACCTGGTGATGCGTTGCTACATTTCTTTTTCATCATCAAGTAGACTGTATTTGCGTTATTGACAGGACAGACTCTGCCTGCAAAGAATCTCAGCCTGTCTTCTGCGGGTACGGCATGGTGTCCTATATTTAGCATGGCTGGCTACGCTCATCAAAGCACTCTGACAGGCTAGTTGGTCTGGCATGATGGAAATAAAATTGCGCTAAAAGGACGGGACGACAGAAGAAGGCACACCTCACACCACCTCTACGCTGTGTGGTGTGTCTTCTTGTCGTCCTGTCTTTTTAGCGCAATGTTATTGCTATCATGGCTACGCTATCATTCCATTCATGTGTACTGAATTTGGACGATGTCTCCATGTGGTCATGCTTTTTATCGGTGGATACATGCTCCTGTGTGAAGAGAAAGTTAAATTTACATAGCAGCAGTTTCAGAGTGTATGAGTGTGTGCACCTCTGGCTGATGCATCTCAAAAGGTACAAAGCTTTAACAGGTAGAACTGCTGGAGAAGTAGTATATGTGAGGTAGTGTGCAGCTAACATTTTGCTTCATGCTGCTTTCTGCAATTTCACTAGGACTGGATTCTGTAGAAGGATTGCTTTGCATTCTCTTTGGTGAATGTGCGCCGTACGAAAACAAGAAACTCACCAGTTGTGCTTTATCATGCTTCTAATGCATCTAACTTTTGTCCGTACACCTTCTAAGGCTGTGAACACAGTGTTGTATTGTAGCTGCGTCCGAGTTCTTGGTTTTTGAATTAGCAGCTTCTTGAGTATGGTGCATTGCCACATTTGTACAGTTGTAAGCTATTTCAGCTTAATAAGCCCAGTTGTTTGCAGGTCCTAGGGAAATTGTTTGATGGCCTTTCTTTATTAATAGAAAGTTTGAATAGCTTGTATCCTGCTCTGAGGTACTGCTGCCAAACTCGCTCTTAGAAATAAAAAAGAAAATAGATTAGAAAATGGCACCTACGTGTAAAGTGTGCACTCTGAAGAGCATCATACACTGTGGACGTGTATGGCTTCATGTTATTAGGTCTATTAAGCTGTGCCACTGCTCTCCATTTTCCCTTCCAGCCAGTGACACAGACTCCGGTAGCGACGACTCGGGGCCAGAGCTTGACGATGAGCTCGGAAAGGCCACTGGACAGAGCCAGGTGAGGGAAACGAAAAGAATGCTCCACATCAATCTCTTGGTACCAAAACACCACTATGGTGTGCAGCCTTGGCAGCGTACGCAGTTGGACCAATTTTTCACCTTCCCAATCTGCAAGATGAGCCGCACCAAAAGGCTTTGTTGTCATGAAACGGGACTGTCACCTGTCGCTGAAATTTCCCCGGGCATTCTCGGTGTGTAACAGTGAGTGCTGCTTTCGCCCATGTCCCGTACAGATTGCCCAGGCTGCGGGCATCACCGAGGAGCTGGTGAGCAAGGCCAAGCAGAGCCGGAGCGAGAAGAAGGCACGCAAGCTGATGTCCAAGCTGGGCCTGAAGCAGGTGCAGGGCGTTTGCCGGGTCACCATCCGCAAGTCCAAGAACATCCTCTTTGTCATCACCAAGCCAGACGTGTACAAGAGCCCCGCGTCTGACACCTACATCGTCTTCGGGGAGGCCAAGGTATGTGCGCTGCTGCCCCAGTATTCTCAGTCTAGGGGAGGCTTCTTTTTATGAAATGGCCCTTTTTATGAAATGTAGCCCATATTTGGTTCCCAAAAAACATTTCACGCCATCGTTTGAACACTGCATTGTTGTTAATGGCATAGTGAGCCCTTTGGTAGGCATTTTGTGCTTTTTAGTGTCATAGAAGAGCACAACCTTGCTGCTTAAAGTAGCCCTCCAGAAAGAAAATCTTGGTGTTGTGCTTGTCTACAAAATGTTTTTTTGTGGTTTCAAATATACCTTAGGGTAAGCCATGCCAACTAAGCCAAGACAGCACTTGCCAAAGCCAGTAGTTATAGGAAGAGCCAAAGGAGAACGAGAGGCAACTGGCTACTAAAAATGAGAGGCTGCTTCAATTCCCAAACGCCTGTAATTTGCCCCAGCAGTTGGTTGTAACTGCCTCCTTGTTTTTCCCTGTGCAGATTGAGGACCTCAGTCAACAGGCACAGATGGCTGCTGCCGAGAAGTTCAAGGCTCCGGACGCAGGGGCCGCCATGGGTGAGCCGGCGCAGGCGGCTGTGTCCCAACCCATCGAAGAGGAGTCTGAAGAGGAAGAGGAGGTGCGTCTTTATGCTGGCTGGACTATGTTTGAAGGTTTACCCCCTGCAGCACTTTTTGTCGACTATTTGGAATGCCCCTGGTGCTGGTCTATTATCCCACAAATTTCCTACGCCTTTCAAAACCCGCCCAGTGTCATGGGAGTTATGAGAGATTGGAAATCGTGCTCGCAAATAATGGGTATTCTTTTACTGCTCAACCTTACACGACCGGGACAAACCCCTTGCCCTCCCCCAGGAGTAGCTGAAAAAGGTAGGATCGAGAGCGATTCTGCACGTTTTGTCTTGTTCTCTGCAATACGGAGTCCTTTACTCCTGGTACACTGTGTGTAGAGCACTGCTCGTAGACACTCGGGATCTCACCAGGGCAGCATTGTAGAAATTGTAGCGGAATACTTCAGCCCATGTTTCATTGTACAATGGGCCTGGCAATGGGATCCCAATGGATGCGGTTCATGTGCCAGTGGGTTTCGACAAGTAAGCGAACACGCAAAGCTGGAAAGCTGCCAAAATAGATGACGATGAACCACAGCGAAAGTCGCCCCTCTGGAGTGATGACCTGTAATGGTTGCATAGCCCGCAAGTAATTCCGAACAGACAACTCTACTGTGTCTACTTGAGCATAATATCCCTATTTGAGTGTAATGCTTTGTTAGGTGTAAACCTTGTTTTCAGTCAGCCTTGACACCATGGTGAAAGATCAATGCCTGTATCGCCCTCTTGTTCCATAACTCCATCAGCAGAGCTGGATTTGCTTGCCGTCAACTCTTCTTGGCATTGGGGGGTTCCAGTTGCTGATCTGTCAGGTCGCTTCACGAGATTGTGGTATACAGGGTTTCCCAGCTGTCATGCACCAAGACTTTAAAAAAGAGCAATGGCGTTGCTCAAAGAACACTTAGGGCATAATGTTTCCAGTGGAGGGGAGTAGTTGTAATTGTTTTGTTCATGATATTTAATGAGCTAATCGGTAATTCATTATCCAACTCGAGAAGTACTGTCCCTATCATTTAGAAAGTGTCGATGAGGAATTTACAGGTACCCACGAGGGGCATCTATCAGCGGTATTGTAGCGACATACTAATTGTGTCCTCATTTTTTCTTGCTGACAAAAAAACCCCGGGAAATATGAACAATTTCACGTGACTGTGCTCCCGCCCGCATCATAAACCAGCATCCACAATTCTGATGAATAGCCAGAGCGGACAGAATGGCCGCTGTGCACTCTGGCTTGTAGACTCAACATATGCAATGCTTCTTGATTGGGATCACCGACATTCTAGCCTCGCACAGACACCTGAATGTGTGGTTGCGCTTGTACGCTTGGTAATAGCTTAACCACTTCTGTACATTCTATTCCTGGGGCTTCTAACGGTCATTTCATGGCTGACCGAACCACTCTGCGTTTGCTTTAAGTTAAGATAAATAGTGACTGCGTGTGTCTGTCATCCCCCTTTGTCTCCATAATGGATGCAACTGCAGTTAGTGACTGGTGGCACTGCATCTGAAGTTAAAATGTCCGTTACAAGCGAGCTTGTTGACCAAAATTCAAGGGTAGCTTTTCCTTCGCGACCAACTTCTCTTCTACCAGTAATAGTCGATGTCTGTTATAAAAGTCAAATGAATGAGGGATGTAGGGCAGTTGATCATGTGGGGGGGATAATGTCTCTAATAACCGATTGTTATAACCCATGCCTCTTATAACGGGGTTCAACTCTACAATGTGTATTTGGTGCCAGTGGTGAGGCATGTTTAGGGTTGTTCAAGTGCTGAAGACAGTCTTTATTATTTTTATTATTATTATTATTATTATTATTATTTATCTTGCCAGTACCTTACCGTAAAGTTCTGAAAAAATGCCCACCCAAACTTTCGGGTCAGGTGCAAAAAACTTAAAAAGTGGTTGCGCTGCTAACCAAAGCTGCGGAGATATAAAAAAAAAAATACATGGGAGAAAGGAACCCGCCACGGTGGTTCAGAGGCTAAGGCATTGCGCTGCTGGCACAAAGTCGCGGGTTTGATTCCCGGCCGCGGCGGCCGCTTTTCTGATGGAGGCAAAGGGCAAAAACGCCCGTGTGTGTGAGATTTCGACACACGTCAAAGATCCCCGGGTGGTCAAAATTAATCCGGAGCCCTCCACTACGGCGCGCCTCATCACATGCGTTGCGTCGACGAGTCATGCCACTACGGCATCGAATAACGAGGCAAATTATTCAAAGCACGTGACTGAGGGTGCGGTCCATTTCCAAGCACCTTTCACTATGACCTCGAGGTTTCCTTCTGCACATAGGTATGCTGTTCTGGGCTGAAGGTCAATGTGGAATGTTCAAAGAGTTGCTTTCAGGGGTCCTGTAACAAGGCTCAAATTTGAGGGTTGAACTGGGTGGATGTATAAACCTTGGTAGCCTGGGTTACGTTATGCCGCATGTGTTCAAATGTTTAAACATGTGGTATTCCTTGTGCGAGAACAAAGCTAAAACTGCTTGTGCGTTGTGTTCTTGTCCTTTAGGTGGACGAGGCTGGAGTGGAGAGCAAGGACATTGAGCTGGTCATGTCACAGGCCAACGTATCCCGTATGAAAGCGGTACGAGCACTCAAGAATAACAACAATGACATTGTCAATGCAATCATGGTAAGTGAGCCAGCCTGCCCCCTCCCCTTTTTCATGTGTGTGTGTGTGTCTGTATACGTGTATTTTGTGTACTGCACAGGTCAGAATAGTTGTACCCAATAACCACTGCATAGCATTATGTGACATCGTTCTGGGATCGTTTAAAGGCTCCATGAAGCAAAAAAAAAAAAGTTTCACGAGTGCTGAATTCATTGGAATTTGAAAGTTTCTCAGTGTTTATTTTTTCTCAGTCCAACACTTTTTTGGGGGCTGGAATTGAGTTGAGTGAGTTACCAAAGGCTAGTTCTTTCAGATTCAACAAATGCATGTGTTGTCTTCACGATTCCTCCCATAAATTTCTGAATGCACAGTTCCTAGATGTTTTGTTAACTTGCTGGATGCATACGAAAGAAAAGAATGTTAGTTCTTGGAGGCTGTGCTACAATCCACAAGGGAAACTGCTGATGCAAGGTAGTACAGTACACCTGTGATAATTCAAACTCTGAAAATTTGTACTTTCAATTCATTCAAACAAAATTCAAAGTTTTGGTTGGCCCACTATTCTTTCAATGTATGTCCATACCAAAAAATATCTACTGTTTTCCCGCAACCATTTGAAAATTTGTGTGCTTATATAACCATAACAGTCGAAAAAATGAAAAATAAGCGTCTCAAGCCTCCAAGAAAAAAAGGCGTTGCTAGTGAACAAATGTTCGAAACGAAGCCCAAGCAAGGTAGACCGTGATGTTTCTTCGAATTTCCAGCTTTATTTACCATTTAAACGATGCAAATTAGAAACCAAAACAACGAACTGGCCTCAAAAAATGTGTAAACATGATTGACTGCCTACACTTGGCGAAGCAGTCAAAGCCACGTGGGCCACTGTCGCAAAAAACAAGAAGAAAAACTCGCAATTGAGCAATCGTGTGTCGCGTGTCAGCAAAAAAAAATAAAAATAAAAATGACACAGTGGGTATGAAAGTGAGGCGCACAGCATTCAGCTTGTGGACCTTACACCTCTGCTTCCTGTTTATTTTGTGCAGTTAGGGTTTAAGAATGCTTGAAATTTAAAAATGTGATAAAAAGAAATCAAGGCCTAATCATAATGTGTACTGTCACCTTGCCCAGGGTCATATATATAACTTTTTCTGGTAATTCAAACTTCCGACGATTCAATCAAAATGATGGGGTCCCTTCCAAGTTTAAATCATCGCGAGCGAGTCTGCTGTATTTGAGCACACCATATGCACATGGTGAATCCCAGGACAGTGGAGAAAATGCTATGGGCTGTGTTAACCTTGTAGCCAGGACTTTAGACCTCTTCTGCACCGCACTGCACTGTGGCTCTGGTGGCAGCTCGGAACACCTTGTGTACTGTTGCTGCATGTCTGGGTTTTACTGCTCTAGCACGTTGCCAAATAATTTTCGGCCTGTAATAGCGGGGAGGTATGAAGCGTTCAATTTTCACCACACACTCTAAGTGCCTTGTTGGTTTTTCTCGCAGGAATTGACAATGTAGCAGTGTGCCTGAGACAGCAGAAGCTGGACAGCCTTGCAAGTCATGCACGGGGAGTTGTGGTGCCCTCCCCCTTGCATTTTTTTTTTTTTTTCTGCCTTGTGTAAAGATGGACTGGATCCATGTGGGAGCCAATTGCTCTCTGCTGTGCCCAAACAGAAAAATGTCTCCAAGGGCAAAGTCGCTTCCTCGTTTATATAGAGTTGTGAAAAGTTGAAATAAAATGTGCTGCTCATTTTGCCCTAGTTGGTTTTTGTGTTAGTATGGACGCTGCCAAGAGCCTCCTGGTAGAACCCTCTGGGAGCAGCTGTGGGTTATTCTGGCTGCTGTACCACTGTCGCTGCCACAGTTTCCAAAGCTTAAAGCTTCATTTCCAGTTTGCATTAGCTGGAAGTGACTATTTTTGTGTGTATAGCGTTGACGAGAGCGCAGCGACGTCTAAAGGATACAATAGCAGTTATTGGTTTGCATTAATGCCAGCCTTATACCACAGACCAGCGCCATAAAGCTGGCATAAGCTGTTGCGTTGATTTAAATTTGGGAAATGTTAGTTTTCAAACGGTGCCTATTCTTACGGTCACAGTGCAAATTGGAATAGCGTATTTCACTAACTGATCAGCACTCTCTCCTTGCTACTTGCCAGTTAAAATTCAGAAGGGTGCAGATTGACACCCTTTCTGAAATATTTGCATATTGAGGTGGTATAACAGCCGGTGGTTGTACACACAAGCAATATTTTGGAATGTGCCCACTATGCCGAGCATGCTTGTCCTCGGCTGATTGGTTGAAAATTGAATTGAACGCCAGCAGCTAAGAGCTTTCTGAAAAATTGACCTGATTGCAAACAGGAACTGCTGGGAACTGTTAGCAATCTTCTTTATTTGTGTAATGCCTATGCTACTTGAGCCTTTCACTGCCAAGCCTTTTTTAATAACTGGTCCTTATTCAAAGCAGCTTTTTTTTTGTTTCCGGGTTTATTTGGTGGAAATTTTAGGCTCGTAATGCACTACGGTGCTGTGCAGGACACTTTATTAAGTACTACCTTATCAAAAAGAAATACTATATAGAATACAAACGAACTATATAGTAGAACTACCTACTTATTAGTATGTCTAAATGTTAAGAAAAAAGTTTACTTAGACATTCTTCTCAACTTACCACTCGTAGTAGCCCCTCGCGATAACATGCAAATAGCGAGACCTCCCCCACTGCTTTGGTCGCATCTGACTCTCTATAGCCAATGTGGCTGTGCTGCTGGCTGAGACGAGTTGAAGCGGTGCTGATGAAGAAACGACCTCCATCTGTTGTCGCAAATTTACGCGGCACAATTTGTGTTTATGCAACTTTTCAATAGATGTTGCGACACGTGCGCAGTATTTTTTCACGAGTTCTCGGGTGTGGCAGCGAAAGGGTTAGAAATGGTACCCTCTGTGGAATCAGCCGTTAGTTCAAGCCCCCCCCCCCCCCCCGAAAAGAAAAACTTGGGCAGCTTCTTGCAAACATGTTTATTGCATCATTTCGCTGATAAAATTTTGGCTCTTTGGTGATGTTGCTTCTGAAAAATCGAGCCAGCTTGTGTTTAGGCGATCCCATTAGTACTTTTTAGACTGAATAAGCTTTTTTCAAAACCCAAGACTCTGGTCGTAATGCATCAGAAGACCAACATACCCAGAAGGCACCCCCAAGCCCAACAACAGGCTCAATGACGACTCCAGATGAACAAACACTCTGGTATTCGCGACGGATGCATCGGAGTTGCATGGAGATCGCCAGAGGCACCACACCTGTATGGCGCGGCAGTGCTCGAAATCAACACCCGTTCACCCCTTGAAGCGGAGCTACGAGGCGTACTGGCCGTACTGGACCATTTAACGTACTCTGCGAATACACCTCAAATGGCACACATATTGCCCGATTCCCATGACGTCATGCAAGAACTCGGAAAACCATATTCAGACCACCCTACAACCAACATCATTACGCTCTCCCTTCAACATCTTTCGCAAAATCGTGTAACTATACGCCTGGCGTGGACAGTGGACTTGGGTCACACGGATTTTCAGTTGGGGAACCAAGTAGCACACGATGCTGCCAGGGAGAGCGCTTCATTACCTCCCTCCCCTTCTGCCGTCGTGCCTTGCATGAACCCACGCGCCTGGAACTGGATGCTAGGCGTGTTCAACGCAAGATTGCCCTATTACATCAAACTCCAAAAGGATATCTTCCACAGCGCCTTCAAATACCCAGGGTTGCCAAGATATTCATTAACAAAAGCATCGCCAACAGTGCCTACACGCCCTCTGTTACGAGGAAATGGTACCATCTGAATGGGCACCCACCCCCCATTTTGCCCTTATTGCCAACAAAACATATCGTCTGGTGGGCAGTCGTTTCGCGCTCCACAGAGAGGACTTGTTCCATCACGTCCCTCCAGACACGGACACTCTACACCCCTCCAAATCACGACATCGATTTTCTGCAAGTACTAGGCAATTATGGTATACAAAGTGACCTTGCGAGATTAGTGTAGCCTGGGGTGACTACCCATCCTGAGAAGAGCCTTCGTAGTGTTTCTCAGCACGTCTGAAATGTTTTAGTTGATTGCAGGTAAATTCATTATGAGCTTCTTAACGCACGAGCCAGTGAGAGAATAAAAAATCCTAGGCTATCTCCACTAACATGAAACCTGGGGGGGGGGGCAAAGCATGCAGTGTATAAATGTATTCTTGGCGTTTTTGCCAACGGAGATGAAACCATTAAGGGGTAGAGGTATACAGCTTTGCTGTAAAAGTCTGTTTTTGAAGCACGAAGCTCTCTAGCGCGAGGCGTAAACGAGTGTCCCGGTGTTTTTTTAGCATGTGTTACGTTCTAGAGCGAGGCGTAAACAAGTGTTCCGGTGCTTCAGTACTGCGACTAAGAGACAATGATTACGACGATGACAGGAGATGCCAACAGCCCCAGCCCCTAAGGGGCTTCGCCCCTAAAACCACATGGGGAGGAATGGCAGCAAGCAGACGTGGCATGTCACACTTGCCGACACTCGTGCTCAGAGTTGCAGTCCAAGCAGGTGCAGTCTCTGCAACACCTTCGCCTGGTTCGTGAGGTGCACTTTTTTGGAAAAGTTGATCGATTACGAGGTTTAACGCGCCGACGCTTCACAGGCAATGAGGCGTGCCATAGTGGAGGGCTCCAGATTAATTTTTACCACCTGGGGATCTTTAACGTGTACCAAAAAAATTCTGGGTAACCATGAGAACCAGACTGGCAGGTACACCTACGAGAAATGCTGTGTCCTCTTCTAAAATAGTGGAAACTGAATTCCAGAGAAGTGTAAGGAGTTGAGTGTACATGAAGACTTGCGCTCTGCTTCAACTCCCCCGAAATAAAACTAAGACCGTGATGAACTACATGACGTCATGTCCTTCAAGCATGAAGTAGCAATGTGGGCTCGCATCCAGGGGCCTGGCTTCAGCAGAAAAGTCCATCAACAACGATCCTTGATTTCATAGCCTACGGAAACAAAGTAAAATGCTCCCGTCTTGCAGACCTCATTACTTCAGGAGTCTGCAGAAGTATGCGAATGACGCGTGGCAGCGCAGCTTCTGCATGTGCAGATTCTTGTGCTTCATGCAATGGGGATATTAAATTCCAACTGCACTAAAAATTTTTACCTCTTGAAAACACTTATTCCGTGCAGTCTGTCTAAAAAGACCGCGAGATCCAAAATAAAACAGCTGAAGTACAAGCACGCACAGAGCAAACAACCAGAAAAATTTGAGATTTTGAAACAGAAATTGAGAAAAACGCGGCTATTATGGCCAGGCTGAAGGGACATAGCAGCTGGTCGGCCGGAGCAAACCTGCTTGCAACTGATTTGCAGGCGCGGCAGTGTTAAGACTAGCGCACACAGCGGAGCTCCACTTCTCTTGGCTGGCTGGAGAACCAAGCACCCGGCCGGCCGAGAATGTTGCTTCTGCTTCATGGTTCTTTGCACGATCCATCGGCAAGTGCAGCATCGTCCGCTACAAAGCTGTTTAAAGCGTTCATAACTGACTATACGCATTTCTCCGAGCCACTTGTCATGCCCCAGTTGGTTTGGTGGAATGTACTGTATATTCAAAATAAGTTTGGCCAAGGTGAAATTTTGGTGAAGTTGGATTTTAAATCTCGACCTCAGACTGTTTCGAAAATGATGTTGGGCTCAATAGTGACGCCTGCAAAACACTGGATCTTCCATTTTAACTTGCCTGTAGCTTGCATATTCACAGCACTTGAGAGAGGCACCTTGTATTGTGAAGCGTTCACCCATGATCGTGCCACCAAATGTGACTGAACGCTTCTGCACATGTTCTTGGCGATGCGAACATTACTTACCTGTACCTAAACTAAATTTGTGTACTTAGTGCACTGTTGCAATAAAAGGCTCAGTGCTACATCATGTCACCTATTAAATACTTGCCACCACCCATACAATGCTAGCCGCCTCTATGCGATTTTTGATGCACCGCCTGGAACTAATTTTACAGCTCATTAAACTTTGGTGTTTGAAATGGGCACTCAAAATGGTTCCTTGCCACTGGTGCCACCAACGCTTAATGAGCTGTAATATTAGTTCTAAGCAGTGCATCAAAAAAACTGCTTCGATTATTGCATTCACCAGGGTTCATAGTATTGGAAAATATAAAGATTACAGTTTTATGACCAACACTGTTTTGTCTACTGTTTGACCAAAAATGGCTAGTTATCTCTAATTATCTTGAGAACTAATTGACCATCTGAAAAAATAATGGCATATTTGAAATCAGTGAGGGAAAAGCAGCAAGACTGACCAGTTTCACAAAGTTTACTTGAAAATTAAAAGTTGTTGTTTTAAGACCAGTGTCCCCCCTATAAGAGCTGTCTGGAAGGTTTAGCCAGCAAAGCGCAACTGCTGCACGTGCTCCAACGAGCATCCCAGTGCTGGAAACCGGCACGCGTCGTCGGCACGTGTCCAGACTGAAAACTGAGCCAGCAGAATTGTACGAAAAATGGCACTTTTTCTTTACTCTGGATGACTGGACAAAGTGTCAGCAGAGGACAACTCAAGTGTATGTGCAATGGTCACCCTGAAAACTCAGGTTAAAAAAAAAAAAGACAAACAAGGGCGTACATTCGACAGTGTAGAAGGGGAGGGAGAGAACACAGCGAAAGAAATGCACTCAGGGTATGTATATGAACAACATGGTATATAATGCTTAAAAACACTGGCCACACAACTCTGTAATAATGACATTGGGGGACAAGTTTCTGAATAAAATAAAAGCAGGCAAAAGCAAAAAATACTGTGTACAACAATAAAACGGTAACAAAAAGCGAGAGAGCAACAGTCTTAAGAGTTCAAAAATACACCAAGATGACAAAAACAAATGCAAGGGGAGGGGGAAAAAAAAAAAAAACATACATGGTGGAGAACAGTACAAGTTACTCGGTGACGTACGACGCGCGTGATTCGATGTACCTTTGTTAAATTACACAATTGCAAATATGAAACAAAACACCATGCAGTTCTACTTAAAAAGAAAGAACTGATGCATCCACTGACACAAGCTTTTTGTTGTTTTCCTTCGTACACAATTTGTGGCTGAGACATTGCCGCACATGCCTTAGCGAGAGAATAGAACAAAAACAATGTTCATCATGACACGCGCGCACTTACAAGTCGACAATGTCCATGACGCGCGCGCTCCAAACGCGCGCACTTACGAGTTGCCGAGAAACAAAAAAAGTGTATTTAAAAATAAACGGCTGCCTCAAACCGCAGCACTTATGTTAACAGTGAAATAAACTGACGTGGCTCCACACGAGAGAGTGAGCAGCAGTTCAGCACAGTCGGCCCCTGACAAATGTTGCACAGAACAACAAAGATTTCCAGCATGCTTCGCCAGATAAACGGCCAATGGCTTCCGCTACTTGTAGAAACACTCGAAAAGCAGCGTGAAACCCGAAACTCTTGCGGCGACAGACAGCAGCAGTGAAACCGCGAGCCACTGTCCTGGGCGCGGATAAGAAGCGAGGAAAATTCATGCAGCGCTGAAAACTGCTCATAAATGCCAACCACTGCTGCGGCTGAGCCCCCTTTAAAATTGGACAACAGAGGAGCACTGCACTTCAGAGTGCAGGAACTTATTAAGTAAACAAAAACCCAGCGATGCGTGTCCACTTCTCCAATATCTCCCAGAAGCCACGTAAAGAACACTCAATAAAACAAGGACTCTCAAGACACGAGCCATGAGGAAGTTCTTCAGCTTTTCTTTGGCATTGTAACACTGCAAGATGGGGAAGAGCTAACCGGGCACCGGATGAAGTGGTCAAAAGCGACTCGAAACGGCAGCCTCGTTTACGGCAGCCTTGTTTCCATTTTGCAGTCTAAGCTGACAGTTGCCAATCATTATGGAGCTGGTCAGCATTGCCTCTTGGGGAGGCATTACGCAATGACGTCGTAAAACGTTCGAATTTGTGTGCCGCCAACTGTCAATGTCTGTGCAGATCCGACGTGCAAATTTGGAAGCCCTAAAGAAGCCCCCCACCCCACCTTTGCTACTCTAAGTTGTCATTCTTTCAATGATCACAATAAACAATTTAGCAAAATGACTGCCTTCCTTCTGTTGATCATAATAAGCATTTTAGTAAAGTGACAATATTCCACAATTGATTGATAACCAGGGGCACCAGTTTGGCATGACCATTTTTTGCACGGTTCGGTTCTTTGCGCACAAGTTTCGTGCAAATGCACAAAGCAAAACTGGCTGCAAGATCAGAGAGCTGTTGAAACAAGCTCAGTCAATGCAACAGAGCCCACTGGACCCAACAAAAGAACTTAGCTGTATGTTAAAAATGGCCAATGCCGCAGCTTAACAAACCAGCCAACTGCTTAAAACCATGAACACGTATGCTGCACATTCAAGAACAAACTGCTGTATGTTTACCAGTTAGGCTGCCAGGGAGACAAAATTTCGCAGTATTTGATCACAAGCTGACCGATGTGTTAAAGTGATGAAAGATTTCGGCGCTGACGCCTTGGCACCCAATTCTTTTCAGCTTTCGGCTAGTTCACGTCGCTAAACCCTGTGTGATGTTCAATCTCTTTTTGGCTACTTCACCGTGAAAAGGACAAAAAAAAATGGAGAGGGGGCTTGCCATTGATTATATTAGTCCTTTTTGGTAAGATGACATGTCATCACCCCGCTTCAAAGGGGAGACCAATAGCAATCATCATCATCATCATTGCGATTTGCACGTACAAAGGGAAGTGAAATTTTTTTTTACCTCCATCATGAAATATAAATGCTCAAACAATGCGCAGCTCATAAATGCATCGTAGCCATCACCTGCTGCACACATGTACAACAAAACTACCTCAAACGGTTGGAACACAACGGCAGGAGCCGGTTACAGTCATCATCGTAAAATCAAGGCAACATTTCAGAGTCGGTTTGCACAATTGCGTGGCTCAGACTCCAGACATGCAGTTCTAGACTGCAATAGTGCATCGAGTGCAAAATGGCAAAATTCGCGCAATGAACTCCTATCTCACGGTCAGCCTCAAATAACTGATTGCAGACCAATTCATGAAAAGGCTGGTAACAAAAGCAGTCTGCACAGCCTAGAAACATACTTATATTAATTTTGCCTGAACACACTGCTTCTGACCAAAATGTGGAGCCGCCATCGAGCGCTCATTGAAAATTTCAACCGAAGCATGCTACTTTTCATGTTTTGCCAAGCTTTTCATACCCAACACAAAGGACGATGCCAAGTTAAAACCATTTTCGATGTCCTCATTAGGTTACAAAGAAACCCATAACAGGATGCTAAAGTTGTCTTGCTATACCTGAAAGAGCCATGCCCTAACAAAGGAAAAAATTCAGGCATTTTTTCACACCGGTATGAACTCTAAGCGCGCAATTTTTTTCATTTTAAATCTCCTCCAATCCTGCCTTTGTGCTTGGAATAAAGGATATTTTCTCACGTCTGAGTCCGCCTGTCCAAATGCAACACGAAAAAATCGCAAAAAGCCTTCTATAAGCGGAGGCCAATGCACAGACAGTGGAAGACCTCTGGCTACTGAAGATCACCTCTGTTTGAACAGTGTCTTGCATGCTGCCCAAGTAGAAGCTCTGGAGGGGCCAGTTCCGAACCTTCAGTGTGCCATGACCATGATCGCTGCCCACGCAAGGGGAGGGCTCAAACCGGCCGTGCTAAAAAACAGACACGCCAGCCGTGCAGCATCCATTCTCGCACACTGCAGCTGCATCGAACGCAACGAAACGAAGGGACAGCGCGAGGGGGACCAAGCGTGGAACAAATAAGAGTGACGATGAACACTAGCTCCAGCTAAATGCCAAACACAAAGTGCGCCATCTTCCCGTCGTTGCCAGTCTCTTTCCAAGCTTTGTCGAACACTAATCCAACACCCAAAAAAGCCTCCCGTCGAAAGTTTATACAGTAATAGAAATGACAATGGAGAAAAACAGAGATGATTCTATACATTTTTTTTTTCAGTGTGTTTGTTGTGTATAATATATATAATATATATATATTCTTTATGTATATAACCTTGCTCACAAGCACATCCACCAAGATGCAAGCTCACAAAACAAGCACTCGAAAGAGAAGACACTCTCACCACACATTTTTCCCCTGACAGGAGGTAAAGGGGGGGAGGGAGGGGGGAGAGAAAAAAAATGAGAAACTGAGCAAGGAGTGAAGAACGAGCAATCACATGAACAATAAAAAAAAAATCAGAAAAAAAAAAGCGACTGTACTGAAATTTTTCGCTCGAGTCCAGCTGTTGCCAAAGAAACACTTCACTCTTAAGGCAGGCAAGAACAGAAAGCTAAGAGCCTTGCTAAGAGGGAATGGGGCAAAAACACTTGCCCTGTTGAGCCATGTTGCTGCGGGCAGGTTAATAAAACGTCCCGCTCCGCAGTTTTAAATACAATTGTCCGAGGCTCCGCGATAGCACAGAGAAAGTGCGTTCATTTAATGTGTGCGGCTCTCTTCTGCCAGTCTTTGTGTTCCTCGAGAGCTTGCAACGCTGAAACGCACTGATCCGGGATGAGAGAGGCGGCGTTTCATAGTGTGCGTACATGCTTGCAAATGCCACTCGGCCCACTCAGTTGGCCACGGCAGGTCCAGAGTTTGTACACTGCAATCACACCTGCCAATGAGCGCCCCTCAAAGCGGGGCCGGGAAGCATGATGAAGAACTATCAGAAGAGAGGGTAAAGGTCTCAAACAATAAGGAGAGCGAGAGAGAGAGAGAACAATGAAAAAGGGCGAGAA
Organism: Haemaphysalis longicornis; assembly: GCF_048455015.1. Lineage (NCBI taxonomy): Eukaryota > Metazoa > Arthropoda > Arachnida > Ixodida > Ixodidae > Haemaphysalis > Haemaphysalis longicornis. Next base: position 42,137,222 of record NW_027526361.1, on the reverse strand, counting down.
GTGTTGTTGCTGGTCAGGAGGGAAGAACGGTGGCTGCTTCTGCTGCTGTAGAGTAAATGCGTCTTTTTTTTTTTTCGCTTGCTCATCTACTGGAAGCTGGAAGAAGTCTCCTTCGAAAACGAAGAGCTTGTCTTGTGTCGACGACAAACAGGTTGTGCGGAACCCTGGAAAAAGCACACAAGGAATTCCCGTCACAATCGAGCAAACCAAGCAAGAATCTTAATTAAGTGGGTCAAAAAGTCTATTTACTAGTATCCCCGATCTCTCTCCAATTCAATCTTCCTGAATACCCCCCCCAGACCGGCTGTTAGCTACTAGCTTCAAAACTTCCAGAACTTACTAGTGCCGTTCAGCTCACAAATGATGGTCACGTTTAGTCATTGCCAAAACAAGCCCCGACCGAGATTAAAATTTTCCTTGCTGCCCTAGCCAGGCCCTGTGAATGTAAGCAGCACTAGCTGTGGCTGCTAGGGGTGGTCTCGTCTCAGATTTAGTTCGCAACGCAGGACAGCCAGCCGCCGCTCAGTTAAAGGGGCACTGACACAAAAATTTTGCATCTTGTTTTTTTTGTTGCGATAAGTAGCTAGTGACCTACTTATAACCTGTAGAAACCTCATTTGCTTCAGCGTGCGACGGTTGTTTAATTAGAGGCATTTTCAATGAGGCCATTCGCAGTTTCGGTTTCAGCGAGTGCCGCGAAACGATGGATTTTGTGGATTTTGTGTGAACAAAGCTGACCACGTGACCGTCGGAGGGATATCACAGTTACAGAGCAGAGCCGCCGTAGCACTGTCGAATCCGCATCGACGGCAGTTTCTGCGAATGCCCCCCCGTACTGATCTCGTGAGGCGCCTAATTAAAAAGCGACCGTGGATGTGACGCAGGCGCTGCGAGTGCAAATGCTACCGCGGCTAACGAACGACGCGCGACGCTCGTGACGGTGGGTGGCAAGACGCGCGCTGGGAGCAGCCGGCCGGTCTGCCTACAGGTCCGCCTACAGATGTGTTCGGCTTAGCACTGCGGCGGATATTCGAGTGCCGCTCTCGTAAGCGGTGCAGATAACAATTTTTAATGCAACCCGCCATGGCATCATTAACTCCTTTCTCATGTAAGCCACCATGGTCGGGACTTGGGGACAATTTCGTGCAGCGGTAACAAGCTATCACTCGAGCTACCTGCGCCGGCGTGGGCCACTTCGCGGCCGTGGCCGCCGCCTGCACAGCGACCGTGCGGCTTGCTCAGTGGGCTTTTCGTGCCTCCGGCGCGTTTCCGCATCCAATGGTAATAAACAGTAATAGAAACAGAGTGCCTGGAATCGCTGTAGAACTTTGGTCGCGGCCAGCTGCCCGATGAGCTGACGAAATCACGGCGCCGCCGCCGCCAACGATCGGGTCGTTCGTTCTCGAGAGCAGAAGCTCCGCCCTCCGGCCCTCCGATTGGAGCGGCGAGCCGGCAGTGCGGAAGCGGCAAACACAAACTCGTGACGTGTTTGGATGTTGTTTATTTACACTTGCGCGTGGTCCTCTGCTGGCCGCTCGGTTGCGTTTCGCACACTTCAAAATTGATTTTAAATATGTTCTAGGCTGTATTCACCGCTGATATTTTGCAGATGATGTATATGTGTTCCCACCAATCTATCTCCTAAGTTATCTCGCCTTCAAAATTTTGTGTCAGTGCCCCTTTAATAACAAGAAGGGTGCCACTTGTCTGCACTCACCTGTTTAACGCTGAGAACTTCACATTTCTGAGTTGCTCGTTTCACCATCCATGGGTTGGGAATACTCGGTCCACTGAGAAGAAAGAAAAAACACAAGGGGAGGAAGGGGTGAAGGTTTAGGCAAGAAGCAAACCAGACGAGTCAAATACAGGCAGCTGTGCAGGGGACTGATTTACAGGGCATGCTGGTAAATGGAGTGCACTTTCCACATTCAGACATTTCTTGACGGGGAGAAAGGAAACCTCTCCACCTCCACTCTTGGGTATCGTATTGAGGGGGACCATTGAGGGGAAAACCAAAGAATCGATTTTTGGAGAACCACATATTCGGGTTGCATGTCACAAACTACCTTTCCTGAAATTATCAGCTCCTAATTCATCGTAAAAACATTAAAAACAAAAACAAATATATAATGAGCTGCAGCATCTCTCCAGCAGCGAGCAAGCGTGAAAAGGGGCCCAACTTTGCGCGAACACAGCTCCCGTCCCGCTTTCGTAGTGCCACCATTTTGGAACTGTTTTGTTTGTAAACTCCAGAGTCCCCCACCACCACCACCACCATTAGTGCTAGTGGCCGCGGCATGACCAAGGCGTGCTTTGCTTGTGACTGGGGGGCTCGCAGGGCTTTTTGAATTTCCTCCGCCCCGTGAGCAAAGCTACGATTGGACCTTGCGTACACTCCTCGAGCCTGCGAGGTGACGCGTGACTGTTATTGAATGCTGCACGTGATGACGCACCCTTCTCTGCCGTCTGCAGCCTCGCGCCGCCGTCTGATCTGCTGTTTTTTTGTTGTTGTTGTTGTTCTGCTTTGCTGTTTACAATGTTATCATTCGCTTGGCCACTCCTCGTAGTATAGTTTATTGGCCGTCTTTAGGATCACTCGCATACTTCGATAGTTTCAAGCAGCCTGCCAGATCACTGCCTACGGTGCGTGGGGTGAAGTTGAGGACACTACATGCATTTGGTGCACGGAAGCGCTTCACGATTCAAGCTTGTCCGCATGGCCAAGTGTGCCACTAACAATGAGTGTGTTGGCGCTTACAGAGACGTATCTGCTGCCTTGTATGCACAAGACTACAATGCTTGCAGTACACCCGAATTCGCGAGTGCACCGACCGCGACCTCCAGCTCTGGTATCGTCTATACTCCAACGAGCAAGAACAAAATCGCCATGGTTCACTTGGCAATGCATTTCCTGACGCGCGAGGAGATCGAGACGGCAAGCACACACCGTGCTGCTGTTCAAAACGAAAGCAAGAGAATTCAAAAAGCGACAGAGGAACAAAGTGTGCAAAGAAACACCTCTAGCTATGCTGTGGAGTTTTGTTTAGATCTGGAAGTGTGCGCACAACCTTAGAAAACCGTTTTGGCCGCTTCCTTCTGTGACCGCTGATCACCGCAATATCTCGAGAACTGCTTGTCAGGCTCACATTGTATTTCTTTTTATTCTGCTCCTTAACAAATTTCTGAGGGCAAGACAAGCTCGTTTTATTAAAATATTGTGCCTAGAATTTGTATGTAAAAAAAAAAAAAAAAAACCAATAACAAAGAAATCACATTTTCTTGTCTGATCAAGAACAGCGCTGTGCTAAAATTTCGCTGTTGAAAAATTTACAAAACTGGCTCTTCCTTGCCCTCAGGCACATATCCAGGAATAATCACGACAAATTGCATAGTGCTAGCACAATTGGCTAATTCTCCAGGCCTGGGATGAGCAACCCATACGAACCATTTTGACATACCCTGGGTAACTTCAGAACTACCCTGCACAGCTCCATGAAACTTCACAGTTTTCTTATGTTCACGTATGTACACGTACGTTTATGTACACAACCCTGAAAATTTCATTCAGATACCCCAAGAAACAAAAAACTTGGAGTTCAAGGGTACCATCCCTCCCCCTTTAACGAATTTCCTCTCCGTGGCACGCAGCTCTCAGCAGAAATTTTTCCCCCTCACTTTGAGGTCCTTGGTTTATGCAGTGCTGGCTTCATGCACATGTATACTGCGTGTTCCAACAAAGAAATGCCTCATTTCAAAACTCGTTCGGTAGAGGTTTTACTAGAAAGAAGCTCTTCTTATGGCGAGACGAGAGATTAACGAAAGCACGGAAGATGTGTCAAGCGTGGCCTTTGAGAGCATGTTGTGTTTTTGCTCCCCGTTAATGCAGCTAAAATTTTCTTTAAGCGGTCAATCGAGAAGCCAAGATTCATTTCCCCATGCAGTCTACCTAGAGAAGGGAGTACAGGAGGTGAGGTATACTGTGGAAAAGAGCCTGCTCACGGGCAGCGCGGCGAGCCTCCCGTGAGCCAGGGCCTCGAGTGCGGGTCCCCCCGGGTGGGGCCCCAGGCCGTGCGCGGCAGCGGCGCCCAGCTTGGCGCCCTCGTCGCTCTTCTCCTCCTCCCGCCGCTTGAGGCAGGCCGTCTTGGGGTTCAGGTTCCGCTCGCGCACCTGCTGCTCCAGACTGGTGATCACCTCCACCGCCTGGTGCAAAATGTTCAGCTTCGTCTGGGCCTTGTCCGTCTTCAGGTGCATCATGCACATTCGGCCCAGCTCCTTGAACGCCTCGTTTATGTCCCTTACACGTATCCTGCGATCAAGTGAAGGGGAGGGGTGCTGCCGCTGCATCTCTCTCTCTCTCCCTGCGCACCGTCTCATCAGAGGAGCAGGCCGTACCTTTCACGTGCGTTGTTCGCCTGTCTCCTCTCCTTTTCTCGTTCCGCCTTGATTTCTGGGGGTTCGTCCTCGTCCCCGGAGCTGCAACAGAAAGCCAATGACTCCGTTATGCCGACGAGGTGCAGTGTAGGCACACCATCAAGATGTGTCACAACTCTCTATGCACGAGTGCTTTCCTTGTAATAAGCTATTCAAAAATAGCACTGCCTGCCGTGTCTGACATTTCTTCACCCTGAGGGCATCATTAGAGAGGGAGCCTGGCTCCTGAAATATCTTACCCGGCAAACGTATCACCATGGCCACTGTTGCTGTTGTTGCCAGGTGCTACTTGCCAGCGGCTCCTGCAGAAGAAAGAAAGAAATGATCACACTTCGTTGTAAACCCTCAGTTGAGAACAGGTTACTTTGAGTGGCACAGACACAAGAAAAAAAAGAGTGAGAAAGGAGTTGTGCACACCTGGATACCCTTGCATAGAATCCCGCTCAGCAGACACAGAAACTTTACGCATAATAACATGGTTTTTCACTCAAAGCTCACATTGACAACATTCAGTCTGGAGGCATCAAACAAGAATGGTGCAGCGGATGATTCGAGCAGAGAGCCCTGCCATAGTTAAAATGGGCTTGCTCTACCCTTCATACACACTAAAAGAAAGGAGGTGAGAGGGGACGGGAAGAGTGGGTGGCAGGCAGCAAGCAGTGCACTGACCGAGAGCGTTTGCTGGACTTCCCCCCAGAGGAAGAGGTGGCAGTCGGGGTGGTCAGGCTGGCGCCCAGGGGACCCGGGGAGTTCGGGGGGCTGATCTTGCTGTGCTCCAGTTTCTCTGGATCCTTGCACTTCTCCACTTTGATGCCCGGGCTGGTGTCCACTGCACACGCGCAGGCGGGCACCGTCAGGGCCACTCGTGGTAGAGTCACACTGCCACTTCATGCAAGGGTTGCATACTGTGCACATCGCCAACTCCAGTAAAGGTACGTGCTCACTTGCGGAAATAAGCGGGCGCATTTGTGTGCTCTCAAAAACGCCAACGCTTTTTGAAGGACGCACTACTGGGAGAGAGCGCTCGCAAAAGCGGCGACGGCGGCAGGGAAAACCGGGAAGGATGCGTCTGAGACCCATCCTTGCGCGACAGGAATAATGTCGCGAAAGGGCGTTTTGCGGCACACATTTTTGAGCGTGCGCTTATTGCCGCAAGTGTGAATGTACCTTAATGCGGAAATTCCAAAATACGCAGACACCTTAACAGCTCTACACTGTACCAGAAGAGAGAGGTGTGCTGTTTGGGGCCGATTAGGGGGTCCCTTTTGCGATGAAAATTTCTGCTGAGGAACTCCTGTTGTAAGCAGCGCTCCTGGTGGCCACTGCACACCAGTTTTTTTAAAAGTTTTGTTTGTTAAAATATTCCTAATTTATTGCCCTAAATAATCTTAGTTCTTTATTTCATGATATAAAGTTTCATAAAACCCGTAAAATAACTGCTTAGTTCGATTTAAAAACTTATAGGTGGCGCTGGCTACAACAGGAGTTCTCTTAGGAACGCCTGCACTCTATAATATCGATTTTTTCATTGCAAAAGGGACCCGCGCTCTCCACTGAATCCCCCCCCGCGCATGACACACCTGTACCTTCTAGTACATTGTAGCAGCAGCGAGAAGATAGGCTAAGTTTGGTTTCTTATTCTCACAGGCAATCCTGCAAGTTACTAGGATGAATTGGCACTTGTCATTAAAATGAATTTGCACAAATTTATAAGAATAATCAATGCAGAAGCTTGTGCATATGAACAAATCGTTACGACTGAAACCCCAATTGCAGTTGTTCAGCCTAACACCGATATATATATATAATCTAAGAGGATTTGAAAACAGTTTGGAGTAAATGACAATTAATATATATCCACAGAATTTGAAGGGTGATGTTTAGACTGCCCCTGACAAGCAACTCGAAATACCCAGGCTCCACATGAACAGGTTCCAATGGATATGCGAAGTACAAAAAGATAGCAAAGCGCTGAACACCCCTGAATCTCGAAGCAACCTCTGTAATGACAGAATCTGCAATGTAAGAACGAAAGGGAGAAAGAACAGATGAAGTATTGCAACCTGCCGGAATTCACCCAGACAGAATTTGAGAAAAACAGCGAAGCTTTGTTACGGGACCTTAATGCAGCGAAGTCAAAGTTATTGTGTGATATGTCTGACATGTCGGCTGGCGGAAGTCTATGGCCACAAGTGCTTAAAATTAGTTATTTAATTGAATAGTTGTTATTCTTTAATTAATATGTACCATATGATATCTTAAATAATTAATTCATTGCACCTGCCAGTCTGGAATCCACCTGGAACTCTCACAGAGGCTGCCATGTTAGTTATATGACAGCAAACCAAAAGCACACTCGCATTTGGAAAATGGATTTGGCTCATTCTGATCTGTGACACCACAGGATCTAGCTCATTTTTGATTTGAAATACAATCTGCATACACATTCTCCGGGCGTTAGCTGACCTTTTTTGTTGCAACCTGTCTCCTAGGCGAAAGTGGACGGGTTTTTTTTCTTGTCACTACAGTTTCATCTGATTTAGTGTCAGTTTCTTGATTTGGCTCATTTCAGGAGAGAGAGGGGGGGGGGGGGGAAGAGCTCCTTATATACTCCAACAGGCCAAATCCGAGACAATGGCGAAGTGAGGAGGAGGAGAAGCTGCGCACCGTAGTGAGCCGGATTCTGGCTGCTGGGTGTGGTGAGTGAAGTCCTGCTCCTCATGGAACTGTCCGACAGGGCCGGGGGGCTCGCCTGCGCCAGTGGAGAGACATCGGTGAGATTCCGCAGCGCAGGCAGGCAATGAGAAACAGCGACGCCACGCAGCTGATGTTCGTCTAAGCCCGTGGCAAAGATTTCATGCCTGCACAGTATACCAGTGAAATCTGGCAACATGTTTTGCATTTACTGACTCTTTCCTTATGGCACCCTAGGCCATTGGACACGGAGTTCCGGTGATTTCAAACGTCCCACAAAAGCTAAAAGCGGCGCCTTGTGGACCACTAACACCATCTGGCATATTTATTGGCAACTCCTTTTTCGATTTTATTGTTATTTGTTTTGTTTATTTGACCTTTCACAAAACTGCACTCACATGTTTGAAAAAGCAATCTATAAGCTACAATTTCACGCATAGCAATGCTAAATAAGTTCTGTGGAAGCACTCAAAATCATCCATTTTTCCACCATAACAAAAGAGTTAAGTGATGCTGACATTTAAACTCGCGGCACCAATGTCAAACCGTGTTTTTTCACTTTTATAATTGTATTTTTTAAGGTAGGAACAGTGACCGTGCTGATAAAACACAGAGACGTGGTAGGAGCAGGGAGGTTGCCACTGTACAAGCAAATACGGCTGCAGCCGGATTCCCTAGAATGATAGCTGTCGTTTCGAAATGACGCAGTATCGGCGAGTCGAATGCCATTTCCCTTAGTCTGAAAGTCCCGTAAGTGTGTGAGAGCCGAGAGAAAACACGGAGCTGCAACAGAGCTGATGCACAAAGTGATGCGTCAAACGGTGCACACACAGTCCCATCGTTTCGTGTGTCGCTTCGCGCATTAACCCTATTGCAGCTCCGCGTTTTCTCTCAGTTCTTCTCCAGGGAAAACATGCACTTCTCACGTCAATACCGTGCAATTTCAAAGTGACAGCTGGCGTTTTAGGGGAACCAGCCCCACGATGCTGTCTTAGACGGCTGCACCAGTGGCCCTTGTTTCCCTGACCAGAGGACAGAGAATGAGCTCACCCCGTGTGCATCGAGGGCAGGCATGCCGGGGGAGAATGGGTGGCCGGCCGCCAGGGAGGCCAGCAGCCCGTTGGAGTGGGCCCCCGGCGTGAGCCCCAAGGCGGGCCCCAGGCCGGGGCCCAGGGCAGTGGCACCCTCCGCATGCGTCCGCAAGATGCTCAGCGCATCGTCCAGCCGCTCCTCGAGCACCCCCCGCGTCTGCTGCGCACCGACACGCCCACACACGGGCACGGCGTGAGCCACAACCCGGGGAATGCACCACGGATGAGAAATACCGAGAAACACGAGGGGTACCGCGTTTACTTAGACCCAACGCGACTGCGAGTGCAACACAAAGGGAGACTTTCCATCAATCTTTAACGAAAGAAACAAAACAAACCATGAATGCAATGCGAGATGAGTGCAGGAAAGAAATGACACCTTTAACTCATCAGCTTGACTCAGGAGCTCGAAGAGCACTTTGCCAACATAGCATCGAAAAACAGTGGCAAAAGGGTTCATTTTCTGGAGATCTAAATGTAACATAAGGGAACATATCAGGGTACAGAAATGAGTAAAAACAACAGGCATTGCATTGGAGTGAATATGGTGTTTCCAGTGGGAGTGTTATCCGCAAGACCCAAATATCACATTCAGCCTACATTATGGACTCGGTGGTGCACAGCAAACATTTCTGTGTCAATTTAAACAGAAACATTAGCGCAGTACCGTGCAGTATACCCCCTTACTGCAGGTAAAAAGACTGCTGCTCTGGGACTGAATTTTCATGATCAGGGTTGGGAGGCACAGCCTCTGTGCAAGTAGTGTAAGCACAATGCTGAGATTTGAGGGATACAGAGAGCTGTCTTAGTGCAATAATAAATGAAATGTCTGGCATCTATAAGCAATTTGTACTAACGGTTAAATTTCGATACTTTTTTTTTGTTTTTTCCCGCTGTGAAAATTACAAAGGGCGCATTAGATTTAAGGTTCCGTCCGTCCGTAGTCCGTCATTTTTAAGGTTCCAACCAAGACTGACGGAGATGGGTTAAACAACTCATTTAGAGTCAACGTTTATGTTAGCTACTAAAACAAAAAGCTGCCTCGCTCACTCAGTCAGTACAGGAACTCCGCTAAATACTGATTGATGGAGCAAGAGCCACGACCAATCAGCACGGGATGCGTACAAGGCTGCACTGCACCGCAGTTTTTGAAAGCATGCTTTCCCTGGACTAGCAGTGATTATTCAGGGAAATGTGTGATGCATTAACTACTCAATCTTCCCACTGTAAATGACACTAAAGTTGATGTCAGCCACTCCAGTTTCCCAAATAATACAGCTCACAGAGTGACAACCCCACCCTTTACTTATATGCATAAAGAATTTCAATGACATGGCGCATTACTCTTAAAAAAACAACAACAAATCTGAAATTACTAAAAGACTACCAATTTGGAGCACCCCTCCAGAAGTGTACCCTTCCCCAGGTGTTGCGCTGGGCAGCACATCCGGGCCCATCGCAACGTTTTAGGAAGGTAACCGTGTTGTTCCCTCCTCGTTGCGGACCAAGGCCAAAGGGCAAAGTCCGTTGTTCGGGAGGGGCAAGCCTCTCCAGCAGCGACAATTCACCCGACTCACACGGATTACAACCCGCAACCTTTGCTTCTGGTATCAAGAACGCAACCCCCTTACATTCCGAGCACTTGGCAAAATGAGAACAAACAACGTCATACACTGTGTCAACAAAGTGAACTAAAGAGCAGCCCCGTGCGTGAAACAGCAAACCCAAACCTACACTGGTGCCTGACAAGGGAGCACAATAAAGAGGTGACACATTTCTGATTGAACAAGTGCTTTTGTGAACACAACCAACATACCCCACATACACAAATCAGAAATTGCAACACTCTTTTTTGCGGGTATGACAAAGACAGCAACAGTGCGATATAAGCTGAGCAGTATGTTGCACAAACAACGCAGCAGTGCACTATGTGGTCTCACCTAGTTCCACACCGGAAACATGGTTGCTTTCTACTACTAAATGCGCCAGAATCTGAAGATCATAGAGTGGGCAAGAAAAAGAAAAACAAGAACGACCCACAAAAGAATCATGCCAATAGTGGGTGGCATGATATCGGAAGACACTAACATTTCCAGAGACCCCTGCAGTGTGCCTGAAACTACCCCAACAAAGATATCCGCTACATGTAGTACTGGATCGCCTGAATGTGATCATGTTTGACAGAACTCTGTTTTGCAGGGTGAAAACTGAACACATACCCTTACCAAAGGCCTTATTCAAATCGTTCCTTTTTCATTTATTTTCATCTACACTAGACAGCTGCAACACACCAGGAAAAAAAGGGGAGAAAGGAGAACTTCAGTTCTAAAAAGGGAGGAAGAAAAAAGTAAAGTGGAAAGCTGGACTTTATAATCGCATTGCTTGAAAGTGCGAAGGAGCCACTGGACGCATAGAAAGACGACACAACAGATGCTTACACGTGCAATTACAACAAAAGAAAGCGGCGGTTAGGGGTATCCAATGTACGAGCAAATGGGATGGGCAGAGACTATGGACCTCACATGAAAGCCTGCTTATGCGGACGTGACAACACTCCGGCACAACCAACAACGGCAGGCACCACCCGGACAGGCTTTTGGACTCGGACGAAACGAAAGTGAGGCGGGGTCATGCGGTTAGTTACCTCCGCGGAGTCGTCGAAAAAATGAAAGTCATCGTCACAACCGTCACCCAGTGTTGGATGGGGCTACGCAAAAGGGGTGAACAGAAAGGGCAGTCAGGTCATGCACACACTCAACGGCAAGTGCACTCAATGCTTACTTCTCCCGTGCCTACTCGCCTTGGAAGTAAGTTTCTAATACTAGCTCAAGGTGAAACACGAGTCAAGGGACCCCCAGTTTGCTTACCAAGAAGCTGGCATGCAGGTTAGTTCATGGCCATCAAAAAGAAGCTCTCCCAACCCCTCCCCTCCCCACGTGCAATGCGAAATGTCACCCCCTGAAGCATGCAAAGAGACACGAATTAATCAACCTAGCCCAACAAACCTGCCACCACCTGAGATTAGTGACAAGCATTCAAAGATCAGTTCGCAAAAATGTATTCATCGCCTAATCTGACACCGGCTGTGATGAAAGTGGCGGAAACACTTCCGAGAGGAAAGCAGGCCAGCAGAGAGGGTGACTTTGAGCGTACCAGTTGGTGCATGGTAGCTTCCTGGAAACTGGATGGCGGCTGGCCAGACTGTGCGTTATTCCTGGGCCACTGAGATACTGCTGGAGCCAGAGGGAACACAAGCAAAAGGAAGAGCACATCAGGCAATGATCAGGGGCGACAAACACTGCTGCTTACACACCCTCGGCCAGCATGTGCCAAATGATGTGCGAATTGCTCGATTTTCTCAACATGCTTACACTGTTACCTACTGACCAGACAGAATACATGGAAATAAAAGCTCCTGCCATCGTTATTTCAGTTACCTATCAGTGAGAACATGTGTCCTATTTTTTATATTTCTTTGCCATTAAAAAAATGCGCCATTTCACAAAATCGTCTCCGGTTGTTTCCTGCTTGCATGTTATTTGCATGTTGTTTGCATTATTTGCATGTTGCTCCTTTTATTTTTTTTTCCTCCAGTTTCTTTGGCAAGCAACAACATGTAAAAACTGAAGTGAGCCGACCTTAACTGAGGACTCTTTAATCAGTCAGAACAACAGCAATTAATGATTCACCAATATGCCACAGGACTGCTTAGAGAAAAAAAGAAAGCACTCACCACAAAGAGGAGGAGGAGAACTGACAGGCGTGGAAGACGTTGATGAAAAACTGCTCCCTGGGTGGTCGGCTGAATATATCTGCTAAAGGCCGGAAGAGAGAAAGCAAGTGAATGTGTCACACCACATACCGCCAGCGCGAAAACAACAACACAGTGCGAGGAAAGCCGGCTAATGAGTGTCAATTTAGGGCACTGTGATATATATACAGGCAGCAGAATGGGGGCAAAAGCACACTGAGAGAGACTGCTTGGTAGCCCAGCACTGCTTCCTACAGTTGCATTTGTGCTTTGGGCAATGTGGTCCCAAGCAAATGCAGTACCATCCCATCTAACCATGCTTTAGAAGGGCAATGATGTGACACCGGGGATACCACCTTGTTTGCAAAATCACAGAAGCGACAGGTACCCGTACAGAAAACAGCATAGCATTTGCAAGAACAAAGATTTTTCAAGCGCAAGTGCAACTGCGACCTCTAGAATCGCCTCAGCTTTGGTGCAGATTTGTCAGCTGAATATTCATCCCTCAAAGCTTAATCCACATCACATGTTTGGACAGCCCTTCCACATATGTATCGCTGCCACTCTGCAATCACTGTGGTAGCTTGTCCGGAAGCAGATGACATACAGCCCACAAAAAGCACAAGGATGTGTAACTTGCCTTCGAGGGTTAATTAAAAATCATTGAATTTCAATTTCAATCTGTTTATTCCCACTCCAAGGAGCAGTGGGCTCGGAAATAAGAGCTCTAGCAAGCTTGAGGGCTCTTAATGCGTAGCATTCTTTGCCGAGTACCCCGACAGCCAGGCCCGTGTAACGCCCTGCATTTCCACAAAAATGCAGACTTGGTGGAAGTAACACCTGTAATCATTATAATGTGGTAGATGGAGATAATCGGTCTGAGAGAAATTTGAAAAGCCACAAAATTTTCCTGTAAAGAACTCACAGTCTTGACAAGTGGCATAACAATGCTACGCATAAGTAGACGATTCTCTGAATTTCTGCAGATTCTTCCGGTTACAAAGGAATTGGTAAGGTACAGAACGTAATTACAAGTGTACCCCTGCCGCAACACTGACCAGAATGCCGAGATTGATCACGGCACACTCTGCGAGAACGGTGTGCCATTCAGTCCCTGCCTGCCACTGTATGTTGCCAAGAACAGGAAGAGATCACAGTCGTGCTCCACATTCCGTTCACTACTAACGGTGGTGGTGTTGGTTGGATCAGGCGCTGCTAGCCTTGCACGAAATGCCAGCGATTTCTCCACCTGAGTGGCACCTGATGCGTCAAATATATGCCTCCTTCACCATCATAAAGAGCAAAAAGACTAACCACTTAACATGAGTACGTGATCCTCTGCCTCAGTGAACGAGATGTACGAACCAACAAATTTTTGCTCAAAAGCAGGCATTTGTCAGATGTGACGATAAAAGGCCAACAGCCAGCAAAAGTGCATGCAAGAACCCTTCTTGTGCCTCCCCCATCTGAAGGGCCAGCAGCAGAGAGGGGCCACTGACCGATGCGAGTGCCTTTCCCAGGGTGTCGCCCGTCTGCGAGGAGGCCGACGGGGTGTGTTGTGCGGAGGAAGAGTTGGTGGCGGCGGAGGCAGTGGTGGCAGCGGGCGGGCCCCCCGTCGTCCGAGACGACAGCGCCTCGGCCGCCGCCGCCGGGTTCGGCGAGGAGCCCTGGTTGTTGGCGTTGGCCCCCGCAGCGCCGCCACTGCCACCACTGCTGGGCGCAGAGGAGGCCGCCACGGTGCCGCTGTTGGTGCTGCCCGTGGCGGCCGCGCTGCCGCCGCCGCCACTGCTGTTGTTCTGGGAAGAGTAGAGCGGGGAGGCCCCGGTCCCGCGGAAGCTCGACATGGGGGGAAGGCTGGTGGGCATCAGGCCACTGGGCTCCTGGCCGGGGGACACCGCACTGTACGCCTACAATGAAGGGTACGGGGGCAGAAGAGGCGGGTTAGCAGCACAACACACGTAAGCACGGGCAACGCATGGTGCTCAATAATGCTCCCCTGCACAAAAGAAGAGCTGCAATTCAAAGACTAGGGCAACAGACTGGTGCAGTGGCAACTACAAGGTTTTCAGGTAAAACACACTTGATGACAGCTTTCTTTGTTTCAAGCTGCAAAACATATCAGGGCATTTTTAGGCAACAACACAAGGATTATTTTTACAAATTACTACGTAATTTTTATTTCCGACTGCCACGGACACGGCTCACAAAATTTACAGCTCATTCCCCTTAACCAGCCATATCTAAGGTTTTGCAGTGGCCAGAGCAGTGCAAAGTATCTATCGCCCACGTCACATTTATCGTCCAAGGGGGAAAATTGGCCATTTTACTAGTAAAACGTATTCTTTCAGTTGCACAAAATTATGCAGCAGATTTACAGTAAATGTCACAACAAATGCCTGCTGCGTGTGCCTTGTGTGCTGTTAACTCGCAAGCTATGTAACCTGAACCAGGCTGAATTTTGTTCGGCCAAGCCCCATTTGCTGCATATTACTGGCACAACATTTCTGATGGCGTAGGTGAAAGTATGTTAAATAAATAAATCTCCGAGACCCATGTTTGCAGATATGCCATTCAAAAAAATCAAATGGACAATGACAAAGAACAAAACAACACAGCTTTCGTCCTGTGCAGAGACAAAGTGGTCCAATACAACCGAGACAACTGAAGCACAGTCAATGCAAACAAAGCTAGTTACCGCATCCTTAATAACCAATTCCCATAAAAAAAAACTAACCACGCTTAAAATCCTCCACACAAGCTTCTTGGCGGACTTGCAACGCAAAGCTTACGGCCACTCAAGTGAGAGAAGTGATCTCTGATTGCATCGGGGCAGAACAGCATATAATCATCGCAGCAACAAGGAGAAGTAGCTCACAATTGACTCGGGAGGGAGGTGCATGGAAGAGAAGGCAGATGAGGTTGAGGGCAGGTGAGAGGCCTGGTTTCCCAGGTAAGAGTATGAAGACGGTTGCAGGCTCTGGTTTGAGGACCAAGGGTCGCCTCCGCCATGGCCCCCATCTGCAGCAGGGAACACACATTCCCCCCGTCAGCACACGTGGAACATATCCCAGCCATACTCGCGCTGCTCCTATCACATGGGCTACTCGCGGCACCTGAGCCTAGAGTGTATGAGAGTGTGAAGACGGGCTAGTTGGTTCATATTGATGGCAAAAAACAGCGCAAAGAAACTGAACAGAAGACGAGAAAGAGACAAACACGGGCGCTGATGACACAACTGAATAAATTTTATTGCGCGCAGGCAATGTAAGTGAATCCAGAAAGAACACAAAAAGAAGATACAGTTAAGATTGTCGAAATGCCACCTCCTTGGTCAAAAAGTCGACTACGGTTTGCTGGCGCATGTGCCCGCTCGCTCAAGCATCAAAAAAGCTTCAAAGATCTCTTTCTTGTCTTCCGTTCAGTTTCTTTGTGCTGTCTTTTGCCATCACTAGAGTGTACCAGCTTCCTGAACCATTTAACACATTTTGCTATTGCTAAAAATCAGAAAGCCCGACACAACATGGTCGACCCATCATCGATAAAAGCAACTCAACACCAATACACTGCAATAAAGTCTACAGCACCAAGCCTAAGCAAAAAACCACAGCTGCTGGGCATGTGCTGAGAAACATCTTGGCAGTATTTCCCAATTATCAAAAAGCAGTGCGCCGACACACAAAATGACATGACGCGGCATAGTTTCTTAGTTCAGACGGGTAAATACCTGCTTACAAGTCTTCCGTGCTCAGGGCATTCAATTTCATGAAGTCAGTCAGACTACTGAAAGGCTCGGCTTCAAACAACAGCTATGTGGTCGAAGATGACACAGAGAAACACAAAGGGAGGAAGGGAAATAAGCAAAGCAGACGTTCTCACCAATAAAATAAGGCTCCCCATAAAGACCTGGAGGCTTGGGGGAGGAGTACCTTGGAGAGTCCTGGTCAAAGCCTTCTGGGCCGTAGGGCTGCAGACAAGAGAAGAAAAAAAGAAAACGAAGCAATTAGCGTTCGGCACAGCTTCACGTTTACAATCCTATAAGGTTGCCATATATTTCCAGCAGAACAAATCTGGGGGCATACTGATTTCGCAGTGGACAAACAAAAATGGAACGCAGAGGAAAGTTATGCTTGTCTTGACAAAGTCATCCCTTGACAAAGTTCTGTCATGACATGAATTCGAAATTTGGTCTTCAATACATTAAAAAAAAAAAAAAAAACTGAAAAGGCATGCCACAGCACAAAACGCCAAATTCTATCCTAGCAGCTGGACACTTTTAATGTGCACCAGTGTACACGGTAGCTATTTCTTGCACTGTACTTGTGCACAGCGGAGTGACCCTATGGCAACACGGTTAATGAGAAAGGACCAGCATAAGGTTTGCGAAGCAGAGCAGAAGGAAGAGAGAAGTTGTGCACCAAAGCCTGATGAAATGTCGTTAAAGGCTGCCCTTCGAGAACAAACTCCACAGCTCGTGTCAGCGCAATTCAGGGGCCGTCTTGCATTTCCGATTTTCACTTTAGTAGTCGTGGATTAAAAATTAATTGAAGATCCACAGACACAAAGTAGATAAGGCACGTGCAAAACCGATGAAGTGCTTTCGTGGGAATGTGTGACACGAAATGCTGGCTTAGGAAGAATCTTGCCAACAAAAGATGTGCCCTCCCTCCCTCGGTGTTTACACAAACAGTGCTTGGACGATTTGTGTGGCCGCCCCAAACACAAACGCTGAAAATGATGATGTGACATTTGAAGACAGACTTGTAATTGTCGCTTCATCAGGAGTGCTTGTGATTCGTGAATTTGACGCAATTCGTTTATTCTATAATACATCTGGGGAGGGGGGGGGGGGGAGTTTTCAAAGACATGTGGTGACACCTTTGTTCATTAGCATATTTGTCCCCCCCCCCCCCTTCGAATATGGTCCTCACGAGGAGCGGATGACACGGCAGTGCTTTTCCCAGTGGCCGCACAAGCATAGCTATTGAGGAAAGGGAAATGGCACCTAAGTCACTACAGGCAAATGAATGTCCACACAAAGGAAAACGAAAGAGGTAGGCATGGCCGTAAGGCCAGAGGCGAGCAAGAGTAGGGGGAAGAAGCCGGGCGGGACGCCTGTGTATGCGACGCCGGCCGAGATAGCCGGCGATCCCGTTGCGGCGCCCGAGCGCGAACCGCTTGGGAAAATATACACGGTCGACTGACGGCGCCGGGCAGCCCCTCCTTGCACGCGCCGTTGCGTTCGGCTCGTTGTGTACACATACATAGACGGCAGTGCGCCTTGCGCGCACCTAGGTGACAGTGGGGCTCTTCATACCCGACGAGCCACCGAAGTGACCCACGCGGTCATCCACACGCGCGCAATCGACCACCAACGTGACCACGGCGTCCGCTGGCAACGAAAAGGCCTTCTACGTGGGTCGACGAGCGATGATTCGACCGTGGAGTGCAAGGTTTAAGATCTCTGCGCTCTGCCTCCTTAGTTGGCCCAGCACGCTCCCAAGCACGCCCGTAAACTTAACGCGTACAAAATTGGAGGTTGTAACATGTCGAGTTTTTCCAAAAACGCAGTACGCACATAATGCGTACGCACAAAATGCGTACGCACATAACATCGCGCAGCACGTGCTAACGCTGCCTACGACGCTTACGAAATGCCGACCGGCAACCCACCCCGCAAACGACCACACGCTACGCAGTAAGTGAGGCCCCATAGTATGGGAGAATAATACTGAGCACGTCTTTGGCGCGAACCCATCGAGCGTGACTTTCAGCTGGCCAATATCGGCCCCAGCTGCTTCTTGAACATCAAAATTAAGCGGCCACGCCAGCCATTTCTGTAGGCTTGGAGTTTGGTTTATGCTTTAAAAACCCTCCCCAGCAAAACTAGGCGGGTCCTGCGGAACCATGGGCTTGGCCGGTTTTCACGTATTTCTGCAGTCAGAAGCCGCCAGCTCAACCGAGATGGGTCGGTTTTATTACTCAAGTTAATAAAGCCACGCGAACTGCGCTTTTAGGACAAAGTTAGAAGAAACTCAAATAGAAACTACTCTCAGTGCTGAAGACAACGCACAAGCCTAATTCAGCTCGAAGAGGGCGACGACTTGTTAACCAGCACTTGTAGGCGGACATGCCTTCATTCTTCGTACACCCGCGGTACGCGCTCATCCGAAGTCGTAAAAGCACGGGCTGAAGACTTCCGGCTGCGGCGCCATACCACCGCGCGCAATGCTGTCCCTTTAGTCGCTGCAGAGAAATCGCGGCGAACGCCAGTGAGTTGAGAGTGGCAGCTGATGTGTCGCCAAGATAGACCGGGGAACGTTAGAGAGAGGGGCATAACGAGGGAGACACAGAGATATGACGAGGAGGCGAAGGGGCCGTCAGCAAGGCAATTTTACGAGCAGGGGAGAGGAGGGCGTGCACAGAAACGACACCCCGTAGTGTTCCACGCTAGGAGGCGCAGCGACAGAATCAAGCGAATCAAAACCGGCAACGCGCAGACAAAAAAGCTCGCAGGGACGAGAAAGATACAAATATAACGCACGCAAACCGAGAGGGCCGGGCAAACGAGAAACTCGAGCACCCCGAGCAGAGCCCAAGTACTACGCGGCACGATGACTGCTGCGGATACAGCGAGGAGGGGGAACCGAAACATCGAGGAGGAAAGGAGCGAAATAAATGCGACGCCGTAAGCTCCGCGAGTGATATGTCGCAACAAAATGGAACACACAAATTATGAGAGCTTCTGTCGGTTCGGGGAGCGCGCGCGCACATACAGCGAAAGTGAACCGGGACAGCGGCAGCAGCAGCGAGACAACTCCGTATGAAAAAGAGCGAACTGGCGTCACGTTGCAACCGCAAGAGGCGACGATGGCCGAAACAACGCCAGCTTCATCACTGCAGCTGCGCATCCTGCGGGGACAGCCGCACCGCCCTGTAGAGCCTCGTCGCTAACGCGGCGGCGGGCGATGCAAACAACGGACAAAGCGCAACCCTCAGCGGTACGGAGAAAAAAGACGCCATGATCGGAAACGGATAAGAACTAGGCTGCCCATTCGCCCTCCCCAAGATAGCGCCGATTCGGAGTACTCTCCCACCGCCGTATTACTTTGCGCACTTTGCGTGAGCAATAGATGAGGAACTTCGGCAAAACTTTCCGCCGTCTACCCCCCGCAGAGGGCGACAGAAGAACGTGAAACGACAGAGCGTGTGCGGAGAGGGGGTGACGCCAATCCGAGACGGCAGCGGCGCTGACTGCGGTGGCGCTGCGTTCCCACCGCTGCTGCTGACCGATGGAGACGTCAAGCCGAAGCGGTGCTGGCGTGCACGTTCCCTCCGCCTGACGCGCAAGTACAAGGCGAAGGCGGGTGGAATGGAAATGACGGCGACGGAACGCCGATACTTGGTGCCAAGAAAAGGAGAGGCAGGCTACAGCTAAGGCGAGCAAACGTGACCATTGATAATGCCGGTGCAGGAGCACGAAGTGCGCATTGGGCCGAGCCACAGGTATGCGAGAGAGATGAACGAGATGCATATGCATTCTAAAAGATCCACCAATAGATCCTCCTTTTTTTTCCCCGGAAGCTCGCGGGCACACATGCGATGACACTCTTCGCTTTCCGCGTCCTTGCGGTCGTGGAAAACAGCAGATAGCGCAAATCAGGGCATTAAGGGGTACCTCATCAGACAGCATACGCTACGGAGTAACAAAACTCCGTGGTCGGTACCGCCGCACGATAGTCATATTCGTACCAAAAACCGTACACGGTAAGTCCAGCGTAGCGGCTTCACGACCAGGAGTGAACGCAACGGCTCGCGTTTTAGCCCTGCCACACAAAACCGTTCAGACGCGCGACATCCACTTTCAAGGAGACATTGGGTGTTAAGGGTCAAACGGGAGAAGCCGCAGCTTTCCCGTCTCGTAGACTGGAGGAAGCCGCACTCATAGCGAACAACAAAGTAGCTGGGGCGCCGGAGACGGCTTGGTGGGCAACGCAGGCGGGGAAAAGCGTCGGCGCCGGTGGCTTGTTATGCGTCGAGCCCGGGGCTCTTCTTCCTGGTGGCGTGGAGAGAAACGGATTCGATTTCCAATTCAGCGAGCGCGCAAAGTACGCGGCAACCTTCCTTCCTTTTTTCCCGCTCCGCTTGGCTCCCCCACTCCCTCCTGACGCAGAGGCGGCGTAGGAAGAAGCTTCTCCTCACGGTGCCTCCGCCGGATCGAAGGGGCCCGCACGCGCAACCCAAAGCCCTTGGGGACCCCGGAGGAGACAGCCACGGCTGCTCTCGCGCAGCCATCAGCGCCAACAAAACGGGCCGGCCAAGAGGAGAAAATGGGGCAACAAAACACGAGTCCCCGAACCAGACAGACGAGCGTACGCAGAAAAAGAGCGCGTGTGAAAAATAACGTTTCCGCCCAGCACTGGCTGGCACGCGCCTCTTTTCGAGCGCCACTTCTCAGAAATCAAAGGGAAGAGAGCCGGAAAGTGTGGTGCTCCGCGGAACGAACGACAACACTACATAGCCGAGGGTTTCGACAGCGCATATTCTCGTTAGCACCGATTGCCCGAGCGGATGCGTAAAAATAAAGCGCGACGAGTGTCTCCTCCGCACGAATAATCAGGTTCTCCAGCGGACCACGAGGTGCTTCGACGAAGGCACGACAACTGCTCGAACGGAAACGAAAACAAAGGCGACGCTAACTGCCTTCGCTACGATAATCAGGACCGCTATAAGCGGCGCGAATAACCATCCGAGCGCGACGGCTATGAGCGCCCAAAAGAAGCGCACAAGAAAAAAAAATGAGGGCAACGAGTGGGCGAGCAAGCGTCGAGTGACGAACGGCGGACGCTTTTTTCAATGCGCACGCAATCCTCGGCGAGTACGGCAGAAACATATGCCCGTAGTGCGAAAAGCGTAGCGCCCTGTAACTGCAAAAAAAATGCGTACTTGATGAAGTTAAGACATTGAATCGTTTTACGGCAAATCTAGGTTATTGGTAGCTTCACAATCGACAAGTTACAATTAAACAAGTGATCACACCCGCCAGACCACCGTGAAAACTACTTTCCCGCATTACAGACTTGCGTGCAGAGAAGCCTGCTGTGCGACCGCAGAGCAATATGAAATTTGGTTTGTGTAACAGTAGAATAATAATAATATGGGTTGGTTGCGGTGAAAGAAATGAATTGGGGACGTCACCGTCACCGGGTAAGGTCGCAACAAAAGAAAAAGAAAGAAACGCAAGTTGCCGCATGTTGGGAAAAGCACAAGCACTGATAGGACGGCGTTCCGGCTCAGTTGATACGGTCACGTTGATGGAGTCAGATGCGGCGAGGTGTATTCCTTCAACGCCATTAAAGAAACGCGAGGTTAATGAAACGACGTCATAAGAATTCCCACACATTAGCAGACAATTCTTAGCATTCTTGTGCGCTTCTTTTCTTGAAACAACGAGACTTAAGAGGCAAACATAAAAATGAAAAAAAAAAAATGGATGAACATTCTAAAGCACGTAAAAAAATGCGCCCCCCCCCCCCCCCCCCCCCCCCCACACACACACACCTTGCATTTCCATTCTGAAGCACTGCATATTTTCGACATCCCTTTGGCATCGAGGAGATCGTGCCCTTTTTTTTTTTTACATGCGAGCTTCAAAATACGCCTCAAAACGAAGAACAATGTCGTTTTCTTCCACCCGAAAAAAAAAAAGTCTACAATTTATTTGTGGTAAAATTGACGCTTCATTCGAAAACCTGTCCCCACCAATGTCTGCCGCGTTAAGTCACGGCCGTTAAGTCATGACACTCGCTATAAACCGGTAAACCACGCGCACGTCGCCTGTGACCGGAAACGACAAAAAATTTTGCTCTTTAAACAGTTCGCGCGGCATTTCCTGTCTGCCCGGAGACCTCATGTGTGTGAGGCCGTTCACGCCCTCCCCCTAGAGCGACACAAATGGACAGCGCGCTCAGGCCAGGGCTACTACAAAAACAAACCCCGGTCGCGAACACCACGACGGTGGCAAGCGGACGAGCAGGCGGCGGGTCATCACCATCAACAAACCCACCGCACGAGAGGATAGCCCGCACCTCCCTCGAGACGACGACCCGGACAAAGACTGTCGCGCCGCCTTCGACGAAAACAAGAGCACGCTTGGGAGGAAACTGAGCTCCCAGTGACCACGGGGACCTTGATTCGATCCCAATTCCGCGCGCTTTCTCCCTCTTCCACGGACTCCAAATTGGCGCGCTCGTTTCGCCTCCGTCCCCGAGTCGTGTCCCTAAGCGCTTCGCGCTCCCCCATCTTCTTCCCCATTTCCCCCTATTTGTTTCACTCTTTTTCCCCAACAGTGTTCCCGCAAGTGATCTCTACTTTGCGGAGAGCGAGCGTAAAGGAAGCTTGGAAGAACAGGTGTTCAAAAGCCCGCACCATCATTTCGAGTTGTCAACGCCCCGAGAAGAACATACGCGAACTTAGCGCGGCAAGCATCTAAAAAACGCGAGAGCCAGCGTCCAATCTAAAGAGTAGGCGTGGTGAGCTAAATGCATCAGCTGTCGACACAAAACATCAAATGAAATCAAGAGTTGGACGGAAGCCCGTCTGGTCGGGAAAACGCATCACAACGATTAAAAACTGACATCGACCATGAATGTTCACAAAAACCGAAAAAGACGTTTCGGCTCCCGTACGGGAGCCTGCTCACAATAAGCCTTGTTCATAAAACAGAGCCTTGTTCACAAAAACCGGAACGTCCATTGGGTTTTTATAAACATTCATGGTCGGCGTCAGTTTTTGGTACTTGTCAACCACAAACTTAATCACAAACACGGCTCATGCATTGCCCGTTCAGCGCGCTGCGCCACATAAATTCGCCTTATCGGCAATCTTTTTTCCCCGCTTACAAAGAAAGAAACGGGCACGGTAGTGCATTGTTTCGCCATTTGAAACCGCGCCGCAGGGCTCTGAAAAATATAAAGGCGAGCGAGCAGCCGGCTAGAGCGGTGTCCGCCCGAGCTCTATTTTTCAATATGCATGACCATCAAATAGACGTTTCGTACGCCCGATTAGCACCACATCTATACACACTCCCGCGGAGAGGCGGCAGCTCGAACCGATGAAGCAGCGAGATCGATAACTAGCCTTTAATGGAGCTAGAAAGGTACGCACGACTTGCCACGTCAGGAAAATGAAGTACTGGCAACCTCTGGCGCGCTTCGATTAAAAACAAGATGGCTAAGCAATGAAATTACACACTCGTTATAAACAAATGAATTTATTCGAAGCGTTTTATGGTCCCCAATGCAGCGTATTGAGTGCTAATTATATCTTCCCTTTGAACGAAGTATCGCTTATAACGAAACGAGTTTCCTGCCAGCCGACTTCATAAATCTTTTTTTTACTATATATATTCACATGCGGTTTACTATACATTCATACACGCTTGTCCAAGCTTTCTGTTTTGCTCTTCTCACCATGCCTTAAAGTGCACCCGCAGAGCGTGGTAACACAGGTATACATACGCCCACAGGAAGAAGGTTTACACGTGTGTCAACGAACTCGCCTAACACACTGAAAAACAAGATACAAACAGAAAAAAAAAAATCGGGGACGAGGGGGGGGGTCACATGCAGGCTGGAGGTAGCAAGAAGTCCAAACGACACGCGCAATGCATACATATTATTCCCATACGAATGAGTGTGAACTCGGGATGTTCATCTTCGCGCACGGCGCCGCCGGCTCTCTCTTTTGTGCAACAAAATAGCTAACCGCGGAGACCGGAGGGGAGAAGGTATCGCTACCGGTTTCACGAGTGAAATGCGAAATGCATCGATACTCACGCCAGTTCACACATCCCCGAATCTCTCAAGAGCACGGCGGAAAAAGGTTTTCCCGGGGGGGAGTAGGGGAGAAGCGAGAACCACGAACGCGAGGCGGGGAGCGGCAATTCGCACGGAAAGGCGATCTTCAAGCACAAAGGCGTCCGAGAGGGAGGGGCCGGAGAAGAGCGAGGGAAGGGGACGACCCCGTGTTGTACAACACGCCGGAGAAAAGCGGGCACAACTGAGTGCGCCAAATAGCGAAAGAAACTGTCGCTTGTTGCATCGAAAGAGAGCAAAGCAGGACGCCGGCTTCTCGTTTTTTCATCTTTTGTTTTCGGCTCTTCGCACTTCTCTTCTGACTGCAGAAACGCTCTTGACACAATTTGGGAGAGGGAAAAAAAAAACAAGCAAAATGAAATAACACGCGACGCCTACAAAAGCAGTGACGGCTAAGCGAAATTTCTAGCCCTGTACGTCGAGCCGCCAACCACAAAAATCGGCCACGACCAACGCCGGCGAAGCAATGCTGTACGTATCAGGGGGACCACGGGAATGAAGGCAATACAGAAAGCCCTTTTTGTACAGTCCTTATTTTCGTATAGACGGGCCCCGTTTGGTAGAAAACAAATTCAGAGGGGGGGGGGGGGATAAAAGAAAGCACCAAGACCAAATTGAAAATGGGCCAGCAGGGGCGAGCGAGTTAATGCTGAAAGCATTCTCCCATTCACGCAGCAATAAATATCCACGTTAGAAGCGCCATGTAATCGTTGGAATAAATTAAAAATCCTTACAGCAACCGTGCCGTCGTCACGAATATCCGTGCGCACCTCCCGTTTCATACGACGCGTCCCTCCGTAGCCCTTCGCTTCGGAAAAGCTCGCCAGACGGTTTCAACATCGTCGCAGGGAAGAAGCTTCGTTCGCGGGTTGCGCAAACGCACAAGTTACTCGACATGGCCGCACATACGGCGCACTAGGTCGATGCATCTTCAGCGCAGAGTCGGAAAGAGGAGGCGGCGCCAGGAGAGAGAGGGAGAGACACGCGCTAAAAGGTCGTGAAGCCGGTGCCACGCGGCAAGGCACTGTGACACGCCTGCTATGCGCGCTAGCAGCGAAACCTCAGCTGGCGTCGCCGAAAGGGCAGCGCGCTACAGCGCCACACGCGAGGAGAATAGAAAAATCGTAGAACACAATGGCGCACACATCGACGGTAGACGCAACGCGGATATGCTGCGTCGTGAGGACTTGGTGAGCGAAAAACAACCAAAGAGTGTCGCGTGAATTTACAAACGCAAACGCCTTCTCGCTTTTCGCTCCATGATAATATCGGTAAAAAAAAAAAAAGCACATCGTAAAAGAAGCCTCATACGTGGTTGGGGTGCCCCATGTGTCGATGCTCTCGAGAGACGGCGGTCAGCCAGTTCACTGGCACCCGATTCACCGCTTTCAGAGTGACGTATCTGAAGCCTCCATGAGTCACAAACGCTACCGTTCATTGTTTCTGTCCTTGCAGTTCAAATTTAGAATTTAGAGACAAGGTCCTTCAGAACGTCTGCGAATGCGCTGGCATTGTGCTGCACGCGTAGCTACGAAAGAAAGGCGCTCAAGTCGTTCTAAATGACCCCGTGTGAGTGCCAAAATTGTAGCCGGAATCGCGGGAGTAACAGAAGGGCACTTATTGACGCCGAAGCGTTCGAAAAGGTCATACGCACCTTCGGAGGCGCGGGACACAAAATGTAAGTCGTCTTGTGAAAAGCCTGCGCGAACGGGGGGAGAACCCGCCGTTGGGAAGAAAACCCAGGAGCGATTTTTTAAGCTCACTCCTCTGCCGTCATGACCCGCCGATCCACGCGGCAATAGGCGACCGCCCGAAGACCCGGCACCATGACTGAGCAAGATAAACTCCTTCTCCCGGAGTCGGGCGGCGGCGCAGACGCCGCCAAGCGATCGGTCAAAAAGCGCCACCACGCGGCTCAAACAAAAGGAAGAAAAGCAGACAAACAGCGCCCGAGAGAATGAAAAACGGGGAGGATTGATAATAAATACCAAGCGGCGGCTTCATAAACAGACGCGCGAACAGACGGCAGAATGCGCGCGGGGCGTAAAACCGGGAAGCATAACGACGAGCACATCACGAAAGCTCCTTCGCCCCGACAAAGACGGCGCTCCTGCATGTTACTGAACGTGAAAGAAGCAACGCTCATAAGATTTTGTAGGAGATCTCGACGAGGCTGCCTTGAAGGAATGACATTTAACCACTCGGAGTACAAGGGAACATCAAGCAGCTCGGCCAACAGCGACGGACGATGAAGTAACGGCAACGTGACGAGTATCCAGACGGTTTTCATATGCTACGTTCGAACGCGAGCTGCAGCATTAACTGGTCCGCAGTTGACTCGTGTGGGACGTTTCCGTGGCCGTGTGGGAGGCTGGTGAAGACTCGGGAAGACAGAATACGTGTTTCGACGAGCGAGAAGCACCGCCACGTTTACAGACCGTATTCAGCACTGGTTAACTCCAAAAAAAAAGTAGCTTCCGAATAGTCTGAGGCAGTTGACACGCTCGCACGACACGGAAGTGGAGCCAAGCGAGTCTCCAAAATTTAAGGTCTAGGGTTTAACGAGTATAATAAATATAATCCGTCGAGACAACAGCGAATGATTACAAAGTTGGCACCTCACAACGATTAATGATGTCTAGTAAGCCGTACTTTCAACGTTTGTTCCGCTTTCACGGTTAGCGCTGGGCCAATGGGAAAGAGACAACCGACTAACTAAGCCAGACCTGAACTAAGCGTACCAGTCACTGCTCGGCTTACCCACCGGATAACAAAAGACAAGACAGCCACCATCTAACTCCCGAAAAAGAACGTCAAAACTGTAAACGCGTGAATGAGGAAATGTTAGTTCATAGCCACCAAAATAAGCTACGCAGGTCAGTCCCGTACGTCGCATTCCTACGTCGCATTCCCAAAAGCAGCGGGCACAGTGTGCGCCCCTGATCGGGCAAGGAATGCGGACATAGCGTACGCTCCGGCACGAAAACCTCAACGTGGTCGCTTACGTCGTCGACTTGATAGAAAACAATTCAGAGAGGCAGATTAGGACGCCAGCGTCCGTCCAAGGCCCCCACGAGCTGCCGCCTCTTCTTCACGAGTCATCCGTCAATGAGGCTTCCCCTGGAAACTTTTTTTGCTTCCCCAGTTTCGCTACTGACGGGGGGGCCTGTCGAATTCGGGAGGTTCCCAAACTGCAGGGAAGCGACAGAAAGAAAACAAAGGAAGACCCCCTCTTTTGTTATGAAGCGCATCATTGGCCCTCGATCACTTTAAATCTCGTTTGGCGTCCGCGTGAAGCTCCCCTTTTCTAGCAGTCCTTCACCGGGCCTTTGTTTTTATACTTCACTCGCCCTCGGCCCGGCCCGGAAAGACGTAACACAAGAGGCTGCGCTTCCCGCCTCTCTTCCCCGAAAGCCGCCCGGATGTGTCTGCCGGCTGCGTGGAGGCGCCTGTGGGAGGCAGTTAGGTAAGGCGACTCGAAGAGGAAGGGAACCTTGAAAAGTTGGCCCTCGCGAAACGATGCGCGTGCTTTTGCTTGCTTCCGCAGACCCTTCCTCAAGTCGGCATCCCCCCCATCGCTTGTCAACGCCCCGTCTCCTTGGCAAGGAAACAAAAAAACGAAAAACGCCGCGTTAAACGGGAGAACGCGCACATGCGTCCGCACTGAGAAGATCGCTCTCGACGCGATGGACGTGGCGGCGCCTGTATTGATTTGAAACTCTTTGTACGGGCACAATCTTCGGGACAGCTCGAGTGATTAATGCGCGGATGAAGGAGCCTCGCCAGCCTCTCTTTTTCAGACTTCGCGCTCGCCGCGCTCGATCGCAGCCTGCTCCTATTGAGCAATCGCGAACTAAAAAACAAAAACCATTTCGCGACCATTTACACTGTTTTAATCTTTGTCGTCAGCAGTGATGGCATACGATACAATTCCTTAAAGTTTCTTCTCTCGTGACGGACACCGCCAGACTGATTCAGGGGACTGTACAAAGTGTAGAATGGTCATTCAGTGCGCATCTTAACATCTAATTTCCAAATATTGAGCAAATTAGGCAAGTTAGCTTTTGATCTTAAATAGCTTGGGGAAAACCGAATGCCCAACCGGAACAAATTTTCACAAGTTCGGTGCCAGCACCAAACAAAGCTCGCAATGTCTGAGGAAGGGCTCAGACACTTCCTCGCAGTCTAAGTCCACCGCTCGCTCCGAGACCCATGAGCACGACAGTTAAGAAACGAGGAATCACGCCCTCGCTAGGGGGCGAAACCGTAAGACTCGTCGGTGTGTGCTTGCCAACCCGAATGCAGTGGTAGATGTTTCGCTCCCGCAGTGCTTTAGCTGACCTCCTGGTAGCAGCTGGCTGCACGTGACCAGGGGACACCCTGGGCAAAGACAGTCGCCAACGCATGCAAAGAACAATCGCCCATTCTGTTCCTTTAATAAACGCTCATACCTCCTCCTCTTCCAACCGAGAAATACACAAGTTCCACGGCAGACTGCGGTAACGTTGACACTGGGTATGCGAGGGCCACCGCGACGCTACGAATCAGCGGCTCCGAAACGGGGGCTTCGACTAATCCAGGCAGGGGATTCCCTTGCGGCTAGGTGAAGCCGGCGAGACTACAGCCAGCGCCCGGATATGGGAGGGGGGCCTTCCGCGGTATGGGGGCAAATGAGCAGTCGATAAACTCGATACACATAAAAAACGGAAGGACGGCGAGAAAGGGCAAGAAAGAATTCACGAAAGAACTCTCTCTCTCTCTCTCTCTCTCTCTCTTCTACGGGGCCTTAGGTGAGGTGCCGGGTTGGAATCGGATGGGTAGAGAGCGACTTTCCTTGGTTCACTGAAACATTGGGTTGGAGCACTGCACGGGCCGCAATTTCTAGGCCCGGTCCGAGCTAAACAAAACATTGAGATAAAAGCCCAGGCCCTGCCCAAGCCCGCCAGCGCCAGACTGTGTTTCGGACTCGTGCTTTGAGTCAGACAGACTTTAACCATGAGCCCAAAAAAGTTTGGGTCTCCTTATTACCCTAATATGAAGCATGGAGCGAGTATACTGAATTTAAATTTCGTTCAAACTTGGGCCCATCTTTCTACAACATAAATATCCTGACTTCGAAAACGTATTTTAGAGAGTCTTGGTGAAAGATGCACTTCAATAGCGAGTCTCCGAACTCAAGGCTTTCCGAGGATCATTTAAATAATGTTGATAAAAGTGCAGATAATATGCCTATTTATGCATTTCTTGGAACCGATATTGAACATTTCGTTATTTCGTTCAGTCAGCTTCCCTAGGAATCTCCCTCCCAGATGTTTTTGACGCTATCACACTCTGCCGAGTGCTAGTTTACCTTGTACTTTTCTCAATGTAATTTGCTAACGTTTGCCCCCCTCCCCCCTCTTTCGAAGTAGAGCCAAGTTCTTTCCATCCCAAAACTGTCTACTCAAAAAGTCGCTGTTATTGGCAAAAAGAAAATGCATAAAAAGTAAAAAATACCCAAGGGCACGTTAGCTAATTTTTGGTGGCATGGTCACGGTTTTTATTTCTTTGTACTTTGAAAAGCGAATCATATAATCTGCGACCGGAGTGCCCTCGTTTTCTCACCCGCTCTCTCCCACTATGCTCATAGAGCCCATACGTTTTCTAGCATTGCCTTGAAGACTTTATGAGTGCAAAACGTCATTTTGTTATTTTTTTAACGGCGCCGTGGTAACTGCACTTCGCCTTTTTTTTATATATATTCACCTAGCCGATCAATGAGCCAACTTTTTGTTATAAGCCATTTAAAATTTGCAGCACACGACTGCCGAGACTCAGGCAACCACCCGGGTCGACTCGGGCAGGCACGGCCCGCAAACTTTTTTTGTTCAAGTCCGAGCCCGGTCCGGGCCCGAGAAAATACGTGTTATCCGGGCCGGCCCGGGCCCGTGCAGTGCAGTAGCTCGGGTTTCCTAGAACCCTCAAACATTGGTCGTTGACGTTCAGCTAGATATTCCCCAAGCTTACGTTTTTCTGCCCAGACAGGGAGAAAAAGAGAGGGTGCAGACAGACAGTCCAGGTTTATGACTGCGGCTCAAAACCTGAGCGCTAGAGAACAACGCACTGGACAAGGTTGTATGGTCAAGTGATGCAGGAACGAAACCACCGAAGACGGTTGACGGGGCTGATGTAAATTATGTAAAAGTTACAACCTTCGCTCCCCCTCTCTTCCCCCGAGCAGTGGGAGCGCGAACTGGCCAACGGTGCGAGGACCGGAAACGCCGCATCACTGGCGGCTTTCTGAACTGAGAAAGCCCCGCACTTTTACACTCAGTAAACGTTTTTCAATCAATAACGACGTAACCTAACCACGCTGCGTAGACGCACAGAGGCACCCTCACGCGTACGTGTGATTACACGCGCATACATGGAATACAGAAAATACGCAGGCGAGTTTGGAACATGGCTGTCCTCCGTTCTCTGCAGAAGCGGAGGTATGTAGTTTGCGGAGCAATGATTCGCTGGGGGTGACCATGGTAGGGGCAGACCCGGCCGGACAAAATTTACGAAGGTCGACTGTACGGGCAAATACAATCCGGATTCCCGATTGAAAGCCAGCGATAATCATACCAGCCCCTGACGGTTAGGCCCTTCTGATGGTACGGCACAACCCCAAAGACTTGATCTAAGCGATCAGCGCCCGCGAAAGAGATCACTCCACTTCCCAACCAAAGAAGCGTCGCCTGTAGGACATCTCCTTAAGGCGTTCTCGAAAGTCGCGTTTAATGCCACAAAAGGACAAGTCGCAAGGCTCGTAACACATTTCGCAATACGCAAAAAGTCTCTGCGATCAGGACTAGCGCGACGGCGGGAAAGTTGCGGAGGTCGAGGTTGCCTCCCGTCCACTTTGACTCCACACGTTTTGCCGCCATTTGCACGCGTGGGCGACTGAGCGCACATCGTCCCCAGCACTACAGGGAGCCAAGCTGTCTGCACAGAGAGGCGGCCCACGGCATTTCACGTTCCTCGGGAAAAAAAAAAAAAAAAAAAAGAAAAGGACGACATTCCAGGCATTCGCCGCACTAGCAAATAACGGCGTTTCGTCGCTTCCCAACGGCCGTTGCGAGAAACAGATCAACATAGGGAAAGTGGGTGACGGGGGGAGCGATAATCCGGCCGTAACGACTCCGCGGCGCGCGTTTCCATGCGATCGCCTCCATGGGAATCTCGATGGGCGTGAAAGGAAACATTTCCCGGAATTCTTCCCTGTAAAGTATGTGTATTTAAGGGGGGGGGGGGGGGGGGGGGGGATAGCGGAGGCAGCTAGCGGAGAACTTGGAATGATCACCCCTTGAAAGCAGTTCTGTAGGGCAAGGCCAACCAAGATCCAAAATACAAAGCGCGAGGACGCCGGTTTGGTGGAACGCCCTCGGCCTCCGGTTCCCCGGAGAGGAAATCGGCAAACACGGCGCGCACAAAGCTCGGCCGTAAACTCGGCAGTGCGAGCGGAA
This sequence comes from Haemaphysalis longicornis, assembly GCF_048455015.1. Lineage (NCBI taxonomy): Eukaryota > Metazoa > Arthropoda > Arachnida > Ixodida > Ixodidae > Haemaphysalis > Haemaphysalis longicornis. The sequence continues at coordinate 42,105,892 of NW_027526361.1, read as the reverse complement.
CGGAAGACCGCTCCGGGGAGGGGGTGCTGTTGACAGTGTCCACGCGCCTTCAAAAAGAAAGACGCGGATTTTAATTATTAATCGCCGGGACAAACAAGAGCAACGACACCACGTGCAGCAAGGTCGGCCGCCGAGCTCTCGCACCAACCGAAAAGAGAGGACTTGCAGGTGCGCTGGCTACCCGTCTTTCGAGGATGCACCTGCGGCCGCCACAACCGACGCGTTCGTCGGCCCAAACACACGGCGAAGAGGGGAAGCACTGCAAAGAAGAAAGACGCGCTCTAAAAGGAAAAGGGGGGCCTTGCTGCCGCTTTTGCGGCGGCCAAGAGGCGTCCGACCAAGCGTCGCGACTGCCCACGCAGACGTGACACGGGCGCTGAAGTTCGCAGTCGCAACCACGTCTCAAGGCCGGGTCGTTGGCGCATATTGATGGCCGAATCTCACTGTTGGGCCGTACTTCAATGGGTCAACTTCAGCAGGCTTTCGTGCTGGAATCTCACTATCGGGCCACACTCCATACGAGTTGGCCTAAGTATTTCCGCAGGAAGGAGCGAGGCTTTTAGGCACAAAACAGCGCGCAAAACATGACAGTACAACTAAAACACGCCCGCAACCTTCGTTTTTCAGTCTGCGTTATATAAATGCGCTGTTTCTTTTTTTTTTTTTTCGCCTCCTTTCGCCCTTTGCAGGCAAAGTTACGTGCGTAGACACACTATCGGTACAATTCTAGTCCAAACATGACTACCATGACTAGTGCAAGTGCCCAATACCAACCTAAATCTGAGCCTATGAACGCGTTTGTGCACGGAAACAGGTTCAACGGCAGCTGTCATTCGATCTGGACAGGCAGAGTCGAGAAATATCGAGCTACGACAGGCACTCGAAATGCCCGATCAGGCGAGCGACGAACTTTCCGACGCTACGGAACCCGACTCCGATTCGCGCCCAACGGGGGAAGAGGTCTCACGCGCGATCCGCGTCACCACATCGTCGGTCACGGAGCGACAGTTTGTCCCCGGGAGCGGAGATAGCTCAAAAAAGCGAACCACCGCGTGGCCAAGAAAAGCAGGCACCATTCCATCGTCCGCCCGATGGTCCGAAAAAGGAGGCCGCGACCGACTGGCCAGGAGAAGGGATGCCCACCCACGCGCCGCGGTCTTCACGGCGGCTGACAAAGAAGCCCGCATTCCGCACCGGAGACGCACACGCCCACCCGCCCGGCGGCTTCAAAGGAGGCCCGCGGAGGACAACAACGGCACACGGACAGCGGGGGACGGCGGCGACAGCGACGCAGGTGCACCGGGAGGACGGACACGACGCCGCAACCCGAGAAGGGCCCCGCCGCCCTCGATGTCACACCACGGTCGCCTGCTGCTGCCACCACCACGCTTTTCCTCTGCACTGCTGAACTCTCCCTCTTCAACATCCTTCCTCTCTCACACGCTTCCTTTCACGAAAAACGCATTCGACTTCACTTAAAGTCGACGCGGCAGCAACTGCAGCCGACTATCGTGCTGTAGATGAGAATTCCGGGCACCACTGGTATCCGGAATGCGATCGAAACTTATTTGTGCCCCCCCCCCACGCGACCCTATCTCGCGTATCCCGTTCGCAACAGCATCCCTTCCCACCTCTTCATGTCCCCCTAAACGCTAAGGAAGCCTTGCTTTGGCAAAAAGGAAAAGGGGATCGCTAACGCAACGCTGCCCTCGCGGTAAGCACGAGAAGTCGCGTCCGCCCATTTTTCGTCCTCCTACCGCACCCTTTCCGTCAGCTGGGTCCACCACGGTGCTCTGAGCGCCACATCTCGCCGCCGCCCCCGTGGCCATCGCCCGCCGCATCGGATTTCCCGTTCCGCCGCCGACGGGGCTGAAAAAAAAAACCGGCAAAGCGTCGTCGCAGGCAGTAAACAAGGAAGAAACGATAAACGGCATGTGTTGAAGGCAGCTGCAAGCCGCCCGACAACCCGGTAACCGCCGCAGCGGAGGAGTCCGGCGGTGCGGCACGGCTTCCTTCCTCCCATGCCAAGCGACGGCTCTGCCGCAACATATCTCCGAGGCTTCCGATCAACTCAATCGCGAACATCTTACTTCTCAACGAGTGATCTGTGTAGAGTTTACTCCCACGAGCCTCCCCTTACTGGAGGCATTCTTGGACAAAGAGGGGAAATAAAGAGCTTTCCGCCAGAAACCGGGGTGGGCCTGTGGAGCGCGATAATTATGAACTCCGTTCATCCCCACGATAAAACGTCTCCTTTGGAATGACGTTGGACAGCCTTTTGGATTAAGGTCGAATGCACTCGTTTTAATTTTAACACCTAAGTGTTTTATTCCGGGAAAGACGAAGATTTCACTGACGTCATTTCCGTCACGGAAATGACGCCGGTAGAGTGAAGCAAGGCCTATAAAGTGTGCACCCCTGAACACAGGGTCTTCTTGCGGGAAAGCGACCTTTAGTACACTTAGGGTTGTTCGTTTTCGGGTTTTATATTTTGCACGAAAGTGTTCTATGCCGCGATACACCAATGTTTCACTGACGCCATATCCGTCACGGAAACGACGCCAGTACACCTTTGCCGAAGCAACCTGCCAACAGGACGTCGCTCGCCAAGCACACCCACAAGACAGCCGCCGACCCGCAAGTCATGCTCAGCTGCAGATTTCGCTGCACATTTCACTTTCGTGTTTTACCGTTTCCTATGACAGAGAAATGAACCAGTTTTTTTTCAGCAATGCCCACACGGCGGCGCTACGCCGCTAGGAGGCAGAGGAGGCGAGAACTAAAACGACAGGGATGAACCGAATGCTCCGCTCCAAACAACTGGGAGAGCCTCCGGAGAAGGATGTCCCAGCGCACAGAGGACGCATACCTAGCGGGTCCGAAGGCTTGCGGACGAAGACGGGGAAGGAGGCGTGCGTGATATACGACGAAGGGCTGTACACAGAACACGAAGCGAATGCGAAGCAAGAAGAGAGACAGAAATGAGCGACGCTGCGCGAAAAAAAAAAAAAAAAAGACAAGGAGAAAGAGACATGATTCCCTTCCGACAGCCGACCGGGGGCGTTCTCCAACTGTGTACCCACCCCACCTTCCCCCAAAGCCGTCAACGAAATGCAAAGCGGCAGCTCAGAAAGGACGAGCGAGATCTGAGAGAAGAGAGGTTAAAAAAAATAAACAGAAAAGGAGGCTGCCCCGGCGGCGGCGCCAAGCTGTCTGGCACAAGCGAGCCTGTTATTGCTCTTGCAAGAAGCGATGCGAAGGCCTTCCCCGACCCGACTGCCGGGCCGCATTCTTCCTTTTCCCGACACCCCGCAACTCACACGCAGCACGACGACGAGCAGGGCAGGGGGCGGGGGGAGAGGGGGGAAGCTCCAAGTTTGCGGGGCCTCTGCCGAAGAAGCGGAGGGGAGGAACCCGGCGGCAAAGGAACGTTGACGTGACAGCAGGGGTAAACAAGACACGCAAGCACGCCCCCCTGGAGCGAAAACGCGCCGAAGAGAAGACGGAGGCCGAGAGAGAGATGGAGAGAGGGTGGGTTCCACCTCTGGAGTTTGCAGAGAGAGAAATCCTCCTGCAGATTGCGGCGAGCCAGGCACACGAAAAGGAAGGAAAATGTGGATGATCTAAACGCTTTTGGCTGAACGTGACGCGACAGCCACAACAAATACCCAGAAGGGACCGCCGCCGTCCGGATTCCGATTCGGGACGACGAATAGCCGCGCCTGACTGGGAAGAAGAACCTCATGCGTCAGCAAAATTCGCGAACCAATCAGGCGGAAATAGGTAATGTTGAGAATAACGGAACAAGAGTGTGAGTGGAGAAAGTGAGGTGTGTGCAAAAGTGGCTCGCCGAATTAGGTGAATTAAAAATTAAGTCCATGCCACCCACGGTTTCGGGGCAGAAATGTTTCAATAGCAAATGAACAGAAGCTTCCGTTCGACATTCCCAGCTACGAACAGCTTCAAACCAATTTTCCCACTCCGATTTCTTTATTTTTTTGCGGACGGGATCAGTCGTGGTACGTGTAACATCGGCGAAGTAAGTGTAACATTCCAGCCAGGGTTGAACCTGATATACAATGTAAGAACTGCGCGGCGGACAATACCACCTCAGAACACGTTCGACGTTCCTAGAGCTTCGTCAACGCAATGCGTACACGAGGACCCACGTTCTTTCAAAGTAACTCCGCCCAGACCGCCGTTTGCGCGCGACACGTGAGCCAGGGTTGCGAGCACATACGCGGCTGCGCTTCCTGCGGGAGTGAAACAAAAGGCACGCCGTTCGCGGTGCAGCGGGCGCGCCGTGGCGGCAACGAGGCAGCCAGCCACTCCCCGACCGTCTATAAAAACGGGGCGAATTACGGCTGAGGCCTCCTCTTTTGCCGCCCGCGAGGCGCGCGACGCCTTCTTCCTCCGCCGCTCTCGAAGGTCGTTACGCTGCTCCTGGGCTCGAGCCCCGGTTTCGCAGAAGGCAGGGAAGCGCCCAGAGAAAGGGTCGGGGGCAGCCCCAAACCGGAAGCCCTTGGCGGCGTGGAACAGGAGCGGAGGTGCACACGTTGCACCCGGCTTCCACGCAGCGGCGAAAACCACGGATAACCACAACACGGGCTGCGGCTGACAATCGGAACCACTTTTTTAACACGAAAGTGTTTTATTCCCGGATACACCAAGATTCCGCTGACGTCATATCCACCAGGGAAGTGGCGCCGGTACAACGAAGCAAGCGGCCTGTAAAAGGTGCACCCCTACACACAGGGTCTCCTTGCGGGGAAGCAACATTTAGTACTAAAGAGTACGTTATACTTAGGGTTGTTAGTTTTCGGGGTTTATGTTTTAACACAAAAGTGTTTTATGCTTGGATACACCAAGATTTCGCTGAAGACATATCCGTGACGGAAATCAAAACAACGAAGCAAGCCGCCTGCAAAGGGTGCACCCCAGCACACAGGGTCTTCTTGCGGGGAAGCAACCTTTAGTACTAAGAGATGTACAGGGCTGAGAAATTGAACATTAGAAAGAAAAAATTTCTACGATGATTCCCAGGGCAGTGCTTTGCTTTTTGAGGCTAGAGCAGGTTGACTGCGAACTAAGAGTTTTGAGGGGAAGTATTCACAAAATGATGGGGTATGCGTGGTCTGCGAAAAAGAAATAGAAACTATGCGGCACATAGTGTTAGAATGTGAGGGTATCCATCCAAATCTACATGAAGGGAATATTGGGCTTCCAGAAGCCCTAGGGTTTAAGGGTATCACAGAGGAAGTTAACTTCAAGGCTGTCGAGGGGACGAAAAGAAGATTAGAATGCTGGTGGATGAAAAGCAAAGAGGGGAATGAATATTGCCTAGGACAGTTGCCACTTGTAACAGGGGAAAAAAAGTATTTCGTGCCTAATAAGCTTTAGTGCCTGCCCTAAGCAGCGCTAGTATTAAACCAAGAATGTAAAACATGGTTATATTAGTCATTTTAGGTAAGATGACATGTCATCACCCCGCTTCAAAGGGGAAACCAATAGCAACCATCAATCATCATCAATACGTAATACTTAGGGTTGTTCGTTTTCGTGTTTTATATATTAACACGAAAGTGTTTTATGCCAAGATACAACAAGATTTCACTGACGCCATATCCGTCACGGAAATGACGCCAGTACACCTTTGCCGAAGCGAATACAGGAAAAAAAAAAAGTATTTCATGCCTAATAAGCTTTAGTGCCTGCCCTAAGCAGCGCTAGTATTAAACCAAGAATGTAAAACATGGTTATATTAGTCATTTTAGGTAAGATGACATGTCATCACCCCGCTTCAAAGGGGAAACCAATAGCAACCATCAATCATCATCAATAACGTAATACTTAGGGTTGTTCGTTTTCGTGTTTTATATATTAACACGAAAGTGTTTTATGCCAAGATACAACAAGATTTCACTGACGCCATATCCGTCACGGAAATGACGCCAGTACACCTTTGCCGAAGCGAATACCCAGCTGCAGATTTCGCTGCACATTTCACTTTTGTATTTTACAGATTCCTATGACAGAGGAATCAACCACAGTATTTGCCTAACGCAAAGATCATGACCGAAGCACCGAGAGGGACCTTCGTTGCTGCGTGTGTGGGTTCTCCTCAGGGACACACGACTCGGCCAACACATTTTTCGTCCACGGTTTCAAAATAGAGATCTCGGTGCAACCCAAGGCGCTTGAAGGCGCTGTTCACCCCATCCAAAGTGCAATCTAACGGCCCACCCAGCTGATATACCCGAGGAAAGTATCAGGGTTAGCATGGGCGCCTTGCAAGAGTCGGTACCGAACATCGTCCAGCGACATCCAATTTTGATTGATTGTAGGGTTTAACGCGCCGACGCAACGCAGGCGATGAGGCGCGCCGTAGTGGAGGGCTCGGGATTAATTTTGACCACCCGGGGATCTTTAACGTGCGCCGAAATCTCGTACACACGGGCGTTTTTGCTTTTAGCCTCCATCAGAAAAGCGGCCGCGGGGGCCGGGAATCGAACCCGCGACCTCGTGCTCAGCAGCGCAACGCCTTAGCCACTGAGCCACCGCGGCGGGTGCGACATCCAATTTGATAAATTCCTTCTTTCTGCCTCTCTCGCAGCGTATAATGCTGATAATACGGTGCAGCGTCAGACCAGCTGGTTCACAGAACGCACCACACCCGCAAGGCAGAAGATGAAAGAGCGCAATAACTTTTTTCCCCAAGGTAGGCATGAAACGGTGGCGTTCGGCTCACTTGACACTAGAAATGGCTTGCTACCTACGAACAGGTAGTACGTCATTTCGAGGCGGGTGTACAGTGCAGATGACAAGAAACCATTCGAGCCCCCGCATAGCCAGAGCATGACTCACAATGGGAGTTGCGTGCGGTGCTTGATAAGCGGCGAACAAGTAGCGTTACTAGAACTCTCCGCACGTTTCACTCTCTATTCGGCCGCACCCCTTCACTGATGTCACGAGGGGTGGCATAACAGGACGCTGACCTGCCGTAGGTGCAGGGAGTGACATGCCCCGGTATCGTTTCCGGGCTCCAAGTCACGTTTGCACCTAAAGGTCTGCAACAACATTCCTCCGACAGAGCGGACTTCTAGTGACCTTCTAAACTTAACCTTATCAAGGCGGCCACTGCCCTTCTAAACACCGAGGTCACCTCACGGAATAATGCCATGTCGGTAACAGCCGCAGAAACGGAGACACGGAGGTAACACCACTTGCCTCTCGGCCGAGTCCCCCGCGTTGACAATGCGAGATGTTTTGTTGACACCCGACACGAAAAACAAGCGTGCAATAGCGCCGCTTGTGAAAGGATCTGTTAGCCTGGGGGAAACGTTTTGGCAGGACTCATTTCTAGTATACAATGGGGGACTTTTTTTGTATCGCCTTTCTTTGCATCGCCCCAGTTTTATCCCCCCTCGTGGTTTCAGCGCGGTATGCAAAAAATCCAGTGTACGCCAAAAATCTCAGCGGCCGATGGCGCTGCTTTCGACCAGTTCGTTTGTGCCCGCCAACTTGTAAAAGCTGTATGACGAATTCCTTCAGTTTCCGAACAAGTACAGGGAAACATGCCAGGACACGCTTAATGGAGGCTCTCTCTCTCTCTCTCTCTCTCTCTCTCTCTCTCTCTCTCTCTCTCTCTCTCTCTCTCTCTCTCTCTCTCTCTTTAAAAACAGAAATAGGTCTGTTCCAACAGCAAAACTCTAGAATCGAATGCAAAATACTGGCTTCCAAACTGGTACTAGAACTTTTTTTTCTTCACTATACTATTGACTTCTTCCTCAAAGCACGTAATTCTGTTTACAGGTGTAGTACGCATTCTCGAGCCGCTACAACCGCCAACACGGAACGTTTCACATTCGCCAATAACTAGCGACACTGGAATAACCCGAACCATTTTTGAGGTCACAGCGCATTTAGTAGGCAGCCATTCCAAATCGCCAGCACGAATATTTACAGAATACCACAAATCCGAACACCACCCTAATATATATACACCTTAGCAACTTTATCAATCGATTCCATTCCAGCCAGATCCTTCACAGAACACCACCACGATGATTAAAAACACAACCCGTTCGCCAATCGAATAAAAACTAACTATTCAATTGGCATACGAGATTTCGGATATTCGTCGCACGCCCCGGCCGACAAGAGAGAGCTCGTTGGCTTCCGAGGCGCCGGACGGCCGCTCCAACGGACGCAGCGCACCGTGGGGCGGCAGGCAGCACAGCCGTCCCCCAACCCACCTCCCAAAACTCGAGTCGGTCCCCGGCCGCCGCCGCCGCCGCATTGATATCGTTTCTTCTGGCCCCGCCGCTCATGCAGCGCCGTGGCACCGCCGAAACGCGTTATTTATTTTCGGCGCGCCCTTTACGACTTGGCCTTATTTATCTCCACGGGCGCCTCCGCCGCTGGAACAAAGCGCCGCACGAACCGAGCACGGCAACGGCAGAGCGGGGGCAGGGAAAGGGGGGAGCTCCGGCGGCAATTTGGAATCGCGTCTTTTACGGTGAATAACTCGGGCAAGAGCCAAAGGGAAACAATAAAGGCGAAGAAACGGGATTCGGAGAGACACTTTTTTGTTCCTTTGCCGCCTTTTTCTGTTCGCCGAGAGACGGGCGGCAGGAGGCGCGTTTGTTGTCGCTTACTGCAGATTCCCTTGCTTCCCGACGCGCAGAGGAGTTTCTTTGCCCCCTCCCACACACACGCTTTGTGAAGCAGCGAGCGGAGCAGCGGTAAATCCGGCGCGGCGCGCAGCGAAATTGCTCCCCGCTCCTCAGAGAGAGCGAGCCTTTCGCTTCTCCCGGCGAGGAGATACTGCTCCCGTTCCGTCGACGCTGGCGCAAATCATTTGAACGTGATTATGCTCTCTCTCCACTCGGCGCGCACGGCTCGAAAGGCGCATTTCCTCAAATTGATACAACTGCGACGGTCTCTTTTCATATTTCGAAATGAGCGCCGCTTCTTCCTTCTTCTTGTCCGCTGGATAGAGGAAACGAAACGGGAGTTAGCGCAAGAGAACGATACATGAACATCGGAATAAAGCGGCCTGATAAGAGCAAGATACTGAACGGGGGCGGCTTTCTCTGCTTATAAATGGCAGCTGTAACTGCACGGTAGCTCGTGAGCAGTTAAGGCGAATACGGAGATGATACAAAAGGCTAAAAAATATTTAATTAAAGGCACGCACAGAAGTGAAGGTATTTTTTTTTATTTGTGACTTCATTATGCTGTTAAACTCGAGTATTCTTTTATTGAACTATGTAGCGGAAGTACTGAACCTTAGGTAATTAAGTTGGGAAGCAGAGTAAAAAACGTAAGACCAATTATCGCTATGCCTGTTTTCAAAATTCTGGTTCCAAATGCTTAGTAGTTAAACACCCTGCAACACTTTTTTCAACTTTTTTGAAATCTTAAATGCCTGCAGAACGTAGTCACCCAACACAACCAGTACTTAGATTAGGGGGTCGGAAAGTACCACAGCCAAAATTTACAGCTCTATGCCCATCAGATGACTCGGATACTCGCTCAAAAGATCTTTCTTTCCCGGTCTTGGCGTTCTCCGACCACTCGAATTACGTCACTAAGGCATGTAGCGGCTGTTGGCCGGTTTTCCTTCAGCTGCAGCAATGAACGCATTCGATACCAACTTCAAAAACAAAGCCACAAATGCAAAGCAGGAACGGAAGGCTATATGCTGCGACGAACAAATCACGCAGTGCCGCTCCGTGCTGGCGATAACTATAGCTTTCGCAGTGCTTCCAGAAGCGAATGAAAGAGTGAAAGCGTTTATCGAAAGTGTTACAGCGTCCCTTTAAAATATACTTTTTAATGAAGCATAACCAACAACAACAAAACGTGGTCGCAATTCATGCGATGTTGTGGACTTGGTACTTGTGGACTCGTCAGCGCGTCGTCACGGCTGACGTCGCCAAATTTGCGAATTGGAAGAAATTCACGGCGAGATATGCGCGGAATTCATAAAACAAAAAAAAATTGAGCACGACAGGATAGTTGAACAATGTTTTGAACTTCGTACAAGTTCGCTCTTCGAATATGCGTTTTTGGCTGCGTTCTGGTGTACAACACACGTAATCCTACACTTCACTCTTGGGTAGAATTCCGGAGCTTTATTTACCTGTAAAATATCGGGAGATCAAAAGTTGTGCGTCGTTAGCAGTCGCCTCACAAACTATGCCGTTATGGTACCGCACTAGTTCGTCATGTGGTTTGAAGACCACGCCTGTCTTTTAAAAAATTATGTCAGCCTAAGTTTACACACGTTAAACATTCCTGCTATACGCCAAGCGGGAACGAAAACTTTCGAACGCACATTTTTTACATAAAAAATTGCGGGTAAATCAGCCGAGAGGAATCTATTAAGCTGGCCGGACAACGTTCAGCGTCTTATTTAAATGCAGTAAACCCTTGTTAATCAACACGAAACCGACTTCGTTACAACCGGTATTGCACTAAAGACGGTGTCATGTTCTCCCCATTCACTGCAGCTGGTAACCGTGAAAGACTTCGAATTAAGCGGGAATCGGAACAAAGCGATTTCGCTATAGTGAGAGTTCACGGTACTGTACAAATGTCTGACACGGTCTGGCACCTCTACCTACTTTCGCAAGGTAAGTAGCGTGGGGATGTGTGGGGGGCCTACGATGTTGTTCGGCGCGAACTCCCATTACGGTGCAACTTGCATTTAAAGAGGACGACGTGCAAAGAACTACGCGACTTCCAAATAGGCTTACCGGCCATGACGTACCGAAAGTCGCCGCGATGCACTTGACGGAGCAGGCAAACAACGGACACTCAGTACGCCGAGTACATTCCAATGGACGCGGTAGGGCAGGAAGTAGGGCTATTAAGAGACCGGAAATCGGGCTATAACCTAGACGGACGTTTTAAATGTGCACTAGCGACAGACGATGAACGTATGCAGCAAGCCCAGGTTTACAGTTAGCTACAACTGAACAGCCCGCGGCCAACAGGACTCTGAACGTTCCTATAAGAAAACGGGCGCGCCTCGAGTTTTAGAGATTTCTTGCCGACTTTTGACATCGCACAGCCGCACTTCAGTGAGCGGCGCTTTACGTATCGCTCTGTTACGGGGACCATGTCCTGGACGCAGCCATTCAAACCTGCGTATGTTTTCAACATTAACACATTCGTACAAGCAAAACAGTGACGTCAAAAAGTTTTTTTGTGTGTGTGAAAAGAACGCAATATTTTTTTTTTTTTTTTTACGGAAGAGGAAAATTTAAACACTCGTGCGTGCAGGTTTCGGGAAACGTTGAAGACCTCCAGGCGGTCTACCCTTCCCTAAATACCCATGTAAAACCACATTTTGAAAGTTTTAGTATCTTACATAGTCCTCACTGTCCTTTTATATGAACCCGCCAAGCAGCAGAACATCGTAAAACAACGGTCACCTAATCGACAAAAGTGCGACCTCAACTGCAACTTCCAGAGATAACTGCCCACGCCTGACACCTTTCATTCGTTTCGCTTCGGATGAACCTCGAAGCAAAGCGGCCTCGCATTCTCAAATGCCTCTAGTTTTGATGTAAACCGCTTCACGCCAACACTTTCAAAATCAAGCGGGACATCGCTAATCGTGACGTCGGGAGGAATGAACGTTTACCGCGTATGCTTTCCACGAACGTTTGATCGTGAATTGTGCGCCGAGAATGCCTCCAGCAGCGCCTAGAAGGCAGGCTCGAACTCCACGGCCGTAATACGGGGGAGAGGGTGAAGGGAAGGGGACGGGGCGGTGACATGCAAGAGGACACCGGAAGCAGGCGAAACACGAGCCATCGGTAAACAGCCAAGCAAGATGGGCGTCCCGTGCCGGCAAGCTTTTGTTTCTACTCTTTTGAAAAACCCCGCACTCCGGTCTGCGACACGCAGCCTCTTCCGCACGCCGCTGCCTCTGCCCTCCTCCGCTCTTTCTAAAGCCGGCGGCACACAGCGTGTCACCAAGCCGCGGCGGCATGTCTGGAGTCTCCGCACCACCACCACCACTTCGGACGAACGGCGCTAGTTCAGCGAGGCTTCGCGGTTCGAAGGATCGTGGGCCAGACTGAGATCAAAGCCGAGTTAGAGGTTGTGATGCTAATAAGGAACACAAGGCCGCCTCTTGATTTCTGATACAAATTTTCACTGGCCAGCATGAATAATCTGCGCAACAAAGGGGTCGATCCATCGGGACTGCCTAAATTTATCAATTCCGATCACCCTGATTTGACTTCAACTGACGACCTGGTTACACAAGTCGCTGACGCCTTGCAAGCGCGAAAATTACTCGTCGTCGTACTCGTTAATCTATTGATGTCGCGCTTATTCTCGATTTTGATGTCCTGTACATTAGAGAGACGTTCGGTACGCCCCGTGGAGCTCCAGAGACCAGGTCGGTTCCTCAGCATCACGCACGCAACGATTAAGCAACCGGTAAGGGGCAATGCGTTGCAAAGGGCGAAATTTAAAGCAGTGTATAAGCAGACCGTATGAGCAAAAGAAGGAAGTAGCGAAGAGGAGGGAGAAAGAAAGCACGGAAAGGCCGGGAGGTTAACCAGGTGTAGAGCCCGGTTCGCTATTTTGCACTGGGGGAGCGGGGTTCAGAGGATAAAAGAGAGGGCGGGGGAAGAGGAAGATGTAAGCTGAGTAGGCAAGGCCGAACAAGACGCACCCAAAAACCGCGCCCAAGCTCAGAAGCAGCGAAGACACCGCGGCTGGAATCGAAACTCGAAACTGCCCCTCTTTCTTTTTTCTCACATCTCGACTCACCAGGGCGGACGCGGCAGCATGATGAGAGGCGGGCTGCGATCACGCAACGGGGCTTTCCGGAACGGAAGCGCCATCACGACACGGCGGTCCCGCCTGGTAGGGCTCACCCGTGCTTCGGGTAACGCTCGATTTGTGACGCGAAGAAGCGCGTGACCGAGGGCGGCACGCAGGCAGCGCTCCGAACGCAATAGGAAACAGAGCCGCCGAAATGAGGAGTACGACTGCCACCCACGAAATGAGTGACCAACAAGTGGAGGACCACCCTTGGCACGTTCCTCCCAGAGCACTGGCACGTTCCTCCAAAGCCTTCTCCTTCTTGTCGGCAACGAGGATCATGTAAGAGGCGAGTGCAGCGGCCGTCCGGCATGCATGAGGCGCACAGTCAACTTTTTCACCGACTGGCGTAATCTGCCGACACTGAGCCGGGCTCGTGGCCCCAGAGCCGACTCTCGCGAGGTCACCACTATATGCAGACGGCTGCTGAAGAAAACGAAACGGGGCACGCTTTGGCGGTACGCAGCCGATCTACACGCGACACCGCGAACTGCCGAATGACTCCGAACACGCCAGAAGCTCCGCGATCAAGGAGCGACCCACTGCATGCCTTCCGCAACGAACGGTTGTTTGTGGTGAACAGGTATATACAGCGTCCGCGAAAGAAAAAAAAATGACACCATTGCCTGTATTGCGATTCGGGAATTCCGAATACTTCTCAGTAGTCCTAAATTAAACATAAAGGAGACATTTATCATCAGACCACTTTGCTGCCCAGCTCCAAGGCCGCGTTTCCAAGCGTATTAAACTTGCGCGGATGATTTTCAAGCAGAAAGAGGTACGTCGAAGCGACAATCGCTTGATGACAGATGCTACCGGAGACCTTCGCTTCCCGACAGTGGCAGACCACTCGTACCAAGTGCACAAAGATAGGACCACTGATAGTCCACCGATTTGCCGGCTTTAAATTCCACTACCATCAACTGAACGACGCGCGAATTTGACTTAATTTATGCAGTCAACTACGTAAATATTGTAAATATTTAAACATCAGAGAACTTCCAGCATGCGCCGGCTGATATCTGCGGTACACCAGCACAATTCTTGTTCAAATTTCACCTCAATAATACGACCACGCCGTCCGGGAATTCTAATAGCGCACATGTCCTGAGAACTGGCTTAGTTCTTACTACGCACCTGCTGCGATGGCTCAGTGGCTAAGGCGTTGCGCTGCTGAGCACACAGTCGCGGGTTCGATTCCCAGGCACGGCGGCCGCTTTTCTGATGGAGGCGAAAAGCAGAAACGCCCGTGTGTGCGAGATTTCGGCGCACGTTAAAGATCCCCAGGAGGTCAAAATTAATCCGGAGCCCTCCACTACGGTGCGCCTCATCGCGTGCGTTGCGTCGGCGCGTTAAAACCTACGATCAATCAAATCAGTTCTTACTACGCCTCACAGCTGCGTCGTTCGTCAATACGGGCCGTTCCAACGAGTGATGATTAGCGTCAACTCAACTTGTTGAGCAAGGTTATGATAAAAGAAATAATGGCTGGGGGGACGGGCTTCCAGCCCCCACGAAACCGTAGGGAGAGCTTTCCCCCACAGCCTTAGGGCACATTCGGTTGGATGCTAAGTGTTCGCTGCGGGATGATGATCGCGATACGCTGCGCGTCTCCGTGGCGCGGTGGCGCACGAGAGCGGGTTATTAAGCACCCGGCCTTCGCGGAACTCGAACGCGCACCAGGCCATGTAATCAGCCGTTTCCCAACACTCGTTATGCAGAAGCTTGCCAACTAAACTGCGCGCTTCATCTCTCCGCAGTGCAGCAAGCACCGCTCTACAGGAGGCGCGATCGCCCCCACCGGGCGGGCAGTGGCGAGGACGCGGCAGCAGCAGGGGGAAGCCCCCGAAAGCGGCGTACGCCCGCACCTGCTGTTATTGCGACGCCGCTTTTGGGGCCCGATCCAAATTCCGAAAGGCGGCGGCAGCAGATGCTCGAGCGCGACCACAGCCGCGCCGGCGGCGGCGACGACCTTGGGTCGACCTCTCGGTGGTGGGGGAAGCCGGTCGACCCGCTGCCGCTGCTTGCTTAACAGGTGACACGCGCGCACGTCGTAACTACTCGCGCGACTTGCCAACAGAAACGCGCGCTTCCTTTTACTTCTTTCTTCCGTCGCGGCGCGGAATAGCTTCCGATCGGCGGCCGGAGTCTTATAGAGGAGACACGATCCCGAGTAAGCTCGCTCGCTCAGAGCCGACGCTAAATCGAGAGACGTGACGCGTCCCCCCCCCCCCCCCCCCTTTCGACTGGGCTGTGCCAGTGTAACGCGTGGCGTCACTTTAAGACACCCGCGACGGCCCCACGATGGATGAGTGTGAGTAAGTTGCGCTGCGCGAGAGACGTCGAGGGAAGAGTTTGCGGAGGGGAAAAAAGAAAGTCAGCGGCAGCACTTCAGCCGAGCGTGCTGGCGACGAACGCTCGTTTCTTACGAAGGCGGCCCGGCCCGGCCGTCACAATATGCGTTAGGCGGCATTGAAAAAGCCCCGTTACAACTAACTCCGGCGGTCGCGAACTTATATGACTGACTTGTGTTCGACTTCACACCGCTGCCGGACATGGCAAACACTTATGCTACTTCCGTCACCCGTTATCGCCTTTCTTCCCTTTCAGACAGTTACGCGTCCTTTTTATCAACCAGCGGACACTTCTCAAACCGGTCATTTCTTTCCACAGAGCACGAGAGAGCAGCAGATGTACCGGCACAAACATGGATGGGACTGTCCGCAGAAACTCAGACATTGACAGACAGCAGAGAAAATTCTACAATGTTTGTTTACAACTGCACAGTGAATTAATTATGAAAGGTAAATGAAACTCGGCGTACTGTTACGGTCGTCTTCGCGGCTCATCGCGATTCGATTTGTTTCGGTATACTTTCGAAAAAGAAAAAGAAGCAAGTTCCAGTCGTCTCCTCTAACCTTACTCCATCCGAAAACGGCCATGTAGGCAGTAATTCTGCTTCACCGTGAACTAACTCATGGTGACAAGTAAATGAAACTCGGCGCATTGGTGAAGCCACCTTAGGGGTAAGTTTCCGAATGATTTTTTTTTTTCAAGATACCTACATTAGAATGAGCTACAAAGCGTTAGCCAGAAAGTTGGCTTTGCAGCAAGACTCTTTATCGACGCGACTCTGTCCGCAGACGCAAAAATTTCAGAAACAACGCACAGACAGGTTTGCTGTAAAAAGTTGAAGGAGGCATAATCAGCAAAATCCCCCCCCCCCCCCCCCGAAAAAAAAAAATTAAATCCAGGGCCACTTAGTACGAAATCGGTAAGCCTCATACGAGAATCCCCCTCTAGGTTATGGTGACGAGCGTGTCATGACGGTGACGACGATGTTTCTCTCGGTATCACGAAAAAGGACAGGAGCGCCTTCGACGGCTCATGTTGCAGTGGACTGTGAGATTGGTTTTAAGCTTTGCTTGCCTCCTTGTACGCGTCGGGTGTGGCGTAACTGCGCCTGCGCAGGCGAAAAAAATGTGTATGTGTAGGAGAGTATCGTTCCAATAAATCAGTTGTAAGTCCAGTGCCATCAGTGTCTGTCTTCTACCCCATGTGTAGCGTCTTAACACTGATTTCCGCTTCAGAAGCCCACCAGACCCCGGGGAAATTCTAGGGGAGAGCTCTTAAAGGAAAGCTGTTAGGAGGGACGTTCGTGTGGCATTCGAAGCGGAGTGGGTCTCAACAGCTGTGGACCAGTACGTAGCACGGGAAGGCGAGTGGTGGGACCCAGCGTGCGCGTGTAACGGAATCGCCGCTTCTGGGTCCGCGCTCCGCCTAAAAGGGGGGAGAGGAGGAGGGAGAGGCTGTGCAGGCACGGGGCGGGCACGTGCCGTTTCCGGTGCCTGGACGCGTGCTCAGCTGAGCGAGACGGCAGTGTCCGGCACCTCCTCCCCCTCCTCCTCTCGCAGCGAGCCACAAAAGACGCAGCCACGCGCCCCTCGACCCGACGCCTCCACCGGCAGCACGAGCCGCCGCCGCCACAGGTGATGCCGCCAGATGCTCACCTCCCTCCCTCCTCGTCCAACCGCGATGCCGGGGCAAAAAGGGAGGGGAGACCACGGAGGACAGGTGACTGCCCCTTCCCCCCTTTACTACACGTAGCCTAAACAACACAGCTCCGAGACACGCTCGGCCTTCTTCTCGGCGAGGAGATGCACGGCACTGTACTAGTAGTACATGCAGATAAGTTGAATGAACAACACAGAAGCAAATCAGGGGTGTTTGAAATGGGTCTCGAGACTCTTCTACACCCGAGTAGTGCAGGGTTCATTTCATTTTAAGAGTTGAGTGTAGCGCCCACCGAACGTAGTGGTCACAAGCCACGATTGCGCGCGCCGCGCGCGTCTTGATGGTCTACATGCTCGGCGAACATGTCGCAGCAGAAAGTAAGAAACCACCCGCAGCTCTCGTCGCAAAGAGGTTGTCGCTTGCATTTTGCCCACTTCTAGGAACCCCTCTCGGCTGCGCGCGCACACACACCACAGGACAGGTGCGGCATGTGGCGTATGGCAATGGAAACGTGAATTGCGTACATATCTCCCTCCGGTGGTGGGGTGGTATGTACGTACGCTCCGCTCTCTCTCCAGCGCCGGCCGACGAAACACCTGGCAGCCGCGATCAAACAAGACGGAGCCGCGCACACCGAGTAGATAAGCAACGCGGCGAGCAATGCCACCACTAGACGAGTTTCCTTTCCGCGCTACGGACACTGCTGCTGCCTAGCATACGCACTAGCATTTTGGAGAGCGTCCTCTAAGAAACAAGAGCGTCGTGAAGCGCTGCGCAGGATAAACGACGCCGGCACTCGGAGAACAGCACTTGAACCACGAACGTTACGCAGGCACCTGCTGACGCTCGCCGTCTATTTGCGAGCCTCGTCGAGTTCAGTCGCGACCCCTCGTCCCAACCTGTCATGAGAGAACTTCAACCGAATGAAAGAAATGACAAAAATGGCACGCTCTGCTTATTTAAATCGACTGTCACAGTCACGACTAGACCTCTGCATCTGAAACGTCTTGCAATTTGAATGACAGGGCGATCGTAATTACAGTTGCGTGCACTGTTAAACGACTCTACGAAGAGGCATTTCTCCGCTGCAATCAACGAGTACGACTACCATGCTCCCGCACCTCGATTGATCGCGACAAGCGGTCGGAAGGGCCCGTTATATTCTGGAGCGGCGCTGAGAGAGCGGAAAAAACAAACAAAACAAACTGGAGACAAACAATACGCGCCGAAAAAACCGTGCACGGGGGGACGCTCCATCAAAGTGACTCTGGCAAGACAAAGAATGAAAGGGGATCCGATATTCAGGCGGGGAAACACGAGAAGGAAAACGAACGCGCGTGCAGACGGCCGCAACCGAGCTCCCGATTGACCCCCGGCGAAGCTGCGGAAACAAAGGGAAAAAGAAAAGAAAACGGAGCGCACGCCGCATTGTTTTCCGAACGTTAGACGAACGACCGGTCGGAGCGGCGTCGAAGGAACGGAGGAGATAAGGAGCTGACGCGAAATATGTACGCACAAGGAAGGGGAGGCGGGGGTGGGGGGAGCAGTGCAACGACAACGACCGGCCCGGCGAGCGGACCAGCGAGACGACGGGCAGTCGGGCGACGCGGACCATCTGCCGGAGGCGAGGGCCTTGCCCCGGCCGCAACGAGGGCCTCTTCCGCAGCCGCCCGCGATACCTCCGACGCGTACGAGGCCGCTTCGGTTGACAGTGCGACGGCGATGAAAGCGGTTGATACGCTTCCGCGGACTGCTAGTCGAACGAAAGTTTGAAAGCCTGCCTGCGCACGTAAACTGAGGTGTACAGACCGATGACAATTTGGGGCGATTGTTGTATACGGGAACCGTATCGCGTCAAACTTGTCCGGATACTAAAAGCGTTATTCGCACGCGCGCGCCATACGCAACAGAACTGCCCAGTGATGTTCTCTGTGGATGAGTGCTAAGATATTCGGTGAGTGTACAGTGCTGCAAACCTCATTTGTTTGCCATTAAAAACAAAGCAGCGAAAACCTCCATTGGGAATCAGCGCTTGAGTTGCACATTCTGCCTCTACTCCGTTCGCGCTGTTTTTCGTCAAGCATAGAACTACAAGAGAAGCCTGAGCATCTACGCAACGTTCAGGACAGTCTGCTCGTTTCAGGCTGCCCTAAGTTGCAATATTTCTTAGGTCCACCATCCCTGGTGCTTCAATTAACAGCACCAGAGGCAATGATGCTGTAGTAACTCACAGTGCTGTTCCTTTCGAAGTTTCTGTCGCAATTCTCACGTGATTTCTGCGCACTGGAAAGCTCTACGAGGTACCTTCAAACAATAAATGAAGCCTCTTGCCGTTACTCGCTTTAGGCTTTCTCACTCCCCCATGCTGCCATCTAGTGACATAGGGGACCGACCGCACATATGAAATTAAGGATGCATTCTGGACATTAGCCAGACGCTTTCAGGGTCGGTTAGGGAGAGTTTTAAATACTCCAGGGCTAGCACAATGCAGGGTTAATCGTGTCGTCGAAAAAAATAACAAAGGCACACGCTACAAACACGCACGTATACAGTACATATACAATACATACACATATACCCTCGTTATAACGACATCGCTTTATCCGAATTTCGCTTGAGTCGAAGTTCTTTCACAGCGCTAACTGCATGCAGTGCAAGGTCAGCAAACTATCTCCCGCCTTGAACGAAGTACCGCTTACGACAAATCCAGTTTCCCGTCTCCCCGGTTTTGTTGCAAACGAGGGTTTCTTTGTGTCTATCCCTCCATGGACAACGGTGTCCGATCTTTCCGATTAAACCGTACTGAAACACCCCTTCAAACTTTACAGCAGAAGCAGGTCCGAAATAAAAAAAGAAAACAAACAGATAGGCAGTGGATCCCATTTCATTAGGCAGACTCACCTGTTAATATGTCTATGAGACTTACTACATCGTGACCCACGCACTTAAGGAGCCATGAAGACAAAATACAAGTTGGGTTTATTAGAAAGACTGCTTACACCCGATAACAATGATACCAATATCATCGCAATCTTCGTACAAATAACGGAGATGTTGAAGAAAATGTGTGAAGCAGTCGCGACCCCCTAGTCAATTTCCCGCAACTTTTCTATGACGTCACGGAACCTTGTTTGTGCGATTGGCGGCCGCCTAACTGACCTGTCGCGACGACACATAACTGGACGTCTGTAATGGGGCCTCTAGTTCCATTTGACCGCATCACTTGAATGCTAACGTGCAGTTAACACACTGAAAATTATGTTGTATTGTTGGCCCGTATGACGTTATTCTTGCTCATAACACGTCACTGTGGAGCAAAATTTGAAAGTTTTTAAATACTTCTTGCTTTTATTTCGTTAAAAAAACATCTTTTGGGGCTGTAATGGAGCTGAGTGAAATACTGAACCCTAGTCCTTTCAAATTAAACGAAGTTGTATTTTCTCTTCATGGCTCCTTAAAAACCATCGTGCACCAATACGAAAAGCTCTACAAATACATATCAAAGTTCACAACGGCGCAGTTTGCTTATTTTAGAGATAAGTCACTTCTGTACAGAAATAAAGAAATAAATTCTCGCTTGCAAGACAGCAAGCGGCAGCTTGTGAAAAACGAGATAAGCCAAAATGTGTTTCATGTTTATTTCTTGCATCAGTGAAGAAGTTACAAATTTCTAGAAGCCAACAAGGCCGATAGGACTATTTATATGAGTGAATGCGAATGTTTTATTTTAGACAACCGACAAAAGTTACAGGGGAGATGTTACAGAGTAAACATCGTAATGAACGCATAAAAACATCACAGAAGCGGTTGTCTTCGGGGGATGCCGAAAAGGCAAACGAATTATTTGGCAAAGCGACATCCCCCGAATGGATTTTGTAAACCTTTTCGCATTGGTACACAATGCTTTTTAAGCCCGTCGGTCGTGAATTAGAATGTGCCACAGGAAATATGATCAGGTGAGTGCCCGTTAAGACGAGTGTCTGCTCCCACCAGCCCGAGAGCCGCGCTATCAAGCGCGATTTTGAGGTCACGCCCCTACACCCTTCGCTCTCTAGCGCGCGCGCGAGCATCAGACGTATGTTCCCACCTACGGAAGCGACCAGCCGAACAATGAGAAACGGATAACCTTCGCCGGAAATGAAAAGAAAAAGAAGAGAGCGAATTGGCGGGCTCTGGCGGCGGCCCCGATCCCGCGCGCGGGCCTGCAGGCAAGCGACCCTTCTCGTCAAGAGTGATAAATGCGCGCGAGCAATACCGACGCGCGAGCTACACCACGGCGCAGCATTCCTCTCTCCGAGCAGCAGCGGCAGACAGACCGAGCGGCATGACTATTCCACCACCGCCGCAGGGGTCACCCTAATGGTTGCGCGGGGTTCGGCGTGGGTGCGGGCGGAGGCCAGTGCACCCACGCGCCCATCAATGCACGCCGGGGGAACAAAGGGCGACCATTGTCCCCCCCCCCCCCCCCCCCCCCCCCCCCCCCCCCCTCCATCTTTGAAACGGGGGAGCAACATCGCCACCGGTTGCCGAGTCGTCGCGCCGCTGTGGCGGGCGACGACGAATTGTGGACCACTAGCCTAGTTGCGCCGACGACCTACGAAGACACGACTGAGAGGACCCGTGCCAGACGCTCTGGCACGGAAAAAGAAAGATACGACGCTTCCACGTAAAGCCCCTCGATATCACATCGCCGAGGCCCAGATTTGCGACACTGACCCGCCGGAGAGTCTATTTACACGACATAGAAAGAGTCAAATCCCGCAGAAGGGTTCATTTTGTAAAAAAGCGTGGCTGCTCGAATGTCATCTAGTTGCACAACTTAGCTCTGTAGCGTGCCCCGCGTTTTGGACAATAGCCCCATATGCCCTCGAGAGATAATGATCGCGTAAAAAAAATTGCGGCGTACGGCCATTGCGAGCAAAGGGTCAAAAAGACAGAGGTCAGCAGCGGGGTCTTTGTTCCAGGACTACTTTGGGTCTTGCAGCCACCTCCGCACACGCAATCAGCCCAAAAGTGGATCTTGCGATCGGATCTGGTCAGTCTTCCACTGCTCAACCGACGTTCTGGGAAATGTATTCAAGTCGGGGTAGTATGGCGACCCTATCCCGAACCTGTTGACCGGCCTCTTGACCGTCTCTCAAGGACCATGATGCTACCGGGAATGACTGCATGCTCCGCGCAGACAGAAAATCGACCATCACGAACTACTGGTGGCTGTCGCCAAAAGAGAAGATATCAACTGACCGATCTTTCGACTAAGCAAGGTTTCATGCTGCCTTCATGGCCTCTTTAAATGGCATCGACAGGAAGGAAGATGTCTGCAAGGCGCTTAGCTTACGTCAAGGGCTGCGGTCGATCTCAAGTTTCCCTTACAGTCCATTACCCAACGTCCTAGCACCGTTACAGCCCGGACCCCCAAGGTGCGCTGCCCCGCACACGCAACTACTTTAAGCCATTCGATTTGGCAGCATACGCCAGCGGAAAACGCTTCTCGGTTCACGCCCAAGTGACGGCATCGCATTCGGCAGGGCAAGACGCTCAAGCTGTTCAACGCTCAAGACTAAGCAGCAGGGGGTCACAATTGGGCCCCTAATGCAGTCACAAGCGGGAGAGAAATCTCGAGGCCCTTCACGCAGTCTTCCCCTCTTAACTACAGGAATGTCGGCTAAAGAGATCTCCAGCGAAGCAGACAAAGCACGCAGAAAACGCACCCAAAAGAGGACGAAGCAAGTAAATAAAAAGGCAAGTAGGTAGAACAGAAGCCGCCTGCCGAAGTGTCTCGGGAGCAAGCAGCAGAAGCGCAACGCGCTCGGAGGCAGGGGAGGAGGAGGAGGGGCAGGCGGCAGCCGCACGGAGCGAGCTCCATTGCCGCCGCGGCGGCGGCGGCGGCAAGCCGGCAAGCGAGCCGAGTAGTCGCATTTGCCCCGAAGTCAATTATCGATTCTCCATCTGGCGATCCTCCTCGCTGGCCTAATGATGAGCGCGGCCGGAGCCCCGGGCTTTTTGGCGATCCGCCGCTGCAGCCTCTAACGACCACCGCGCTGTGCAACGGCCACGCCAGCCAATGGGCGCCGCCGCTAACGGGGCTCCTGGCTTGCCGGTGCGCGGAACGCGCTAGCCGCCACCGTAGTAACTGCACGCTTGCGGCACACACCGTTCTCGCCACTTCTCGCCGCGTTCACGCTAAAAGCGCGGCGGCGTGCGTCCGTGGTCGGCCGTCAATGTCGTACAGGCCAAATATCGGGCCAGCTACAGGTCCAGGCAGCGAGAAACACGCGCAGGTCAACCAATAGGCATTTCAAAGGCGAAGGGACAAAAAACGCGCTTTTCGACTTTGTTGTTCACGAAATACGAAATGAGATACCAGATAACAACAACGCGCAAAAAAGTCCCCCGGAGGCACCAATTATGAACGAAGTACGCATTGCCCTATCGCACACACAAAACGAAATGAGCCTGCAAGTACGAGTACTCTTCACGAGTAGCTACCACGCACAACGCGCTCGAACGCGCATCAGCAAAGAATGCCTCGACAACCTCAAACGGTGTCTCAAGCGATCAAGCGAAGTCGCCCAAATGTGCTGATACCAGCGCATACACGGGAGACAAAAAATAAAAGGAGAAAGGTAGCGAGTGTGTCCTTCGAGTAAGGGCAAATTATTAGTTAACTTAACGGGTTGCCTCCGCACCTGAGAGACCCTAGAAGAGGCGTAACGTACAGGCGCCGTCAAAAGTAATTGGAACACGGTCTCGTTAATTCAGACGTATTTCTTCTTCGGGAAACCGCCTGGCTGCATTCGTGTGCGTTTGAACGAGTCCTCCCTAATAGAGAAGGCTTCCTGTGAACCGGTAATGGCTGTCATAAAGCCAGTAAGGCAAGTATTTTGTGATATTCACAAATCCTTGTTCTAATTATTTATGACGGCACCCGTACGCCTGAACAAGCCCATAAGGGGCAAACGCTGCACTCATGACACTGCCGCGTAAAGCCAGCGTTTTTTTTTTATTTACCGAACTCCGTACCGAGCACTCACACACCAAGGCATCTGCGTGCGTGTGCAAGACACGAGTAATGAATGCCTAGCCAAACGTGGCGCGCATCCGCGAACGGCGGCGCCTCGCTGTTCTTCCAATCCTCCAGGAATCCACTGAGGGGGAACGGCCGACTAGGCTTCGAAGCAAGCTGGTAGGAACAGAATCGTTACAAAACAAAGACGAAACGGCGACGCTCCGACGCCTCAGGGTGTAGGAAGAAGAGGGTTGCTGGTGGACTCGAGGATCCCAGGGGAAGTAAACAAGAAGGGGGGGAGGGGGGGCGTTTTACCCCCTTCTGAATCGCTACTTTTGCTCCTATCAGTTGTGTAGGTTCCATGAGAAGCTTAAATAAGTAGAGGTGTTTCGTTTCGTGTTTTTCGTATTATTTTCCCCTTTTGATAGCCCCCCCCCCTCCCCTTTCAACTATAACGCACGAATTAAGACTGACCAACGTGCTCCTGATTATGAATCAAAGCGCCATTTATGACGCCAGTTTCAGCCGCTGAGAACCCGGGAGGAGGTGCGGGGGGAGAGACAAGCCCTGCCGGTGGCTTCAAAAGCATTCAATGTCACCTTTTTCGACCATCTATATATACCTCGTTTGCCCCCTGGGTAAGTTAAAGATTACCCGCGCCACTTTCAGCAGGTCTGAGACTGACCACAGGTGGAGGAGGCGGCGTGGCGAAGGGGGCCAAGAGATGCCACAAGCCCGTGAAAACGCCGATTTCGTGTTTGTGTATGCATGTCGCTGCGATGAACATACCAATTGGGAGTCCGCCATGCCGGGAGCTTGTGTGTGTCTCACACTAACTCCCCAGGCTTGTGTTCGACGTCAAGGAGCCGCAGTTTCCCGGCCTCTCAAAACTGCTGCCACAACAGCGATTTAAAATAGGTTCCAAGCGACGTTTGAAGCTCATAATCGCAGGCAGGCACCTTTTCTAGCTAACCACATCAGTTTTTAGAGCTCCAACTTTGGTGTGCGGACTCCCTAAAATATACAGGGCATTTTCCAACGCAATTTTTACTTCACAGTGCAGTCAAATTTGAGCGCCCATCCAGCCTTCACTCGCGCATTACTCGCACGTACGACCTGGTAAGAGAATAATCTCTGTTACTCGGGAAACCGCTCAAGCTACAGCGCCGGGGTACAAGGCAAGCCAGCGTGGACCGGCTGCCGTCGGCGCAAACCGCAACATAGCTGCGACGCGAATTATCCCGTCCACAGCGGCCAGACCCGGCGACTCATACGGGCTGACGGCCTCGGCCGGCCCCTCGCTGTTGTTTATACAACGATTCCGGCCACCGACAGACGCTAACGAAGCCGCGCGGATGGATCGGCATTTCCATAATGTCCCCGAGCCGAATCGGCGAACGCGGAAGCCGCCAGAGATATGGAAACTACACGCGGTGCTACATCTTACGGCGCCTAAACGTTCATCATCGCGATTACTGGAGCAGCACGCTAAAGTTATCATTCCTGCTGGGGTTGATGGGGAACGGCCATGCACAAATTACGATATGTTACAGTTACGTTCATTTTTTTAGACCTCCGTCAACGCTTCTGCAACCTGCGCCATGTAAAAAGTAGCGAACGCCGACTAACTTCACTGCGTTAATTAGTTGTGAAGCCTCCAACACTTTCCGTTGTCTCCCCCCCCCCCCCTCCCCCAAATATATATATGAGAGAGATAGAGAGACTGAGAGAAAACCCTTATTATAATGAAACCGCTTAATTCAATATGTCCCTTTATGCGAAGTCTCCACTACATGGAACATTGAAAGTGTTTCATGCTGCCCACTGAAGCTAATCATGTGCGCCTTTAACAAATTATCGCACATAACGAAGCCATCCAGCTGACCGGTGACTTTGTTATAACGAAAGTTTCTTGCGCACGTGCACACGCACGTGCACGTGCACGTGCACACACACACACACACACACACACACACACACACACACACACACACACACACACACACACACAAAGTACATGTTCATTAACTAGAACCGCCAACTTTTCTGCACTAAAAATTCGCTAATTACAAGCGCGTTCACATCGAGCAAACTTTTGGGCACCTTCACCAATCGAAATACCGTAAAAAGTGCATTTGTTTAACTGTCCTCGACTTCTTTTTTTAGAACTCCATGGCCAGATGAAATAAGTCACCCCGTAACAGGGCTAGGCAAAGATGCTTCAAAATGTGCTCTGGAATGCAAACATCGCGATGCATGCGTTTGGTGCCTAAAATACACATACTAATATACATTTAAGTTTGACGTAACGGAATATTTCATAGATACTTTTGCAAGCACAGAAAAGTATTCCGGAATACAGATAGAAGACACAGATACTGAAATACTTTTTTATCGCCGGAACTTCAAGTGATAAGATACATTTTTATGAAGCGTTATGCATTTCAAAACCAATACACGCACAAAACTGGATCTCTAATACAACTGAATCTTGGACAGAATTACATAACTTCCCTCGCCACACGAGAAAATACTAGTTGTACTTAAGCCAGAGCAGCTTTTCAAACAAGCTGCCTTCCAGACAACGTCGATGTGGCCTGAGCACGAGGCTCTCTACTGCTGCAGAAGAGCACAAGGTTGTGCTTTAATGAACAAACGCCGCATTCGTGGACGGGAAGTACAGCAGCATGGCGAATTTCTTTCTCGGGTTGTCGAGGCATCGAAAGACTCCCGCTCGAACCTCCGCCTGATCTGACCATCCTGATGTCGGGAAGACTTCATCTGCAAAGTCGTAGAAGCCGTGGTTCATCGTAGCTGATGACACCTCGCCGCACGAGTCCTTACGGTGCGGTCCATAAGTTTCTGCTGCCAGCGAGAGCAAGCTTTCGAAATCTGAAACTCTCGCAACTTCGTTTGAGGTCCACCGCATGTTAAGTATGGGTGCGATCACGATGCAGCTACTGCCTCTTCATTTTATACCCGAGCCCAGAAAACCACTCATGGAAACCCAAATCCCTCGCTTTGCTTTCTGTGACTGCCCCAACCAAGAGGAGCCAGAACACACACATGTGCTTTGTGGTGGCAAATATCTACCAAGCTGCCTCATCGGCGCTGCGCCCGGCATTTCAAGCAACACTGCCGTCCACAGAAGGAAGTAAGGAGATGTAAAAGGAGATGAGAGGGGGGGACAGGAAAGCAGGCTGTATGACTCCAACAGAACAAGAAAGCGGACGTCTTCTGCGCCACAAAAATACATCTAACGAGATACTCATATCTGCCCGATTATTGCGATATACTCGATACACCGTAAAAGTATTTCACTACTGAGATATGAAATCGAGTACAGACAAAAGTATCTCTTTGATACCATCGCGACACTGCCCAGTCCTGCCCGTAAGCACAGTGGATTAGGTCGGCCGTGCGTAGAGAGACGAGCATGATGCGTGTCGAACAAGGGAAGGCCAGAACGAGCGGTGGAAGAGGAGGCCAACCGGATGGACGTCCCCCGTTGCATCGGAAGAGGACCGCGCTCGCCGTTTGACTGCAGACGGCACCGCTGGCGTCCCTTCCTATACTTTCCAGGGGCAAACCGCTTTCGTCGCTCGGCGCCGCCTACGTCCCCCCGAAGCGTAGTCAGCGCGCCAGTTCGCCGCATTTGTAACTTCCTGCCTCGTAAATTGTAACCGAACACCGAGACGACGGCGGCGAGAGGCCGCGCTACCCGCGCCAAGGGATCGGCGTGACGCACACTGCTTCGTCGGCCGGGGCTCGCTCGTTCCGGAAACATTCGTCGTCTCGCAGCTAAGCGGCGGCGAAAGCCGAAATTACTCAACGGCGAACTCAAACGCTCAAGTGTGGAGACGACATAGCGTGTTTCGCAACAGCAATAGCGGCTACCGTCCTAACGAAGCTAACAGTGGCTTCGCTGCCGAAAATATTTTGACGATCAATAAATCCCCCCCCCCCCCCCCCCCCCGCGAGCTAACTTTGCTGCAATCTAAGCGAAAGCCGATCGACCGGAAAACAGTTCAAGTGGTGAGTCGCGAAATACGCGCCACGCACGTAGCCGCTGTCGTTACGCTTAAATTAATACCGCGTGAGCAATAAATGGGGCACGTCGGCGAAAACTGACGCCGTCGATCGCGGACGGTGAACGATAGCAGACGTGCAGAGAGCGGTTGCGTCAACCCAGCACCGCTGCCACCCTCGTTGCTCGAGCAGAAGCATCCCTTCACCGCTTGCACGGATTGTAAAACGGCGTGTGCAGCTACTGCAGAGCCGAGTGGGCGGCAAAAGAGAACGCAACGAGAATGGCGGCGACCAAATGTCGATGCTGGCAGAGAACAAAAGAAGCGACAGGCAGCCACTGCTAAAGCGAGCACACGCGAGCACTGAGGCGGTTAGAAGGGCGCTAAGCACGCGGTTGCCACGGCGTGCGACGGGCGTGCGAGAAATGCCGGGCGGCGGGCTTCGAAAGTCGGAGCAAGGCATACGCATACTCGAGAAGGAGAGCGAATTGGTGGCCCTAAAGATTCCCCAAACGAGCTTCCATTAATTGTTTGTCTACATTCCCACACATTCCGTGCCCAACTTTCCTAGTGGGTTAGACAGCGACGACCCGGCACTGAGGAAATAATTTGGGAGCACCCAATCGCGGTCAACTGCAGGTGAAAGACGACGACAGCAAGTGTGGTGGTGGTTGAAATCTTGTCAAGGTCCATCACAGGCTCCAGTAAAGACTGCAGTACTGGCGATAGTGTTGAGCGTACCCTACTGAGCGACGGTGATCTCCCACCGACAACGCAAAGCGTACAGCTAGAGAGTGCAAAAGCAAAACTACAGAACAGAACCATATTACGGCAAACAACAACAGCAACAAAAAAAAAACAAGTCGGGTTCAGACGCTGGGAAATTGTGGCAGGCAAAACCGAAAGCAACCACCAAACCCCAAAACTATCCCAATTACACGTTACCCTGGAAGCAGGGAACAGCGGACACTGCGACTTGGTAACGCAGGGTGCGTTATGCGCTTGTAATTTTCTTGTTCAATGCCATTTTGAAGCGGGCGAGTGTATAAAAAAAAATCTGACGCGGCACATGAATAATGCGCCTCGGTAGAGTTGACTTGCGAAGACAACAACCATTTCGAACGCTTATTGAAGGTCCTGCTTATTTTGGGTTTCAGTAACCAAAACTGCAAGAAAACTTCTTTTTGACAAGCTCGTCGTGTAGCTGGATAAAGTTTGTTGGTCGCGCTGTTCCAGAAGCGCAGTCAATCAAGGTCACCAATGAACGCTTCTCTTCACGCTCAATAGGCGAGAAAACGAGCTACGACATTGGTACCGTCAAGGCACAAATTCGTTCGCTTACCGCACGCTTTCTGCCACCCGCGCGCAGAAAGCAAAACCGAAAAAAGGGCCGCAACAACTTCTTTCGCGTCCACGGGATCGGAAGAGAGGAACTCGTGGTCTCGCTTCCCTCTCTATTATTACGCCCCGTGGACGGCCGTCCCTGGCCCATAATGCAATCTCCGAGCGGCCTCCGCTGCTGCTGGGGGGCCAATAAATTCAGGCAAGCCCGTTCACCGCACGCGGATAAATCAATGGGCGGGAGGGGGGTGCGGAGGCCACGCTGGTCTCGCACCACACGCGGCTTTCCTTCGCTTCCGACAGGCGCTCCCGGAGAGCAAACAGATCGGAGCCGCGGCCACCAGTGCCGAGGATCGTGGCCGCAGCAGCGCCGGATAACTTCCGAGCCCGGCCCCGAGCCACCCAGCGCGCGCACGTCGCGCGTGCGTGAGTGCTACGTGCATTGATTTGAAAGCGACCGGCACGGAAGAGGGGCGCAGGCAACGGACTCGCTGTGCGCGTAACTCGGGCGATTGCACTGGGCCTGGATGGAAGTGGAGCGGGAACGGAACAGCTTTTTGGGGTCACAATGGGTGCGCTTTGGTGCCCTTTCGTTGAAGGCACACAGTAAATCTTCGTTACAACGAAATCGCATTGTTGGAAGTACTGCTTTTCATTGCCTCATCGCAATGTATAGAATGCAAACCATATCCGCTTTTAACGAAGAATCGCTTATAACGAAGTCAGTTTTCTGTTTTCATGGCTTCGTTGTGACGATGGATTACTGCACTTAGCAGGACTCTGGTGTGAGATAGTTGGTTCACGTTCGTGTACTTCCCAGAGTGAGGCTAACACTCCCTCGCTCGCATTGTTTAGTCGGCTGCAAAACACACCACATAAATCACAGACGGGGCGAAATTAACTTCCAGTGCGTAAAAATTACGGCTGAAATGAGAGCGACGCATACACGAACCGAAAGATCACAGGAAAATTACTCCTGAACGAAACAGGGGGGCCCAACCGCACACGTAATGACGGGAAGCGCACAGCGACGACGTCAGTGCAAAACCTTGTCCGCTGCAAAGCGTGAAGTCACCGGTCGTAAGAGCGTCGTCACCTGCTCGTCGAGTGAGGCTCGCTCGGCACAACGCTCGCAGGTGTTGCCACCCGCTCACCCTTGGGAGGGAGAGACAGGTGACGCCAGTGAGCGCCGGGCGTAAGCCAGCGCTTCCGGTGTGGCACTCGCACCGATGTCAGCGGAGGCTGCTTGGGCCCGAAGCGCGACAAGGCGCCCTATTAAAAAATAATCGCCGGTATGAACCTAAACGCTGGTCGGACGAAACAGCAACAGTGTCAAACAGAATACAGAACCCCTTTGCACCCACGGCTGCAGTGTAACCTGGAACGCCGGTTTCTACAACCTTGAGCAAATCACAACCTTCACCTTTTCGTCTTATAACGTGCCGACACAACCCTTACAAACGTATTTAGGGGAAAATGTACCTTTTTTTTATAAGCGCGTCCTGTGCAAATGCTTCCAAGCGCTCGCTTCCAAGCGTCGAACTCAAAAGTGAGCTAGCTGCTCCTATTGAATTGCACGAACCAGTACGCAAGCACCTGACCGCTCGCGTCAAACAAAAGCGCCTTTTCGACCGAGCATTTCAAGCTGGAATTGCCCGTTTGATTACTGCTCTCCATGCTGCTAAATTATTTTGCCAACAGCCATTGTTAAGGGCAATAAACCCGGGCCACACCGGACGGGAATCAGGCAACCCACGAGGCTTGCGCTAAGCGTGCTTGCCTTTTCGCGGACAACGGCTCGGAGAACGTAACGCACTGAAAGGCGAATTACTATGAAGCGCGAAACTAAACTCTTCGTATTGTCTCGCCCGCACGAGCGAATCACTCCAAATGCGGTCGTTACACGGGCCATAAGTCTACTTTAATTGAATACGGCCTGTCAGGCACAAACAAAAGTTAATTGCCTACTTCTTTCTTGTTTTGTTTGCATTACAGCGAAGACACGCGCTGCTGAGCAAAATGAGCATACAACAAGGCAGCAACAATTGCGCTATTTTTATTCGCCTTATTCCCCTTTCAGAAAGGCGTAAAGGCACGACGAAACCAACTCTCACGCGCGCGAGAGCATTTGACGAGCGTGAAGAGGGATCTATTTTTTTCTTCCGACCGGTCCGCGTCGACGAAAAGCAAAAAAAAAAAAAAAAAAAGGGGGGGGAGGGGCATCATTAACAGCAGTGTACACGCCGCCTAGCTGTCACACAACGGCCAGGAAGCGCTCTGTCGAAAGCTATTAGGGAACGGTTCCCCCTTCGCAAGCTCGTGCGAATCGTGCAGGAAACGAACCAACATAACGGGTTGAACTGCCCAACGAATCCTGCTATACGATGGTCCGCATGTCATTTGTCTCAAATGGGGGGTTTCGAATGCCATTCGGAATCCGCCGTGCTCCACTACGATTTCGATGGCATTTGAAAGCTTTAACAATCGCTCGCCGTGCTGCGAGGCGCTGCTGCTGTCGAGTTGTTTTTACGCAGTAATGCCACAATCAAATTTAGCAGCAGTCTTTGGCATAAAGTGGTATCAAATTATAAATATCGCAAGCTTTGACACTGTTTTTGCCTAATTATGAATCGCAATCGAGGTTTTTTCGTGCTGTCTGGCAACGCTGGTTTGCGGCTTGCTCGATCCGGATTTCCCGTCGATCAACCGTTTAAAAGGGAACGGCAAAGTATATTTATCTATATCTATCGCACTAGTGCTGGTATGGAATCATTGCATCTTGATATCATGATTTAAGTGAATGAGAAGTAAACAGAGTCCCACAATTAAGAATATTTTGTACGTTTTAAGTACGCCAGTAATGTATTTGTTTATGCTGACTTGGAACGCTGGGCGCGATAGTGCTAGAAATGGCATTTGAGCGGCACACATGTCTCTCTGGGGTGCTCATTTGGCCTTAATGTCATTTGAGTCGAATGGCATTTCAAAACCCAGTGAAGCAGCACAACTTCGGATCTGAGTCAAATGACATTCGGACGCTAGTGTAGCAGGGGTACAACAATGACAGTAGCAAACAGGCTCGAAAGCTAGTGACCGCAGCCCAAGCTTTCAGGCCGGAACGCCGACGGAGCATCTAGCAGTCGCAAATTGACTCGTAGGCTTCGTGACCGCAGCACAAGCTCCCAGCGGGAGCTACTGGCCGGAGCAAACAATAGCGATTGGAGAAGTGAGAAGGCGTTGAAAAAAAAGAAAAAAAGAGAGAGAGAGAGAGAGAAGAACACAACAACGCCTACGTAAGTGCGTCTTGCAGTAGGACAATAATAAAGACAAGCAGCGAAAACGTCGCGAAGTCGGGGTCGCATGGGAGAGTTTTTTTTTCGGCCGAGAACGTTAACGGACCATCCGTCATAACAGTACTCCCCTCACGAGACAAGGGGCCGCGGATACACACACGCTGACAGCCGACCATTGTGTTCAAAACACTCGGTTCGCGCTATTCGAGCAACGTCGCGTGGCTGCTAGCTCGGGCTATGATATTCCCCCAAGGTTCAACTAATACGGAACACAAAGAGGCGAGGCCTCACCCCTTGTACAGAGCTTATAAACACCGAATGACAAGCTAAACGCTCTGGCGCTAGAGGCACTGTAACAGGGGAGACAAGACCTTTAAAACGTTCCGATCGTTCGTCGCTTCAAACGCTGCTCATGACCAAAACATTGCAGCCGTAACGGGTTAGAACCGAAAACTACTCGGAGAAGGTTGAAATGCACGAGAAAGCACGCCCTACACGTTCTGGCATACTTGAGCGAAGAACGTCGTCAAGCAGAGAACTAACAAACACATTTCTGTACAATATTAAGGCAATGCCGGCTCGTGCGAGGATCGTTCACGCGTCGCGCATGAATGAGCGTCGTGGGAAGCTTGTCTACACTGGACCAAAGCTATCCGCGACGAGGAAATCGACTACGAGATCCGACCAACGGGACAAGCGACCGTGCCTTTCAGAATCTCAAGCAATCCGTTATAAAACCAAGTACAGAGCCGGCCGTAGCGAACAAAGATGAGTACACCGTCACAAAGCCCGAGCGCCTCGCCTCCTCCTCGCGTCGCCAGAGGCGCGCTTCGAGCGGCCGGCGCACGTGGTCTCGCGAACTCCGCAGCGCTCACCTGGTAGTGCACCATCTGATGGGGGTTGTGGTGATGCGACTGCTGCTGCTGGCTCTGATGGTGGTGGTGGTGGTGGCCATTGGTGGTGGCGGCAGCGTGGTGGTGTTGGTGGAACGCGGTGGGCGCCATCAGCTGGTGCAGCTGCGTGCCGCCGGAGTCGAGAAAGCCCATGGATCCCTGGCCGCTCTCGTAGGGGAACATGACAGCGGTGATCGCGCCGCACTCGCGCAAGCCACAACATCAAGCGGGGACGACGACGACCAGAATCACCGCACCTGGCCGCCGACGTCGAGACGCGGCCATCGCAGCCCGGCAAGAGGAGGGAAGACGACACCACGCGCGGACGGGCGCTCCCCACTTCCGACGAAGAACCGCAGCGATGTACGCACACCACACGACGGTGACAACCAGCAAACTGCCACCGACTTGGCGAAACGCGCCACCCAGGCCGCGAAGAAAGGAACCAACGAGGGGAGCAGAGGGAGACGACGCCGCACAACTACCGCTCGGCCGCCGCCAGTGCTGCGTGTTTGGCAGCGTGTGTCGCGCCGCTCCTCGCTCGTTCGGCGGCCGCCGCCGCTGCCTCCGGAGCGTCAGTGGCGAGGAGGACGAGCGGCAGCGCTCCATCGGACGGGAAACAAAGAAAACGGGGGGCGGCTGCTGCCGCTGCTTAGCCACTCCACCGGCACCCAGGGGAGGAGGAGGAGGAGACCGGGGAATCACGAGAAGCGCGGAGAGAGAGGGGAGATCGCGGAGGGGCGCGACAGCGCCGGCAGAGCGTGCGCTCTCTTTCAAAGAGCGCTGCTGGGATGAGAGCGCGGGGGAACATCGCGGGGAGGAAGTAGAGAGAGAGAGCGCGCCGTGAGGCGGCAAAATAAAAGGAAGACCGAAATTCGAATGGGGGGAAGCGGGGGGCAGCTAGTGGCAGCAGAGCGAAGGGGCAGAACGACCAAACGTAACGCGCGGGGCAAAGGTAAAAGCACCAAAAAGGCGGCTCTAGAATCCATGGCTCTAGAGACCGACGCGGCAGCGGCAAAGAGGAGAGGGCGAGAGACGAAAATCCGACAGACGAGAGGAAAAGGCCAACTAAAGCCGGCAGAGAAGCCACGCGCGAAGCCTCTCCCGTTCGCCCCGCTTTTGCACCTTATTTTTAAAACGCGCCTTTTGCCGTTGCTCTCATTTCCCCCCCGCTTTTTCTCTTTTCCCCGGCATCCTCGCACCGACCGAACACAGTCGCGCAGAGTGTCCCGTGCACCCTGCCTTCGGCAGACGTATTCTCCTAGAGAGGATATGACCCAACCAGAGCGAGAGAGAGAGATAGTGAAAGGAAAGAAGAATAAAAACAGGCATGAAAAACGCGACTCTGCCTCTTCCCTAACATCATCGGAAAAAAAGAAGAAGCGAACATCGCACGACGGGAAAAAAAGAAAAGGAGCCGACGCGAGAAGTGGAGGAAACAGCAATATATCGACGACGAGAAGACGGCGCCAGGGATTCTCAGCGTCCCCAAGGCTCCCCAGAAAAAGCTCCGAGAAGGGAACGAAACAAACAGAACCGTACCAAGAGGAGGAAGCACAAAAAAGAAAGAAAGAAAACAAGTACGCGAGCAAGCCACGGCTGCGCTCGCGTTAGGACGACGGCGTCGAAGACACAGAAGAGGCAACGAGAAAACGGGGACGAAGAAGCTCCAACCACCGTTGCCGCCGTCATCATCATCGTCATTTTCCGTCCCTTCTTCGCTGCCGCATTTTCCGCGGCAATGAACCGGATCGCTGGCGCTGCCGCGCCACGAACCGAAACACGCGAGCAGGCCAGCAAATAGGGAGACGAGAAAAAAGAGCTGCCAGAGAAGGCAGCGACAGCGCAGCGGCGCGTAATTGTCTTTCGCTGCGGCGATCGCGCAAAGCATCGGCGTTCGGCGCGTGTGTAGAGCACCATAATACGAGCGGTACCCCTCTCGTTTTCGTTCGCCCCACCGGCCTTTTTTCTCACTTCGTCTTAAAATATAGCCACAAGAGCCAAGCTCGCAGCTGGTTATGCGCGTCTCTCGGATAAGAAAAGGAACGCTGAACAACGATGAGGGAACGGACGAAATTACGGAGCGAAAAGCGGCGGCTGTGGCTGCCGCACGCGTCGTCACTCAAGATATACAGGAGATGATGCACCAGTAGCCTGTTTGTAACGAATGAAACGAATGAGATTATTATTTAGCCGTCAGAACATGGAATCTCTGCGGTAAATGACAGTCCACAAAGACCTTTCCCGGTCAGAGAGAAAGAGAACGATCTTAATGAGGTCTGGCGATGCCAGCCCAGAAAAGATGACCAGCTTGCTACTCCACATCTACGTGGTGACAAGGACGATGAAGATTGTGGTGATGTTGGAGTTGGTGCCCACCGATGCGTTCAGTCATTTACCGTGTCTGGTCAATAACTGCGTTTCGCAGGTACGCGATCAGAGAGCTTTAGGGAACAAATACAGCATAGAATGCGCGCCCCAGGCTGCGAACGATCCCTAATTTTCCGTTAAGGTATGGTTAGCCGCTGTCCAGATGGCGACACAAAGAAATTGGCGAGGTCGAATCGACCATTCTGCCCTTAGGATCAGACAGTGAGAACGTGTTCAAATGCGTCCTAAGGCACATTCCAAATTTCTACCATGCCGAAACGTCTCTCTCTCTCTCTCTCCCTCCCCCCCCCCCCCTCACTCGATTTTCGATTTAAACCCCTTCCCCTTCCCCACTCTCTCAAACAGTGAGCCCTCAGCGAGAGAAAATGGCGACTGAATCAGCGGGAGTCCTGGCCGGTGAGGCAGGGCTGCAGGAGGTCCTGAACGGTGAGCTGGGCTAGCGGGAGTCCTTAATGCTGGGCTAGGGGGGAATACTGGTCGGTGAGCTATAGGCTAGCGGAAGCCCGGAGACTGGGTCAGTCTTTAGAGTCTTGTCAGGGAAATTGTTAAATTTTTAGGCAAGACAAAAACCAAGCCTAAAGCCACAGAAACAAGAGGAACTAATACAGCAATGCGGAAAAGACGGTCAATTGCAGCCCACCGCACCATCAAAACGAATTAAGACTGCCACACTTTTCTGGTCAGCTGGCGATGCCGCCAAAAAAAGAACATCGACAACAGAAAGTATGGAATTTGTAATACAGAACAGTGTAACGCATTAAATTGCAACACGCCTGTGTTATACTTCATTGGAAGAAACGGCAAGCTTCCTATAATCCTATAAAAAGCTAGCCGAGTTGATTTATTAAGTGGATTTACTGGCAACCACCAAGCTGCTTTTAGTTTCGTACGCCGAGACTGCGCTGTTGCGGGCGATTTCCTCCCACACGTTAGGACGACTATGATGAAGACAGATATTCGCTGGCAAGCAGAAAACAATGCCGGTTTTCAC
Organism: Haemaphysalis longicornis; assembly: GCF_048455015.1. Taxonomy (NCBI): domain Eukaryota; kingdom Metazoa; phylum Arthropoda; class Arachnida; order Ixodida; family Ixodidae; genus Haemaphysalis; species Haemaphysalis longicornis. The sequence continues at coordinate 42,069,080 of NW_027526361.1, read as the reverse complement.
ACTGTGTTTCGGGCTGAGGTATTGTAAATATACCATCTCGGCGTCTGGCATCATCACAAGTTCGTTGCGTCCTAGCTTCAAGCTTCCCCTCGCGATAGCGCATTCATATTCCGGAGGTATAGACACCACTGCGTCATACGAACGCGAGCGAAGGCGCGTAGGTCGTCTACAAGCCCCATCGCCAGGGCGCGATGATCTATCTCTCCTTTGATAACGACTCGGTGCCTTCCGCCCCCTCCTCGTTCGCAAGTACAAAGCCCCGCCTCAGCTCACGCACTTAACAAATCTTCGCCCCGCACGGACTAAATCACACGCCCAAAGGAAGTCGCGAGGACGGCCGGGCGATGCGTCCATGGTTTTAGGGCAGTGGCCATTAAAAACGCCCAGCTCTTTTAAGCGAATGCAAACGAGCGTCGCTGATCGCGGCTGGAAAAAAAAAAAAAAAAAAAAAAAAGAACGAAGCTCTTCTCCGGACACCGCCGAACTCCCCCACACGTGCCGCCCACGGATGCTGAGCACCATCAGACAACGAGGTCGCAGAGACGTCCGTTTTCCAGAAAGTGGTACTGGGTGATAAGCGAACTCGCTGGCATAATACGACAGCTACGACGGCAGAGATATAGCTGCAGGGATGAGATGATATTAGGAAATGCGGGTCAAATAACCGATTCGCCGAACAAAAATGAAACAAATGGCACAAGCTGACAGGGCCGGCCCCCTAGCATGCAAAGCTGTAGTAGGCGACGCAGTAAGTCACTGTTGTTGGGTGTCATGCTGAAACGGCACCCCCAAAGTTATGCGTTCGGAGGACTTCTCGTTTTTCTGTACTGTTCTGAAAGGGCGTGCACAACGCTTCGCGAGCACCTTCCAAGCGAAAGGCACGTTGAGCGGGTCTGTCTTAAATCAGCGAGACCCGAGCCCCTTATTTCCCATTTTGATTCGATATATACAGGACTGAAAAACGAACAGTACCATTTTCGTTTCTTCCGCTGAACAACAAATCATTACTAAAGGTTGTGTAATTAAACCACGACTTGAGATAGCTTTCCAGGAGCGCCATTACATTTGGCGCGCACAATAAAAAGATTAGACAAAACCGAGCGGGCACCACTTACTTCGCAAGACCAGTTGGAACGTCCTCAAAAAGCCAACTGCTTACTCGCGATTTTTTTTAAACTAAATTTCCACGCCAGCGACTCGCATGACGGAGCTTGCCACGCCGAAGTCCCGAAGTCCGTTCAAATAGACGGATGGACTCGGGCAACCAGATTTCTGATACCTCCCACCCTTGCCACTTGCTGGATGGCTCCGAGACGGCTCCTCTCTATACACCTTCCGTTCGCGAGAAGTACTCTCTGCGAGAGTGTCCAATAAAAATCCCTTCATAACGGCGCAAAAAGGAGGGGAAACCGACAAGGTCCGCAAACGCATCGCGTCGTATCGCATCGCATCGCAGGGCGGCATCCGACGCGTCGCACAGGCCCTTCTCGAGCTGATCCCGTTACAAACAAGCGGCGTCTCCTCCCGAGATACGCCCACTGCAGGCAATGCGCACTCGATGCTGGCACCGAACGACCGCCACCGTTGCTGCGGTCACGCGAAACACGTGGGCGGCCGATTCGGGCTCTTCTTCCACTGCGGAGGACATCGCCGTTGCTTCCGCAATGGGGGAAAAGAAGTGTCAGGGCGGCGGCGGCGGCGGCGACGATTTCCGGCCACGATTAGGACATGCCTCCTCGCAACGGTCGGGCTTCGCACGCGGGCTTTTAGGGCTTCTTGCGCATATTGCGAGTGGGCGATGCGGCTCGGACTCAATCTTCGTGGTATGTCGTCGGTGTCTCTGTGAACGACAACGGGGCCGGCGGACGCGCTTCGCGATGCGCGAAGAAACCGGCAGCGAGCGCTAAAGGAGAGACAAGACGACTGGCACCAGCCAGTCCGTTTGAAGGTTGCTTCAACCCCAGGCTGTCTTCCCTCCCGTCACTCATATAACCGAAGCTGAACCAATTTCGAGAGGCATCACGACACACCAGGGAAACCGATTGATTTTTCATTCAGGAAATCCGGCAAGATTAATTTCTTAAAAGCACGACGACTTAGCGGCCACTAAGCCCAGAGGCCGCCTCGTACGGCGAAACTTGTGGCGATGCTGTGGAGACCCTCTTGAGACCCTTTTGGAACAAGAACCAGGCTGCAAGCAACCAAATATCAAATGGTCTGTCGGAGTGACAGGACTAAAAAAAATCGGCTGTTCGATGTGGCACAACGGAGGAGCGACTGTTTATGTGTGGCGGTGCGAACTGTGCACCGCTGCCGCATCCGCCCAATTTACGCACCGACGCCTTTCTTTCGACACTCCTGTAGGCAACCTCTCTTTCCCTCCCTCTCTCTCTGAAGGACAGTTGCAAGTTAGGCGAGTTGGTAGATGTTCATACCTAATCACAGCGCGAAAGACGGGACAGATAGAAGAATAACCACAGGACAACGCCTGTCCTGTGGTTATTGTATGAACTCTCTCTCTCTCTCTCTCTCTCTCTCTCTCTCTGTGTGTGTGTGTGTGTGTGTTAGCACAACATCTATTTGCCTTATTTCATTTTTTTTTTTAATTTCCCGCTCCCCTCTTCAGCTGTGCAGTCAGTGAGGAGGCCGCACTAAGCGCATCACGTGCCCAGCGGCGCGCCACGTATACTACTAGCCCAGAGGTCAAAAACCTCCATCATTTCCGCAACTCGTGCCACATAGACCTCGCAGCAGCACGCAGACATAAACGACTCCACCCCCTCAGCAGCCCCCCCCCCCCCCCCTTTTTTTTTACTGCCGTGCCAGCATGACATGTTTACATGTTTCTGCGATCAATGCAGCGTGCACCAATTAAGCGCTGCGACGCACTTTTATATTCTCACCAGTGCTTGCTTTTTTGTGTGTGTACGTGGTGTCCGCGTATACGCGCATGTTTGGTGATGCGGGCTCAACACATAAGCGTGCAGCAGAGCTAGGGACGCATGCCAACCCTCACGACGCAATACAGCAGGAAAAAAAAAAAAAAGGCAATCATAGGACGCCGCAAAAGAATGCTCATTTTTTACTCCGCTTAAAAACTGAAAATTACTGCCAGCACAAAAAATACCCGAGTCTAGTGACGTGCAGAGAAAAAAAAAGGCAGCGAAAGAGACGGCAGTACGGGCGATAATTCGTGGCGAGAGGTTTAGCGACGAGAAGCTACGGCATAAACGTACACATACATTCACACACACACACACACACACACACACACACACACACACACACACACACACACACACACACACACACACACACACACACACACACACACACACACACACACACACACACACACAAAAGAGAAAGGCAGGCGCCTAACAGTCTATACGTCAGTGGCGACTGCCGTGCGCGGATTGCACTTTCCTGCTAAACGCACCTGGCGCGAATTTGCGGCTAGACCGAACCCTACAGGCGACAGGGCAGAGTGCGTGCGTGCCGGCGTGAAGTGCGTGCCGCCCAGCAGCGGCCGACTACTACCTCGATCCCCCACGCCCCTCCGTCCGCGGAAGCGGCGAAAAAGCGAGCGGGGCGAAATTCAGCGCCGCGCCGCATCGCGAGGAGGTCAATCCCTGGCGAGCTCTCGGCGTGGAGAGTTTGTACGGCGGTGCTTTACTCCGCGCCAGGCCGCCGCCGCCCACGAAATCACGCTTTCTCATTGAAAAATATCGAATCACGACGCGGCGGCACACTGGGCGTATACGCGCACGCACACAAAAGCCCCTCCGCGAGGAGCGTGCCCGCATGGAAATTAGGGGGGAGCCCTCGCGCTCATCTCTCTCACGAGGCTGTTCAATACGAGAGAGAGGCTTCGCTATTTATATCGGCCAGGGGGGGACGACGACGCTTTGGGGCCCGAACGCGGCGGAATTAAATAAAGCGAGGGCGGGAGACTGACTGCACGGGGGGAGGAGGAGGAAAGCGGGAAAACAAGGACCCCGCGAAGGGACGACGCAAAGCGATGCCGGGGTGGCTATCCCGGCTACAAAGCACGCCATCAAAGTTAGAACGAAGAAGAAAAAGGAGAGTTCAGACGAGGCAAGTTTGTAACTGCAACGAACACGGGTGGTGGAAGAACGAGGAAGTGTGCGCGGAAATTGCCGGATTCGCCGCGGTGGTGGTGATGGCGGCCGCCCGATTAGGGGACGCTCCCCCACACGGGGGCGAACAATGGGGCGAAACCGCGCCTGGATGCCCGACCGAAACGAGGGACAGAGGCGAAGCGGCTTTGTTGCTCCGCTCCCATCCGAACGCCGGTCGACACTGCAGCAGCAGCGAGTGCACTCACTCACTCCTGAGCGGAGATAACCTTTACGCGGGGGCCACCTGTCCCCCCCGTGGGGGGAAGGGGGGAGAAGAGGCCGGTGGCGCGTGCACCGGCTCTCCTTTGAGGCACGCGAGTCGTCAGCGCGCGACAAGATCTTTCAATGCGCGCGCGTCGGTCACAAGAGTGCATAGTGCGGTAGCTGCAGTCGACACGACCTGCACCAGTTCGCCGTTCGAAGTGCGGGGAGGCCGTACACCCCGAGCACGTGACCTGCGAGTGCCGATCGCACGCAATGCCAATTTCGCCCATGTTACGGGAGAATGGAGAGGCTCGAGAGTCAACAACAAGATCGGAGAAGCGAGAGTCTCTGCTTCGCCAAGTTCATTCGTGATGGAGGAATTATAAAAAGCGTGAAAACGACTCGCATTAGAGCGACACGAACTGCATCGGCCGTCGTGGTGTTGCTGCTTATCCGTAGCGGCACCGTTTTTTTTTCTTCCACGCCCCTTTCCAAGTTTTTACATTCCCGTACCGAGCGTTGTCCGGAACTTTTGTGGTAGGAAGGCCCTACCACGGTGGGCAACCATAGCATGCATGTTAAAGCGAAGCTTTTGTGTTCTCCCTGATGCGTCTCGCCAATACGCCCTGCAGGAAAGCCAACTTTCTCTGACCATGGTGATGAATGATCGATCGTAGGTGAAGAGAAAGAAAAAAAAAAACGCTTCAGTGGCCGGAATCGAACTTGGGTACCTCGCGTTATGAAGCCAGAGCCTGTCCGATTGCTCCACCTCAACATTTCGATTGCTCCATTTCCACACACACACACACACACACACATAAAAACCAAGAGATATCGCGAAAACATGAGTGCCTTCCAGCGAGCTGAACCTGTCCAATAAAGCTAGCTACGACACCTAAAGCGAAGGACGGACCTCGTGTGAAGAAGCGAACGGCGCGTTTTAGATTTAGCTAAACGTTGGAATAGCTGTCTGGAACCGGTCGTCGGTATGCAGTGATCTAACGCCGTTGCCGATTAAGCTTAGCGCCGCCACGATACAACTGTCATTCTTGCTTCGGACGGCGAAACTCACCGTACGGTAGATTGCTCACCTAATTCGACAACTTAAGAATGGTCTAGACGTGCCGCGCCTTTGACAAGCGAAGTTACTCAGCTGTTTGCAGAAGCAAAATAGGAGTGGCTAGTGTAACAAGGGAGAGACATTCGTCCTGCAGTAAACACAAACAGGCTGTCGTCACATCAGTCGATTCCACACAAGTTTCGGCAGAAGCCAATTCTTAATGAGCTCACAGATAGAAAAGTAGGTGCTATTTTAAATTTCGACCATAACCAGTCCGCTATAAAAAAAAAGCCCACGATGCGCTTCAGTTCGCGGTATCTTATGCTTTTAAATTTCAACCATAACCAGTCCGCTCTAAAAAAGCCCCACGATCCGCTTCAGTTCGCGGTATCTTTTGCTTTTAAATTTCAACCATAACCAGTCCGCTCAAAAAGCCCACGATGCGCTTCAGTTCGCGGTACCTTTTACTGGCACCAGCCAGTCAGTTACACGGCATCGTTGTACAAGCGGGCAAAATTGATTGATTGATTGATTGTAGGGTTTAACGCGCCGACGCAACGCAGGCGATGAGGCGCGCCGTAGTGGAGGGCTCCGGATTAATTTTGACCACCTGGGGATCTTTAACGTGCGCCGGAATCTCGGACACACGGGCGGTTTTGCTTTTCGCCTCCATCAGAAAAGCGGCCGCCGCAGCCGGGAATCGAACCCGCGACCTCGTGCTCAGCAGCGCAACGCCTTAGCCACTGGGCCACCGCGGCGGGTTATCTTGCATGTATAAATGTTTCCTGGCAAAATGCGGGCAAAATGGCTGGGACATCACTCGCTTCCTTATAACCTTTCTTTCGTTTTTGTTTGTTTTTCGCCTCGCCCAACCACTCACGGTAAAATATGCACGGATGTTACACGCATGTGGCGATTTTACAAATGAAGCAAAATTGTTGTCACGGCCACTAATATGACCTCAAAAAACCGCGATTCAAGCATGCATTGCACAATTGCGAAATCAAGTTTGAAGCATCGATTAAGCCACTCAGTACTAGCGTTCTGACTGGTGGCGTTGTTTCCTTAACCTGCCTACATTTTCAACGTACCTACTTTTGCCTCCCAAGTGCTACTCACATGCGTCCGACATCCAGGTCTTAGCAAATGGACTGATCTCCCCCCCCCTCCTCACCGCGGCGATGTTCTCTTTATTCCAACACTCTACTCTACAAGCGTATGGCTTTGAATATTCCAAATCATTCGTACGTAATTTTGTTCAACCCGGGTCACACGCAGCGAGTAGCTGCGTATCAGTGCCTCCCTCCAGTCCTCGCACCGAGCAAGGGAGAAACAAAAGCACAACAGTAAACGATCCTTCTCTTCAAGCATGCGCAAAGTCATCAAGCGTGGAAGAGCGCCCCGTGCCCATTCAGATCACGCCCCGCGCTCTCAAGGAAGCGCACAACGGGGTCTTCCGCAAAAGTAACTTTCCAGCGCCCCTCCCACGCGGCCCGGGCCCTCCAAAGCCAAAGGAACGACAGATTCGCGCAGCCACCTCGAGGGGCGAGCATTAATTACACGAGCAGCCCACGCTCCCTTCCCAACGGGCACGCGAAACGAGTTCCACTCGCCCCGCTGCACCACTCGGCGTCGTACCCTTCGCTGCTTTACAACAGCCACCCGACAGCGTCACTTGAAATGGGAAAAATGAAGAATAAAGTCGTTGTAAATGATGGGAATAACAGCCTTTTCCCCCCTTTTGCGTCACGAGGGACAGGAGAAGGGAAGGGCGCGGTTTAATCATACACACTGCATTCGATAGTATCCTTCACCCTACCTGTCAGCTCCCGTTTATAATTCGATTATTTTTATATTTGGGGGCTCAACTTCCCGAAGCTGCTTCTGGGCTATGAGGCGCGTCGTAGTGGAGGGCTCCGGATTAACTTTGCTAAATTAAATCTCGGCGAACGGGCACTTCCGCTTTTCCCCCCCATCAGGAAAGCATCCACCGCGCCCGGACTCGAACCCGCGTCCTTGGGCTTGAGCACAACGCCTTAGTCCGCGAGCCACCGCGGCGTGTCGCCCCTTTCATAATTCCCGTATACGTTACCGGTCTAGGTTCACCGATTTTACTCCGGTTCGCCAATCTGATAACTACTGAACGCCCAAATATCCTCATCCTTTTGTTGTCGCCAAGGTCGTAGCCACAGATTTGTTTCGGAGGGGGTTATGAGGAAGTGTTGCCGAAGGATCACTAAATCTCGCTTACGCACTGCCTGGAAAAAAAAAAATCGGAGGGGGTTCAAACCCCCGAATTCCCCACCTGGGTGCGTCTCTGGTTGTCGCAGCCATTTTCACAAACAACGCCCCTTCTGAAAGGCGCGTCGAGAAAGGTGACTGTTTTCATCTTTACCGGCGCAGGATCGAAATATTTCGCAAGTAACGGGCGCGCCCGCGTTTCTGGAAAATGGCAACGATTCGGCAGGATGTGTGACGCCTGGTTCCTATTACCTAGTAGCTGTCGGCGGGACGAGCCTCTTCAGCAACCCTGGCGTGATCCCTACGGCTGTGCTGAGCTGAGGACTTCTTCCTTTGCGGGTACAAGGAAATCCCGTTAGGCAACGTCATTATCGCAATCTCAATTTTGGGGGGAACAGATAGGCACTTAAAAGTAAACGGGGGTCCTATTTGAGAAAACACGAAATGACCTTACACGAAATCAAGACAGCCGTGTTTGGTAAGAGTTTGAATTAAGAACGACAAAGATGGCGGCGTTGTTGCTCCATTTTCGTTCTTTTCCTTCGTTTTGACACATGCAGATTTGCACTGAAAGTGCCCCCCAAAAACTGCGTACCGTTATTTTCACTGTGAATGAGCTGGGGAGGCTCTAGCTGACAGGTAGTGACCGACCGGAAAGCTTGAAAGTCGAGCCAAATAATACGACTAAAACGGGATATCTGCGCAATGCAATGCGCACGCAGTTAAGGGCAGCTAGAAAAGAGTTGCACGGTTCCCCGAAATACCTGCAGACGAACTCTACAGAAAATTAAGAATTCACTGCGGAACTGCACGCTTAAGAGAGAAAAAAAAAAAAAAGAGGGGGGGAGGGGCTCGGAAGGGAACGAAACGAAAAAAAGGGCGGCGTTTCTCTTCACGAACGGGGCCAACACAATTCGCCGCGCAGCGATGGACAGAAGAGACAATCATTGAACAAGAAATGCGGGGACTTTAAAGGGAACCGGGGTTTACGAATAACTACCACAAAGACGATATATATATATATATATATATATATATATATATATATATATATATATATGATATAGCAAGCATCTTCCCCTCTGCCCGCATCTTGGATAAATAAATGGCAGAAAGAAAGAGGAAGCGGGCACGGCGCGCGGCGGAGCCTTGAAACGGCGCGAAGGGTCGTCTTCCCTCCATTTCTCGGTTTATGTTTCGCGGGCCGCGTACATCTCGTCCTGCTCCCACCGCTTCTTGCTCGGATTCTATATACTTGTACGCATGGATGCTTGTACGCAAGGAATACAAGCCGCGCGCGAACCGTGTGTATGCGCACGCGGCAATTTTCTTCTCGTACGCGTCAAACCGGAAGTTGGGAGGTGCCGAACGACGGGGAGCTACAGGCAAGAATAAACAAACAATCCAGCTTTCGAGGAGAGCGCGGAGCCACCGATTCGAATGAAGGAAAGAAGAAGGAAAAAAAAAAAAAAAAAAAACGGCGTGTAAGAAGGCACCGTGACGATGCGAACAATTCACACCCAAGGTCGTGCAAGAGGTAATGATGCCAGAAGGCTATCGTCGTGTCGCGAAGCAGAAGCTTTACGAGAGCTTGTTTCATTACGATGTGAGGATATTTGAAAGTGAATACGAAAAAAAAAAAAAAACAGAACTTCTAGTTATTCCATTCGGGAATCTCATATTTCGCCTTCTTTTTTTTTGTAACCTTCCGTTACTAAATACATGGCGACGCCAGCATTATTCAGGGCTGTATCACTGGGTACGGCACAAGTAACGAGCGTTCGAAGGGACTCAACGAAGGCCATTCAGTTCGCCAATTAGGGGTCGCGGTTGCACGTAGAGTGTCGACATACATACAGCTACAAGCGTTTGCAAAAGAAAAACAGTAGAAGTGCTTGCGAACGGTATAAAAAGAGTACAACAGCGCAGATTAGCGTTATGCTCGTAAGAGAACCGCAACAGTATAAAAAGAGAAGTTTTGATAGCGCTCTGTAACAACAAGGGCTTGATCCTTTTTGTTTGGTGAACCGCGACAGGGCGAACCCCGACAGGTTTCTGGTGTCGATTTCTTGGCGTCGCTTTTTCGAAGCCGTTCCCTGCTCCCCGTGAGGGACCGCGCATTAAAGGGGCCCTAAATAGGCTTCCGAAGGTCGCTATTTCAATCGCGCAATCGCTAGAGTACCCCTTCACGACAACGTGTACCAAATATTACACCTCTGCGTAAAGCAGGGGCCGCACAAACACAAAAAAAAAGATTTCACTTTCTCTCCTGGCTCACCAACCATACCTTGCCGCCACACTTGCGCGCTCTGACGCAGTTCTTTCCGGCTCTGACGCGCCTCTATGACGCACGAGACACTGCCTAGTGCGGCGCCGCGAACGCGAACCACAGCGACAGCGCTCACCGTGCAACCGGAATCTGGTGGGCGGAGCATGCGCGTCGAGTGCTAAAAAAAAAAAAGCGCGCGCAGGGCTCGGCGCAGCCAATGACTGCACGTACATCAAGGAGGGTGATGGATTGCCCTGTTTCTCTCGGTGGTCTTGCGCCGGGTCGATGACGTCGCGGCTTCCACAGTGCTTCGGAGGAGCTACTGGAGGAGGAGAGCCCCAGGCCTTATGAGCGGCCTCTTTTAATGAGCGATAACTCGGCTAATACTTAACGAATTTAAACAATTTTTGCGGGATGACGTTCCTTGGATAGTACTCCAGTAACTGCGCACGCAAAATCGTAACATTTGGCAGCCTATTTAGGGCCCCTTTAACTGCGTTTCAAGCTGCCAGCGTTCGCCGGTTTTGAACGTAAGGCTCCGGCAGGGTTCGCCCCGGACGGATGTTCACTATTTACCCGAGCGTCTTCATTCGCGAGGCCCAACAACGACTCAACGGGAGCTACTCGGTTGCAACTCAAGAGCGGCACCACCTCATGTAGTGTATCACTCCGCCAAAGCGCCGGACCCGTGACGTCAGTGCGCGCGCGTTTTGAAAAGGGTTTGCTATGAATGCGTGATATCGTCTGCCTTGTCTCACGCAGTTTGTTTGTCGTCACTGGAGTCGTTTATAAGCATATTAAGTGCAAAAAATCACGGTAACGGCTCACGCCACGTTCAAAATATCCCCAGTAACACCCTACTTGCGCCGCGCGGAGAAACATCCGGCTACGGTGATAAGGCACAGCGGCAACTTCCGGTGCCGTTCTTAAGTTGTCACCGAGTATAGCGCGTGCTGACGCGTTACACTTCGGGGGAAACGTGCAAGCCTGCGGACAAAACTATTCGGGCCCGGCAGTCATGCATGAAGAAGACGACGATGTGGATGGATATGACGGTGACTACTACTAGCACAGCGAAAAGCGACGACGGAACGTGTAAATAAACAATTTCAAACATAATGCAATACGTAGAGGTGTGTCCCTCTGTGCTTACATAGAAAGAAATCCTCCAATCCGATATGGTTCAGGACTTGCGCGACTTAGTGGAAGCTTCGCCATTTTTTTTCTTTTGTTTTTCGGACAAATCTTGGATTCAACGTTCCGAGCCAGTTAAGAGCCGGGTGCTTGTATTCCTCGATTCAGGTATTTCAATACATCAACCTCACCTTTCAGTTAGAAAAGAAAAGGAGCAGCAGCCGCAGCCCACGGCTCTCCCGGAACAAGTCTGATAGCCCTAACAATTCATAGCTCAGTTCATTTCGTGCTCCCCGGTTGGGATCCGAGCCAACGACCTCCCGAATACGCGTCTAACGCCATACCAACTAGGCCACAGGGGCTGTGCTCCCCGCCACTTTCTTGGGTATTTTTTTTTTTTCAATTGTAACAGTTGCGACGTGCGTTCCGTTAGCCTTCGGTTGTTGGTTTCGTTGCCGGCGTTAACTTCGCCGCTCGCCTAGATTACTTTCGCTCGATCAAAGGACGGCGATGAAAATTCACCACGGCATTCGAAAATCATCTGCCGCAAATATATTTGTTAGATTGATTACTTGACATGTGCTTCTTGCGGGTAATAAGAGGGCCGGCCGCAAGTTGGTTTTCCTCTTCCGTCTCCAGGGCTATGCGGGAAGATATGGCGCAGCATCGCACCATGTGCTCTCTCTCTGTCTCTCTCTTACGCACACACACGCACGCACACACACGCGCACTCACTCCCTCACTCACTCACGCTCTTAGATAAGAGGGAAAAAATCATTTTGCCAGTGAACCTTGACAAAAAGCTCCTGCTTCGCAGCGATTTCTCTCCAACATGGACGTCGGCAAGGGGGCCGTCAGGCAGAGGGGTGCAAAAGGGATTTACCCTCTCCTAAGCCACAGAACAACAATTGCCCCCTTCCCCTATCCCTTCCCCCGCAATACAGCGGGTCCGTGCCTCTCGAGACAAAATCCTGCCGACGACCATGCCGTTCACGTAACAATCTACTACACGAGCGATCCTTTCCCAGCACGCGCGCAACGCGAACATGCCGAGTGCGGCGAGCACCGGCGAAAAAGCAACGTTCAAGCCCGGGTTAGCTCGGCGTCGCATCTCCGGATTTCAAGGTGTCATCGTTCCCGGACACATCGAAAGACGCGCGAGCGAGGTCGTTCACCTGCCGGCGCAGCGTACAGCCACCGCACACGTCACCAGGAGATCCCAACGACGGACTGACTGTATCTCCCCACCCGAGCCGACAGCGAGCACAACGGGGCGCCCTCAAACAGAAAACGCCGACAGCGGACGAAGGACAGAAAGCATTCCGCTTCGGCCGAGTTTCCGCCGATCGGGACCGTCGGCGTAAGCCCAGCGACGTCAAAGAAATACGCACAGAACAGCACAAGCGCACACACCACGGCGCCCACACGCCGACGTACGAGGCAGTACGTCAGCGGGTGCGGAATGCGAGCGCGGAAAAAGACAACAGCGCGCACTGAATGAGAGCTGCACACGCGCTGGGGCACGGTGACGGCCGAAGATAGCGATCGGCCGCAACGACCGGAGGACAGCGAAATAGTACGAGAACGGACTCGCCCGCTAATAAGCGCTCCCCGTTTAAAAGGTGAAAGGGAGCCGTGCTCGTTTCCACGCCAACGCGCGAACCAAGCACGCCGTCGGGCACTGTCCAGAGCGGGACTCAATGAACGGGGTGAAACAGCGACACCGAGACCGCGCAGAGAAGTAGGCTGACGCGTACGAGAGATCGTGCCGATAAATAAATCCGCATGATCCGGAGGCAATGGCGCGCGCGATGTGAATTCTCGCTGTATGATCAATACGGGTGTCACCGGCGAAATTGACCCGCACGTAACAAGCATGTCAAGGACGACGCCCTCTGGGTTCCACGGGGCCCACGCAGGTACGGAGGCAACGAACCCATCACCAGACGTTGCATTTCGTAATCATTTATATACCGGGTCAGAACCACAATGCGTACGTATGACACGCAACATCATTTGCTGCCTTCCTAACGCTTCCGCTAAATTCAGTACCAGACAACAAAAGTCGAATATCGATAACTCTACGCGAACTTGATTCGAGGCGAAGAAAAGCAAAGCCCCTCGTCTAACGAGAAAAATGGTTGAAACGCGAAGCTTTCTCTGCGCGAACTTATGAAGAGGGCGTTTGCGATTGATTTGTCTGAATTTGATTGATTTAGAAGCTCAAGTTTTATTTATTTATTTAAAAGTTCCATGCAACGTGAGCCCAAGTCCAAAATTCGAACTTCTGCGACCGTGTCGGAATGGCGCGTCGCCTTAGTAACGCGAAGGACCCAAGTTCAATTCCGGCCACGGTGAGCGAATTTTTCAAGCGAAGCTCTTTAGCTCTACCAGCCAACGGTTCTTTCGTGGCGTGCGGGACAACAAAATCCCAACGCGGGGGCGGGGCGGGGGGTTTCACTCACGGGGCCCACCAGAGATTACTCGAAGCGCACGAAGAGCTGGTTCCCGCTTAGAGCGAAGTGTGGCGAGCGGAGGCGTCGCCGAGCGGCGAGTCAGATGGTCAACATGGCGGGTTAACAAGCTGGTGTTTCCCGGGCGATTTTCTCGAGCCGGTCCCGCTCTATTCGCCATCCGACTTCAGAAAAACGGTCCAAAAGCGTGGTAGGGTGATTGAATTTTGTTCCTAGACATTGGTCAATATCGCGGACGCGACGGTGCGCGACCACCGACACTCGGACCGCAGAATTAGCAGTGTCGTCGACAGCAGGGCGAGGAAAAAAAAAAGTCTTGTTTTGCAGGCTTCACCGCTGCACACCTCGGGGAAAAAATGGCCCAGTGATCATGCAAGGCCCCTAGTGCAAAACCGGTTAGTTTTCATGGTTGCGTTGTGTACCCACAAGATACAGTCAATCGTTTTTTGAGCTCAACAAACACAACCTCTGACTCCAGCCACGGCATTTGCGGCGCTTTCCAGCGTGAACTCTCGAAGCGCTCCGTTACGCCCAACCCTGCCCCTATAAAAGTGGCCACTGCCTTCCCCTCCTCATGCGCTTAGCAGTCTGCGAGGCGTTCGGATGCCAATCACTGCTTGGGCCAATTGGAGCAGGGGTTGCTCGCGCCCGGCAAAAACATGAAACAGCCCAAGCTCACTGCCTTTTTTGCACCTGAGTAAACTTTTGCTTCCCTGAATACATCGGATTGTTATTCTTCGCACTTGTGGCGCAGTTGTATCTCAACTACTCTGGCTTTCCTAGAGAGGTCGCTTATACCGAAATACCGCTTATAAAGAACTTTTTTACAGTCCCGCTGACTTCGTTATAACGAGGGATAACTTAGTTTAAATCGGTATAAATGGGAATCTCTAAGCTCACATGCCGAATTGTTTCGGTGTCTGCGCTGGTGTAGCCCCAAGCTAGCACACCAGGATGGCTAGGTTCCGCTGTCTCACCCTTCGAAAGACGCTCCTCTCCGTTTTCTTACTTCCGACTCACGGCCGGGCTACAGCGACGGCGTCCGCCGCTCTAGCCCGGCCGTGGCCGGGCGTTCGGGATGCCGCCCCCGCGAATTTCAGGAAACGGCTGGCCGAATCTCTGGTTTAGCTCTTTGTAGAGCCACGTGTGTGAATTCAAGAGACGTCGCATGGGCAATTGTTGTGGGTGTCGTTTAAAGCTTTGCTTTCCAACCACCTTCACAGCGTGTATGGGAGCCTTTCTTTTTCTTTTGTTTTTATGAGCAGCTCGATCTGCCATTGCGGAAGCCCACCATCATCATGTACCCTCTCCTATTGTGTAATGTAAGATTTCCTGCAGTGCGCTTTCGCGTACGGTGATGAAAAGACAGCTTAGCGTTAAGAAATCTTGAGAAAGGAGCCACAACTGCGGTGCTACAGCACGCGTCAGTGAAATTAAACCACATTTCCGCCAAATTTGCGGCCTTCACTGAGCCGCGCAGGCGGATATCGCTTCTCGGACCGGAAACATGTTGCCCCCCCCCCTCCCCCTTTTTAAAAAAACATACTGGAACGGAGTTTCTTTACAGAGCTGTGCGGTCAGTACACACCACGATATCACTACAAAACTTGGATAAAGAATAAATCGCTTGTTTCTTTCGTGGCGCCTAATTCAGAGCCTTCAGAGCCATTTCTGGAGACAAAATTCGCAAGCAATCACTGTGAATCTCTCGTTGCGCTGACAAGAATTAGCACTGAGAAGAAATCGTTCGAGTCAGACCACCTGGTCAGCCAGGTCAGGCTACGTTTTTTCCCCTTATCTTCTTGCCCCAATAGCTATGCGATCTATGCGTCGCTTCAAGTTTAGGCGGGAATTCGGCGAAACGAGAAAACGAAAACGCAAGCCACGTGGCTCGTGTTAGGCGCATCGTTGTACGGCTCAGCGAAACCAACCAGACAACGTTACAGCGAGTAGGGCAGGACGCGGGGAGCGTGCTGTGAATGGAAAGGTCGACGCCACCGCACCTATGGCCGGAGGAATTCGAAGACACCCTTCCGAATCCCAAACAGCAACAAAACAGAGCGGCTCGTAGCAGACTCGCGCGACGACGGCACGCATCACCCGCGAAGCCGCGTCGACGACACAGGAAGTGGTCGGCACCTCCTTCACGTAGGCGGCATCACCTTCGCCGAGACAGCTCTCACAAAAGAGCAGAAGCCAGGAAGGCCCCTAATGGGAGCCGCCACCAAGGCTAGCTACTCCCGAGTCATCCGTCGCCGCGACGATGGGTGGGAGACGAGCCAGCGGCGCCGGCCAGCCAAAGCGCGAACGCGTGTGTGGGCACGATCGCCGCCAAGGTCTCGCCTGCCGCTCCGTCTAGTCGGTAGCCCGGCGGTGACGGCGGCCACCGTCCTCGAGGCCCGGGAGATGCTTGAAAGATGACAACGACGGCGCCAGCGGCCAGTCGGTACTGGAAAGAAAACGCTTGACGACTGCTGCGGGCTTGTTTCTGGGGAGAGACCCCGGGTTTGGTAATTTAAATTAATCGCTGCGCTCGTTGAGGGTTGCGCGGGGTGTTGCACCGGCACCCTTAACCTGTAACTACGCGAGTACGACACCGAAACTGCCGTTGGGCAGGTACTGGGAAGCCCGCCCACCTTGTTTGGTTTCTGTGGGTACACCGCGGCTTTCACGATGGTCGCGCACGGCGCCGACTCGTGCTTATCGAAAGAAAAGGAAAAAAAAAAAAAAAAACACTGCGTACGTTCTCGCGCTTGGTACCCTCTGCTGTGCGATACTTTTAAGTCGAACGATAACACGTGTAAAAAGTAGGCAATATAATATCATGCCCAATGGCAGAAAAAAAAATGGGGGGGGGGGGGGTCCCTTGGCATCCCCACCACATGTACATGTTACGCCTGTCCCAGGGTGAACATCCGACGTCAAAAGTATTTTCTTCCCTTCCTCAAGCCACAGACAATCGGCGGGTGTGATGGGGGTTTTGCATTGCGTGGAGAAACTACTGCGGGGACTGGCTTTGCACCGCGGTCTTGAAGCACGGCTTGCCACCGAACCCTACGCTCTTACGTCGCTACAACTTCCAGCAGACTTTCGTAGTAGTGGTGGGAACTCAGACGTCCCCCTTTCCCTAAAAGTGTGGAGCCATTCTTTTCACGATGGTGGTCACGCAAACGTGCGCGCATCTATCACGTCGACCTGCATTACGCATGCTCGCCGATCCACTTCTAAATACAAACTCTCCCACAGCCGCGACTCCACCAGCTACGCTCTGTTCTTTTATTTTCAGGGCACGCGGCAGAGATCCGTGCGAGACTGACGGTCGTGGTTGAGGAGTGTCGTCCAACTAATACTTCGTGAGCCGCCAAACAAGCTGGCCAAATGAGAGGAGGCGGCCACCGAGAGGCAAGGATTGTTGCCGCCGACGCGTGGGCCGCCCAGAACGCGCCGACGGCGGACTCACGCGAGAGCCCCCGATCGCGATCGCTCTCCCAGAAGCGGCAACCTCCCAGCGCCGGCAGAGGGAGGGGAGGGCGCGAGCGAAACGGCAGTACAGAAAACCAAGAAAGCGGTCGCCCAACCTCATTTCCGCCTCAAGGTACACACGCAGTTGCGAGACTTCGCACGGGGCAGGGCCCTTCGAGTGAGTGCGTAGGCCGCACAGTAGTACCTGCGCGTTTCACCCGAAAAAAAAAAAAAAAAAAGGGGGGGGGGGGGGGGTGGAGGGGAAAGAGAAGAGAGAGCTCAAAGCAGGTCGCAGCGATCGGAGACGGCGAATGCGAACGGAGGAAATCGGCCGCCCTACTATACCTTTCCGGGGATGAGAGGAAGGAAAATAAAAGCAGAGAACGAGTCGCGCGGCGGTGAAGGCCAAGCAGTGCGAACGCGCGCGTCCCCTCCCCGCGCTGGATGAATGAAAGTCGTAGTAGTAGCAGCGCAGAAAGCCCGGCCAAGGCCGACCCGCGCGCTCGCCGTGACAGGTCCCTCCGATTCCGCTAGCGACACGCACTGGGGGACTTATCCGAGAATTTAGCTCGCATCTAGTCGCGCGATAGTTTGCCAAGAAATTACGTCCACAAGCAGACGAAGACGAGGGAGCATGTCGGAGGAATCGAACCACTTCAGCTGGGTCTCGGTGCTCATGCGCGACGCGAGCGAACGGACGGAAAACACAAATTACCTCGGCAATTACGCGCAGCTCGCTGCAAACGCGAGCACAGCAAGCACAATCAACACCGCCTGCGAGTGGGCGGACCGGCGGACAAGTGGTGCAGCACACGGACACCCGGGTCAGCAATTATCCGCGTCAAGTCGGCGTCCGCAGCTAAAGAAGAGTAAATAACGTTGAGTTGTGCGTTCGGTATACACCAGGATTCGTGTTACAAAGTAACGCGTTTCTTTCCCGCCAACGCCGGAACAAGAAAGCTGACGAACTACAAAACCCCTTTTCGACAGTGAGCGTCCGATTGGCGCTATTTTTACCAATGGACAATGTCCACGTCTTTTGCGCAGCCCCAGGCACATCAAACGCGCGAATATGCGGCAAAACTAAACAAAGAAATTCATTCTCGCGGCGTCGGAGCTGCTGCAGTTGCGAAACTTGGTAAATCAGGAACCCTTATGGGACGCAGCACTTGGACTAGGTCGACATGACAATTCTTCGCCAGTGTTTTAAGGCGTCGGTATTTGTTTCCCCAGAAGCGCCCATCCAAACCATGGCAAAAAACAAAAAAGCATTGCAATTACGTGCATTTTCTTGGCGAGATCAACCTTTTCTGGTTTTCTCCTTTTGTCCAGATATTTCTTTGAAAGCGCACGAGTACAAACATAACGAACGAAAGGAGCAGTGAACAAACATATATTTCCCGAATTCAAATCCGGCGCAAACCGCATGCACAATACCGAAAGGCGCCACACGACGAACGGAGGCATCAGAGACACCAATGTTGCAATAAGGTGCAACGAAAGAAAACAAAAGAAGGGGGGGGGGGGGGGGTGTAAACAGTTGCCTCAACAACCATCTAGGAGACGTTTGAGCTGACCATTTCAAAGGTCCATTCGGAAACAAATAGCACATTTTATTATGCCATCACAAACTTTAAAAATTCCGTGCCTTTCCAGGGATGACCAGCGCAACTGGGTGCACTCCAATGAGTGCGCGAAACAAAGCAAGTTGGCTTGCCATTTCGGATTGACCATTCTCCCGCTAGTTTTACTCTAGCGGACAAACATAGGGCTGTCCATTTTCCTCACGTAGTTTGTGATGGCAAAATAAAGTTTGTGATGGCAAAAAAGCCCGTGTATTGACAGCAAGCGGTGATCCGGCAATATTTACACATTCACTGTGAAGAACTACGTATTACGACAAGTAGATGAAACTCGGCGTAATGACAGTCATATTGGCGGCTAATAGTCGTATGATTTGTTTCGGGATAGTTTAAAGGAGCTATGAAGAGAAAATACAACTTAGTTTAATTTGAAAGAATTAGGATTCAGTATCGCACTCAGCGCCATTACAGCCACAAAAGATGTTTTTTTTAACAAAAATAAAGCAAGAATTATTTAAAAACTTTCAAATTTTGCGCCGCAGTGACGTGTTATGAGCAAGAATGACGTCATACGGGCCAACAATAAAACAATTTTCAGTGCGTTAACTGCACGTTAGCATTCAAGCGCGATGCGGTCAAATGGAACTAGAGGCCCCATTACAGACATCCAGTCATGTGCCGTCGCGACAGGTCAGTTAAGCGGCCGCCAATCGCACAAACAAGGTTCCGTGTCGTCACAGAAAAGTTGCGGGAAATTGGCTAGGGGGTCGCGACTGCTTCACACGTTTTCTTTAATATCTCCGTTATTTGTTCGAAGATTGCGATGATATTGGTATCATTGTTATCGGGAGTAAGCAGTATTTCTAATAAAC
Source organism: Haemaphysalis longicornis (assembly GCF_048455015.1). NCBI lineage: Eukaryota > Metazoa > Arthropoda > Arachnida > Ixodida > Ixodidae > Haemaphysalis > Haemaphysalis longicornis. The sequence goes on along the minus strand of NW_027526361.1, from coordinate 42,049,639 downwards.
CCAAGTTGTATTTCGTCTTCATGGCTCCTTTAAAGAACAACAAGAGTTACAGCCGTTTTCTGTAACTGTACTTCCCCCGTACACGGCCATGCATTGGCAGCAGCCGGGAAATCTGTAACGCTTACAAATTCACTGCGAACTGGCTGATAACCACAAATAACTGAAGCTCGACGTAATGATAGAGTTGTCCTGGGGACCAATTTCAGCTTTCTTTTTCTTTCAGGGACACCTACATTAGAGTGAGAGCTGCAGAGAGCATTCACCAGAAGGTTGAGTTTGCCTCAACAAACGAAATTCTTCGCCGACGCGACTCTCCGCTAGAGCAACAATTTTCAAAAACTAGCCATACACGGCTTCGCTGTGCAAACGTTGTGTGCGCATTTCAACCACCTGTTTAACACTCAGCGATTTAATGCTACTGGAACAAGTGGCACGGACGCGCACCGGTTAGATGCTATAGGCCACCGCCAACCCCATTCCGCGCGCGGCCACGGGTGTTCACCTGCGGACAGGAAACGGACCCAGTGGAAGTCCGGCCTCCGCGTGCACGCCAGTGCGCTACACGTGTCCACATACCACTCACTACCGTTCTTCAAGCGGTTGCACGGCCCGCTGCGGGCGGACGTCCGTCTCGGGCGGAGCGCATGCACTGCGTCGGACAAGTCCGTTTTCGCCGCGTTATCGCCGCCGCTCGTGCACGGACGCGCGTAGAAGCCGAGGCGAGGGAATTCGCTTGTTTCTCCACCGCTGGGAGATCAAGGGGCTTTAGCGCTAAGCCGCCACTTCTGGGGGAGGTCACGCGAACGACACGCTGCCACAAAGAAGCCTCGCTGCGTTGAGACACCGCAAAAATAAAGTGCCCGTTTAAGGCAGTAGGATCGAAGACGTCGCGTAAACGCTCCTGTGACAGTCTTCCGCTGTTCTTTGTCGTTCCCACCCTGCCTTACCACTATTCGCCGGGAAGTAGCAGAGAACGAGACACACATAAATGAATTCAAGAACAAAAAACTCCAAGGAGTGTTCCAACCGACGGGCTATGTAGGGCGCAGAAAAAGTACGGCTCCCGGCGATCCAGTCACAGGTGCCGTGCTCATCCTGTTCTTCGGCCCACACTGGCAGGCCAGTCAGCGGAGAGGCGCGCACAGGAAGGCATTTTACATTCCAACCGGTACCCGTCACGCGAGTACGCACGCAGTCAGTGGTCCGCGCACTGACCCTACTACCCCTGCGGCAGTGGACGAGTCAAGCTCTCGGCGGATCTTCTTTTGTGTACTCCGATTTTTCTGCTTCTATAAATGGGCGACCACGTCAGCCCGCTCGGCTTGGCAGCGAGGGTTCGGGTCAAACTAGTGTCCCAGTAGTGGCGGTTCGCGGTTGTTATTTACAAACACTGCTCCTATTTGCAGGAAATGTCACGCTCCGCACAGGAACAGCTTCAAAATTGAGCAACTTTTAATAAACGATAGCGCGCTGGCTGGCTTCTCCAACAAGAATCTCGTCCTTTTGCCCCCCAACTGGCACGCAGCACAAAACGCCACTTCCATCACCCTTCCTTTTAGGTCCTTTTATTACCTATAGTAACACCAATATAAAACTAAGAACACCTGCTGTCAATGGTTGGAAGTAAGCAAGTGCAAACACCGAAGCAAAGTCGGAAAACGCGTTGGTCTCGCCCGGAACGCGCACTCGACGCGCGGGCTACCCCAAGGCCCGCCGATTTTCTTTAATAACAGCGTTGACCTCGCCTAACGCCTGCTCATTCCGCCGTAATCGAAGGACGCGTCCAGAACTTTGACGCTAACCAACGGGCACCGTCAAAGCAGCGGGGAACGGGCGAAAAAGATGCAAAGAACGGTGGTGGCTCGATTCACTCTATAGAAGGCCAGGCCATCACCGCGGCGTAGCTGGCAATTAAAAGAGAACGCGCGCACGACCCGGCGAATTAAAACCGACGAGCGGGGCACGGAGGCAGCGCCGCAAAGATCAAGGGCAGTCGATCAATTGCGCGACGCGAGGGTGCACGAACCCTTGACCTCCGCCGCGTCTTCTTCCCCGCGCACGCACGCGAGGCCGCCGCAGGTAGACCCTGCGTGGACCACCACGGGGCGCAAGGCAAGGAGCGGGAGCAGCTGCCGTGTCGGATCGCGGCGTGGCCAGCTGTTCCGCCGAGGGGGCGTCGATATCTACCAAGGCCGTAGGCAACCGGTCGTCGACGGGCACGGCCACGGCACCGAGGAGGTCGCTGCCGAGACAAACCGCAACGCGGTGGCACGTGGTGCCGCCGTTCCTTGCGGCAGGGCAAGGGCCCGCGGTGCCAAAGTTCGCGGGGAAGGAGAACTGTTCACGCAAAACAAGTATGGTCAACGCGTCCGGTCACGGAACGCATCAAGTGTTGAAGCAGTGTGGTGTTCTAGCGGACGGTTCCGCGAGAGCGCTAGCTCAACAGCAAATAGCATTCAGGAGAATAAAAGGTCACTTCTGCTTCAAACTGACGCTTCATGCGCATCACGGCACAAACAGAGTGCCCCATTTTTGGAACTGAGCCTTTTCCCCCAGCGCTTTCTCTTGGTGGAAGAAGATTGAATCCAATCTGAAGTTGTCGTGGTTGTATCCAACCATTTGTGCAAGCCGGGAAGAAAAAAAATGGCGGATGGTTTGAGGGGCCACATAAGCCGAGTTCACAAGCCTCCATTTGGCTTAGGGCAACCACCAGTCACCGGCTACATGGCCTAATCCATACTTCTGAGCGACCTGTCAGACACTTAACCGCTGTCGTAACAAAAATGCAGGACGCTGACAATGGTGGAGAAGTTGCTTGCGCAATGGATTCAACTAGCGGCCCCAACCTTACATAATGTTGGTTACTTCGTTAAATGATCAAAGCCTCCAAAGTTAACAGAAGTAATTAGTCCTCAGGTCAAAAGTTTCGCAAAGCCCATTAACCGGACTGAGCAAATCCACCAAACCGCTGCACAGGTTGGAGGGTGCAGCCAAAGCCAGCTGACCGACAGTTTGTTCCTGGTCGTGACTTTCGGTTTGAAAGCAGTCTTCGAAAATAGCGCGTACTTTCCAGCACTGAAAACACGAAAGTGGAGAATTCATGCGATGCCATGCAGCGACTCACCCACTGGACGTCCAAATCGTCTGGCTCTATGACCTGCCCGCGAAACAAAGGTCACACACTGGTCAGACGGCTGCACCCAGAGAAATGCTAAGCAGCAAGGCAAGACCGCCGGCTAAGGCCGCCAAATAACTCTTTTGCGTGACAATCTCTCGCAGCTTGGGATTTTCAGAAGCATGTTCCGCTCGGAACGGTCTGCAGCAGAAGTTAGTAAAGCGACAACCCCAGCGACTGATCGATGTGCGTGTGGAATGCAAGGCACAAGTCAGATCAAGCCAGAAGCACCAAAGTAACTGTGGGGACAGAGCAAAATGAGAGATTAAGTTAGTGCTCAAATGTGTATAACAGGACACATCAGTTCATCAAAGTTCATCAAGCAAACGTTCATTTGTTTCCCCGCATCAGAGATAATTCTATGGCTAAACCTTCCAGGCTAGAGATAAGCTCATCCAAACATTGTTGAACTTTTGTGAGATGATTGTAATTGGATGACTACTTTTGATGCCAAATAGGACACGCACAACAGCTCGTTACAGTCTTGTGTGAAGCTGCATGAAAAGGTGCTTGCATTTCATAAGGTTCCCATGAGCGATCAGTAAACAAACAGTCAATAGCACAATAATGTGCCGTATGTATTCACAGATAGATATCACATTCCCAATTGAAACAGATTTCAAAAAGAATATTTCAGAAAAAAATAAAAATAAAATGCAAATTCTTAACATGCATGTCTGCATTCACCAACACCATATTTCGCTAACTCCTTTCCTAGCTGGCCTAAATGAAATGACGTTCAATGATTCCCAGCAGGAACAAATGAACACATAGCACCCCACAATGCGAATTTATAGGTGCTTTTAAGTACTCCAGCAAGTAAGATTACACTATGCCTCTACAGGCCAGATGTCTCAAAATAGGAAACGGGCATGCCAAGCACTTTCTTGCGGCACAATGTACCAAGATTGCCCACTTTCCCACAAAAACGTATTGAATTGTGAAAGACAGCATCTGAGAAGGCAGCCAGAAACTATCAAGTCCGCGTGATAGTTTCTCGCTGCCGCGTGACATGCCTGAGACAAAATAAAGAAATGATCCTGTTCCAAGTCACTTACCCATTAATTGCCCATTTTTTTTGCTATCAAACTCCAAGGGCATTGTGCAAAGTTCTAGTTTTGGTAGAAATAGGCACCACATTGATTGTTACATTTAGGCATCCCTGCACCATAAAATGGGTCCTAGTGTGGGAAGCTGGTCAACTTCACAAACGGACAATGTAGAGCTCATGTCTCGGCAAACAATTTAGAGTGCAATGATAAAGCTTGATTAAAAAAATTGGTCGGAAAATGTGTGGGCCATAAAATTGATGAACAAGTTAATGATGCAGCACATCAACTTAAATATAATTATTAGGACATATCTCCGTTTTTACTTAGAGGTAAGAACTGGGGAGGGCCCAACAAATACGTAATTAATACCCCTGTCACACGGGCACTTTAAATCGCGATTGAAGTAAATCGCGATTGAGTTTTCGAGCGCGCTCGATGTACTGCTGCTGCTACACGGCCCGTTTCAATCGCGATCGAGAAGTTGCACTGGTTGCACTTGTGTACGCCAGATGGCGCTAACAATGTACTTGCGGCCGGCGTCTGGTAACTTCGCGCGGTCATAGGTATACGTAACTATGGAAATGTTACCGCACGCCTGTTTGGGTCAAGTTATTTGACACAATTTGTGGCATTAGTTGAAGTTTTCACCTTCTGTGTCATTACTGAGCGGGGACGAGAGTATCGCCGCTTTCGTTCGATCGCGCTTGGAAGCCTCGATCGCGCTTGAGAAACCAGGATTGAGTTCGAGCGGGATCGAGCTCGATCGCGATTGAAACTGACGTGTAGAATGCGCCCGGTCCGGATTGAGCTCGATCCGGATTGACTCAATCGTGATTGAAAGTGCCCGTGTGACAGGGGTATAAATATGCTTAATATTCTATAACCACCAAAACTTTGTTATTAGCTGCCACTATGCACGAACCTTTTTAACATGTTATTTTCCTACAAGAATAACGCTTTTCACCAAAGCATGCCCCCACCTTTCAGCAAACGCAGTAATGAGTCCCACCAAGGCCTTTATTGCTAACGAGACTGCTAGTACATGCCAAGTTTACCTCAAGACAGAGAAAAATTTTATGCTTCTCAGCATGTCATTAAGTGGCAATAAATATTTTGTGGACTCATTACCTAATAAGCAACCCGGAAGCGATTTGAAAAAGTGTGTGCTTTGTCTTTATCCTCACTTTCAATTCCCCGCTAAGAAAAAACAAAGTGGTTGAATGAAAATGTGATTCATGAATCACCATCATATGTGGAGCTGTCTCATTAACAATGTCCGGCACAGTATAGTAAACAGACATACTGCATTTCTTTTGTTTTTTGCTGAAGTATACCTTCTACAGGCATTTGGGCAGAATGTACAGATGCTTTCACTTGCTAGATGAATTATTTATAGCATTGGCCACAGAATTAACTAACAAATTGATACCACAGGATTAGAATGTGGATTTGCTTGAGGCAATCATGACTAATAAGTACTCATCAAATGCACCATTGACATATGCCCATGATGTAAAATAAACATGTACATTTCCTTTTTATTGCTCATGTTATCTTCTATGCTGATGTTTTGAATGTGCTTCTTAGGTTAAATCATTCCTTGTCCTTGATAGCACCTAACACTTTTCTTTGGCATTATACACAAACTCTGGCTGAGCTTCTTGTTCTTATCTTCCAGGCATCTCTGATATCTGCTACTTTGCCCCTGACTTCAAGACAGCAGGCATTTCGATTCATAAAAAGGCTTATTTCCTCATCAGTCCTAGCTATATCCCATTTCAGTAGTTTATTCTGCCTATAAACTTCTTGAACATATCGTTACAACTTGTATCTCACAGTTCCTGAACCAGTGCAATATTGTTCCCTCAGCCACACAGATTTTGGAAATGCTTGCCTGCCGTTACCCAACTATCAAAAGTAATTCTTTTGTGTGCACTCTTGACCAGGGTAGCCAGATAGACATATTTCTTGTAACAATACGTTTGACTGCGCTCACCATTATTAACTACTTGATAAGCTGTGTGTTATGAGCAGTCCTCCTTTTCTGATGACATGGGTTTCTTCCTACCTAACATAAGCAGAGTGCCAACATTAATGGTTAAAATGTTAACGTTCGCTTTTTTACATCTGGCATTCTCCAAGGTAGCATACTTTGGCCTCTACTTTTGCTCATTTATTGTAATGATATTGTTCATATAATTGATGAAAGAATAAAAATACGTCTGATCACAGGTAACTGTACACTATTAATTAACGTTCACTGACTGAAAGGCCAAATGGACCCGACTTCTGCGTTTAACAATGTTCATTGTGGGGCACTAAATGGGGTATGAGATTAAATTGATGATGATGGTTGAATTTTCATAGTGCAAGGCCAGCTAGGGCAAATTATGATAAGGAATCATTATGATAAGATTAAATTAAGTCAGTTTCTCTGATATTTAACAATAAGGCTAGTCCACTTACAAGCCAACTGCACTCAAATTTCACCTTGGCCAAAATTACTTTGAATGCACAGTACGTACCACCGAACCAACTGGGACATTACTGGTAGCCCTGTGAAATGCATTTTTAATCAGTTAAAAATGTTTAAAACAGCTCCGTCGCAGGCAACGGTGCACCTGCTGGTGGATCGGGCAAACAGCCATGAAGTGGAAGTGACACTGCGGCCGGCCTTGCGCTTTTCCTACAGCCAGCAAAGAGGGCCAGTTAAGCTCCGCTCGGTGCACTTTTCCTAGGACTGTGGTGTTGTGTGCAGGTTTGCCCCGGCTGGCCGGCCACACGCCGCACGCCGCCGCTCGCTCGCCGGATAAGCCGGATGGAACGTTCCTTCAGCCTCTTCGTAACAGTAGCGCTTTCGTCAATTTCAGTTTCGAAATCTCTGATTTTATTATGGTCGTTTGTGCTGCAGATACACGTATTTCAGGTGTCACATTTTGCATCTTGCAGTCTTTTTAAGGCAGACTATACGGAAATAACACTTTTAGGAGGTGGAAATTTTGAGTGCAGTTGGCCTTCAAACTTTGCTACACAGCTTTTCACAATCCCTTAGCTTAAGTTAATAAATGTAAGTATCTTGGTGTACAATCACTAATAATTTAAAGTTGAATACTCATATCAGCCATGCTTGTGCATCAGCGTCCCGTAAGTTATGTCAGCTCAGGCATCAACTTAGAGATGCTCCCTCCTACGAGTAATATCTTACCCACAAGCACCCTCATTATACCTGCATTGGAACAGGCATGTATAAATTGGAATCTGTACCCCAAATTGAACACCAAAAACTTCCAGAAAATCCAACGCAGGGCAGCACATTTCGTTTATTCCAAATACAACCACGATGACTCTGTAACTGAACTGATCCCCAATAACATCCAAACTCCCGAATTAAGGTTCAAATTCCTTTTCATGAAGTTTCTGCAAGAATTGTTCAACAATCAGCTCGGATTAGATTGTATCACCTATCAACACTTTCAGCGTAAACTCGTCACACCCATGAGCATTCTCACCCCCCTTTTTTGCCAGGACAAACATTTTCAAGCTCTCATTTTTCCCCTGCACTATTGAAGAATAGAATTCATTGTGTCCAGTGCCCTTTCATTTGCAGGAAGCTTACAATTGTTTGAGCCAAAGTGCCACGGACTCAAGTTAACACCCCGCCTTTGGCGTTGTTGGATACGCTGTTTGCTTGCATTTTGCGTATCCTCCTGTTGCGACTGTTTGTTTTTCTGACACTATGCTAACTCCTTCTATTGCACAACTTGCGCTGCTTTTTGCTTTTTCTGATATTCATATTTCAAGTGTTTGTTGCACTTTTATTTCTCATCTTTGTCGTATAAAGAGCGACTTGTATGTTCTATGTTCTATGCGTGTTTTTTGCCACTGTTTCCTGGGCTCTCAATTCTGCAGAATTTAATTAATAAATAAATAAATAAATAAATAAATAAATAAATAAACCATAAAATAACTGCAACTTGTGTTTCACAAACTCTTACAAACTGTTTATATAGGTTGTCTCCTCAAAACATTTGGTGCTACTGATTGAGTATAAGGAATCATGTCTAGAAAGACAAGCTTTGCACAGATAAGTCTTAAAATGCATAGATTAGCAATTGCAAAGACTCCAAAAAAAGCTTCTCACAGTAAGAGAATCGTAATCACTGTGTGAATGCTTCAGCTGGCCACTAATATCCTGGATTCACGCTAATAGGCGCTCTTTAAGTTTCTTTCCCAGCACCATATGAGTAAGAAGTACCTGATGTGGAAGACGATTGTGCAAGCAAGCTTGAATGCCAAATATGCATAACTTTTTTTCTCTGATTTCCCAATGATGGTGTTAAAAATGGGTACCGCTATGATTACTGACAGAAGGATGGGCACGGAAGTCGCGTGGGCACTGTTGCGCTGCCGTCCTTCAACTCCAATTAGTGTTTCAATCACCAAAGCCGCACCTTGGTCAAGAGGCACAATAGTGTCCAAAACACAACAAACACATCAAACATCAAAAACACTAAACACACAAAATAAGAAAAGACACGGAACGCGGTCTGCCTTAGTGGTGCAGAAGCCTTCCCGACGTATCCCTCAATTGTACCAGCCATGCTGCTGTCTCAAATTAATTCACAGAATGACTTGGCCATTCCCCCTGATGAAGTCCAGCCAGGAGAAGGAGGCAAGGTTTTTCACATTTTATAGCCACTCATGAGGAACTTCGTTACACATTGTGGAGGAGTGATGCGAAGCGGATATATCTGGTTCTCCTCGAGCCTCTTCGAAGCACCCACGGCCTAACGTGCGAGTACCGATTTTCCCAGAAGTCGCCTAACTTTGCCCTCACTGTGACGCAAATATTTCAGCAATTTAAGACCATCTGGGATAATTGAATGTGCACCGAAGTCAACGACACGGGCGTTTCTACAACCCACCTTTACCCCGTTTGGAATATTTCGGGACTTCTAAAAGACCGTGCACTGAAAGTGAATGACAGCACGGTCACAGCCAACAAGTCTGCCAGGTGCAAAAACCTTGCACGGATACTTTGCTGGGATACCCCGCCAAAGAGAACATTCGAAAATTACTCACGTCTCGTTTTCTTTTGTTCGTAATACCTGCAAGGGTAGAGAAAAAAAACTGGGATTAACCACTTGTGAACACAAAGTTTTCGACAAGAAAGCAGATAACGAAAAAGCATAAACGATTCAAATCTAAGCTCATACGTGCTAATGCTGCAGCTGGCTTGAGACACGTGGTAATAAAGAGCTGCAGATTAATTTAGACCCCGTGGAATGCTCTTCCACACATGCGCATGTTCTAGCTTTTCACCTTCATAAAAGCAAAAAGGAAAAGAGACACAATTGTGACTCAACTACCCCGATTTTATGCTGGTGACCAGCCAAACACCTTCAGCACTAAGCCATTGCAGCAGACGAACAGAAACACCATTTGCAACTCAATATTCCATGGTCGGAAAAAAACATACAACATCCAGCGAGTAAATTAGAGCTTTTTTCCCCCTTAAAAACAACGACGGAGAATGTGCTGCCCTGGTTAGCAAAAGGTCACTCTTTTTTTCTGAAAGGAAGAAAAGGCGAGATGGAAAAAGAAGAATGCACGCTGCATACACTTTCTTTTGACCTTCTATTGCTCTCACTGTTCAATTTCGCTTTCTTTCACTTTAAGGTCAAAGGGCAAGCCCTACATTTGGCCCACATTTTCAGCTGTGGTGAGGATTCGTTTTTCTTTCAGCAACTACAAAACACAGCGCCTTTAGGCTTACACCCCTTTTTCGGTATTCTGTCATCTTGTTCCTCAACACAGCATGCTTGACACAGTGATGGGTCCGCACCCTCTTTTTCTTCCTGTGTCCCGCCCCTATTAAGTGTGCTGTGCTTCAAGAAGGATTCCAAAGTAACAACTAGCCCGTCAGTCTACACCCGTCAACTTCTGACTGAACGAAAATAATTTTCTAGCCAAGCTTTATCGTCCTTTATAATCATTTTATGAGGCTTTACATCATTATCAGTCCCGGTTCAGTTCCCTGCTAGAGCAAAACATTCTTAGCAAGTTTGTATTATCAGGGTGTCTAGCAAATTGCCTAATTCAATTTCCCTGACTTTTCCAGGTTTTCCATGACCATTTTAGTTGAAATTCCCTGACCAGTACAACACGCGCCATTTTGTGGAAACGGTCCGTGAAGCATATAAAAAGCGTAGAGAAAAGACATTATATCATACGGAAAAACATATTTGCAGCAAGTGCCCTAATTCTCAAAATGCACTTTGATTAATTACAGTTTGTTCAGTTTGAGGTTTGCTTGCCTTCAGTTACGGCTTCAGAGTTTATTTCATCTTGCGGGATAGAAACTCCAAGTTGCGCTTCAGCAAGCACCTTTTGCTTTTTTTCTTGATTGTCCTGGCTTGACATGCAACGTGAACCGCATGGTGCGTTGCGCGTGCGCGTTGCGCGTGCGATTTTTTGACGCCCGCATCGACGATTCGCGCGCGCGGCAGTGGGAGGAGCCTGACGACTTGCGCCAATGGGGAGCCGCGCGCCCCATGGCGGCAGTTTCGAAGCTCTCGAGGCAGCCGGCTGGCTCCGCCAGACATGTTAAGGCTTACCACCCCGGCAGGTATTGCATGGGCCCTTTCAGTAGCGGCGCGGATGATGTTTTATTGTACCGTTTTCGCCCACATTATAAGCTCCTTTACCTCACAAGCAACTTCGTGCGTACCTTCTGCGGCATTTTAGAGAGCGCTTAGAAGCGGTCGCTCGAGCTCCCGTCACCACTTCGCGGTCGAAACCGCTGCCATGTTGCCGCTGCCGGCAGCACCACGCGCAGCGTGCGGGTAGTTCCGCGGCAGCGTCAGCGCGCCTGTGACGTGGGCGACGCGTTTTCGCGAGTAGAAAACACCCCATGCGGTTCACTGGGTTCGCGCTAAACCATGTCCCTTTTTGATTATGTAATTCTGGCTCCTGATGTCATAAGGAAGTTCTTTCAAGATTAACCCCCAAAAAACGCTGCCTTTTAAAATTCGCTGGAAAAAAAGGCCCGTTTTGCGTGCGATTTGGGCACCACCTAGACGTCCCTCTGCCGCAAATGCCCACAGCAACCAAAGCAGGTGCGTGAACCGCAGGGCGAGTTCTTGCACGCGATTCGTGCGCGGTATTTCCACGGCCGCGCCGACGATTTCGTGCCTGCGGTGGCTCCTTTCCTGCACAAGCAAGTGCGTTTGTGCCTTGAGTAGCATTTTAAAGAGCGGTTAGAAGCGGCCGTTGGAGCTACCACACTACTCCGCGGCCGGTGCTGCCGCCATGTTGCCACCGCCTACCGCTCGGCACGCACCGTGCGGGTCAACGTTTATAAACGTTGGTGCGGGTGGTTTCCGCGGCGGCGTCAGCGCGCCTCGGGTGTACGCGCCGCGATTTCCCTTGCAGGAAAACCAGAAAACGTTTCATGCTGTTCACGCTTTCGTCGCGCGCGAACGTGTTGCGTTCGGTTTGCGTTCGCGTTGCGTTCGACTGGTTTCCCCTATTCTAAAACTGTTTGGCCAGGCCCCAAAGTGGTTTTCCCTGACTGGCATTACTTGATTCAAAAATTCCCTAACAATTTCCTGACTTTTCCCGGTGGCTAAAAATTCCCTGACTTTTCCCGGTTTTCCCGGTCGCTAGACACCCTGATTATTTATTGTAGTGCTCATTCATGTGCAGGTAGCTAGAGCTAGAAACAAGTAATATTATTAAATCTTTCAATGTGTGCACAAGAATGGGCCAAATGTTACAAGAAACATTTATTTTTGTGGCAGTCCCCATTACAGTGATAATGCATTTTAAAATAAAGCTCCATCTTGAAACCAAACAGACCACACTGTTCTGTGCAATTGCACTGCCTAAGAGATAACCAATGTCACAGAACGTAATACTATAGCAGAAATGCGGAAAACTGTGAAAGTTTACTAATTTTGTTAATTGTTTGTGTGGACACTCAATACCTTGCAAGGATTGATATTTTTTTAACCATGGAATTTATTTCCATAAAAAAATCCTTTGTGCCCTCTTCTTTTGCTTTTGGTTTTTCCATGGTATAGGAACACGAATGAAAACTGCACAAATGAGCAGCATGATAAAAAAGTACGGAACATGCCTTATTTTTCATATTTCAGTGAACGGCTTTTGCTAGCATGAACTTATCAGCGGTATTGCACTGACACCTGTTGTGGAGGCAATGAAGTTCCCCTGGTTATCATAGTAGCATGGCATAGTGTGCAACATAATATTCATACTATGACTAGCTATCAATACATAATTGATTTCATTAAAAAAAAAAAAAGAACCCATGGAAGTTACTGAAAGGGAAGCAACGCAGCTTTTCTACTCAAAAAAGAAAAAAATGCCTGTAAAATTGTTTAAAACATTTTGACACTGGAATGATAGGCCTTAACTTTAGTTAAAGCTATCAATTACAAAATCTACATTTTTACTTTCGTGTTACTTTAACAGTAGGGACAGCCCCCAAAACCATCGGCCACCCAGGGACACATTGCTTGGCTAAGGCAAGTTCACAGCATGCCTACACTAATGGGTGTTCCATTTCATGGTAATCTCCCTTTTCATTTTAATTTTTAATCTAGGCTACAGGTAAATAATGTTTTAACACAATAAATTGCAAGTACGGTTTTTATTCAAAAATATATTGAACATGAACATAGGTCAGCACCCCCCCCCCCCCCCAAATAAACCCACCGAAAAAAAAAAAAAAAAAAAAATATATATATATATATATATATATATATATATATATATATATATATATATATCCTGTTACAGGTTGACTCGTATTTTTAAGCGAACAGAGGAAACTCCAGACAAGACACCCCTTTATTATATGCAACTCCACGAACTCTTACTATCCATGCCACAACTGCATTCTTGTCCAAACTTCCTCGATATGCAGTCGCCTTTCGGTGCTTTCTTGCCATCTTTGAGATCCTGGGGGAGGACATCGTCGGTGCGGTCAAGTGCACTTGAAATGCAACACTTCTTGAACCCGGTTCGATTAACATCTGCCAGCAGGTCCTCCCAAACATCTTACACTCATGCAGCGACTTTGTCGTCATGTGTGCTGGCAACATCATCTCTCGCGAGCCACTTTTTCAAATGGCCACTTTATAATGGCTCTACTGGCTCCTGGCCGCTTCATCTGTAAAGTCTTGAACCATTCCTTAAGCAAACTTTTTCTTTCCTTCGGATCACCACTCTCTGAGGAAAATTTTGCTCTTGAGGATTGTCTCTTACAGTGAAATGCAATGAATGGTGGGATCTAACCCATCAGCTGTGCAGAACAGCTTCAGTGTGAAAAGTGTACGTTCGTGTACTGTCGTCGGCAGGTGCACATTCTTCGCTCCTTTGGTCTTTACCACGGTGCGGCTTGGCATGTCAAAGCAGATTGGCATTTGGTCAACATTACCCACACAGCTGAGGATGCAGTCTTTTTCATGCCGCAGTTGAATCAAATACCGCTGGAACTCCACAAGTTCTGGCAGAAGAAGCTCGGATATCATTATTTGACGATAAAGTGAGGGTCTGTTGTGCCGCACGAACTTTTACAGCTTGTTTTGATTGTGTGACGCCAGGTTCCGTCTTGCTGGGCCAACTGCTGGGGCTTCGACTGCCCGTTTTTGCGCACTCCTCCTCCACATCAAGCCTCAGCTCCTTCTCAGCACCTTCCAGTTGCAGGGAAGCAAAAAGCATGTCGCTGCCTAGAATAGGCAAAAAGTGTGTCGGGCCCCTGTTTTTGCCACTCTGATGTCCTCCACATTGGCGTGGAACTCTAGCCAAGTGGCAAAGCTGTTCCAAGTCCTCGGCAAACGAGGTTACTGGATGCGTGAAGTCGCTGTGATAACTCATACGACGCGACATTGTTGATAATAAACGAGCTGGTAACGCAAAATCACACGCAAAACGTCACACAAAATGGTGGCAAGTACAACAAAGAAGAAACTTATCGAGTAGCAGATGGTTTCGTACGTTGCTTCTCTTCATGTGCACAGGGTAGCGTTGATGTTCCACTTGAGTCGCTGCCACAATGGTCACCCTGGTTAGCTGTGCCAGCAACTGGCAACTGCTGCTTTTAAAACACATTTTCAATGCTTGCTGTACTGTTTTGGTTTCCTCTTTTAGCGTGTCTATGTTGCAGTAGCTCAATATGAAGAGAATATGGCACGAAAATAAATAACTGTGCAGCCTACACCATTTGAAAAGTGGCAAGCACAATGAAGAAACTCCAACCAGGGGTCAGCTTGCAAATTTTGGCCCCAATAAGTCAAAATTCTTTGGCCACGATTACGGGTTTAGTGTTAATTTAGGGTAACGCCTTGCCTCCAAAAATATCAACTCAAATTCAAATAAACACCATAATTGAAATGCATAAAAGAACGAAGCTAGCCCACACAAAGTGGCACTCGTGGCTCAAAACGTCCACCATGTCCAAGTGCAGGGAAGCAACCTGGCCACTGCCCTCCAGTCCGTTGCCTCGACAACATGCAACTTCTGCAAGCACAGCAATCTTATGTGATGACACCTTGTGCACTTTGAGGACGAGGCCTGGTCTTGCCACACGGAAGAGGAACCTTCACCCTGCAGCTTCAGCCAGGATACCACAGCACCAGGCGCACTTCCTTTGCCTCCTGTGGCAATGTTTGGACACGGTGTGTGGGGGGTTGGAGGGACGAGACCCGTGCAGTCAGCCACCATGTGCTCTTCTCGTCTGTTGTCTTCTCGACAGATCCGACAAGCTGAGGTCACTTCAGACCTTTCTTTGCATTCACCTGCAGCACTCCAATCGCACTCCTCCTTTCACTCCCCAGTGAGCCCGCACATCTTCGGGGTAAATGTCTTTGTTGACAGGACACTGAGCAGCTTGTTGCACAATCCACCATCAACGCCTTCTTTTGACGGTCACAATGACAAGTGATGCCGTGATCCGAGGTCTTCTGACAAACCCAAAAAAGGACTGCTTCCAGTAGTAAGAAAAACTGTAATACTGCACAGAATGAAGATAAAAGACCAACATAACAAAAAAATGAAAGCATCACAATGCATGCAGCATCAGTGCATCTTGAGGGAACACTAAAGTGAATTTATTGAATGCATGCGGTTGCGTCGCGTTGTTGAAACAGCATTGAAAGCGGCCATCATACAGGTGTTTCAATGTTTTTCTAATTTGACCTTAAATTGAACAGGAATATTGCATTATATGGTGCATTTATTTTAACATCACTATGAGCAAATGCACTATGAGCCACCTGGTTATTTCAGCCAAATACAAGATACCATTCATCTCGGCAAGGTAGGTTTTGCGTTCTGCCTTAATCACCAGAGCCCTTTATCATCGTAAAGTCAAAATGCGTACCGCGGGCTTGCTCAAGAGTAAAATTTCGCATTCTAACATGTCATAAGTATGCCAGTTGTCACTGTTTTAGTTTCAATCATGTTTTTCAATAATTCAGCCTTATGATTGCCAGCATTGACCTCAGTGGAGCTGAAAAACATGGTAAGATTTTGTGGTGTCACCATTAAAACCTTCTCAAAACCACCTCAGCACAGCGTGCTTTAATTAAGTGATGCTCTTACTTGGCAGTCAGTTCTTTCAGACCACAAGTACCACAACAGTAAAAACGAGCGCTTTCTTTTTCAAGGAAATTTTATTGCTCATTCCTTGTACCCATTAAGTTCGTGCCTTCTGATACGATGCATAAATCCCAAATCAGATTTCCCGCTGTGGTTTCCCTTGCTGGAGATTTTTGTTGCCACCGTGATTTGTGGGAGTGTGGCTTCCATTGTACCGCCTGTGACTGCGACGAAAAGGTGCAAGTTGAACGCAAAAACTGGAGGTGGGAGCACTTTGTTAAAGGGACCCTGCAACACTTACCATCGACTACTCGGAATGTATTTTAAGGTAAGGTCTATTGTGCCAGCAATCTCCTCCCGCAAGAATTATGAAAATCCATTCACTATCGCTGAAACTATGCGCGATGAGAAATCGCGCATAATTGTTCCCTCCCAACTCGACCGCAGACAATGCGACGAAAGCTGCGCGCTCTCTCCCGGAGAGGGAGGCGGCTCACGGCGTCTTCTCTGGCAGCCTTCGATATATGACAGGCCGAGGAGTTTTCCCCTTTTCTCCGAAACGTGGAGAGGTCTATTCCCGGTTTGGTGCCACAAAAAAGCAGGCACGGCTGCCTGCTCGCAAGCGCGCGCTGAGGCTGGTAGGGCGTTTTTGAAGCAATAAACGTTTGTTGTCATGTGATCTGGCTCACTCAAACTCCATGCACACTCAAAACACAAAAGAAACGTCAAAACTGTGCGTACAGGCTCAGGCATAGAAGAGGTTGGTACACAGCGCCGACAACGGTGGATCGTCGCAGGAAATGCGAGAAATAAGCCACGAAGCTCACCAGCGACAGCCAATAAGCAGCCATGGCCTCAATGACGTCGTTTAGGCCATGCTAGGGGTGCACAATAAAAAAAATTGAAGGGAGCACAATTGGTTTTCTCGCGTCTTTCACAGCGATTTACGCGCTCATCGCTTCACGTGCACGTGTAATATTTGGCTCAGGTATTCCTGGCAGCGTAATGTAAACATCGCGCAGATTTACTTGCACTGCTCAAAGAGTGTTGCAGGGTCCCTTTAAGGCGCTGACCTATGAATACTGAATAAGCAATTCCGGTAAAGGATCCGCATGTGCATGCTTAGAGAGGAGCCACGTAAGCTTTTGCCGCATGCACCAAAAGCAGTTGAGCTGGTAGCTCTCCAATTAGTGGCACGTTCTCCAATTAGTGGCACGTACTGCGACTAAAGGGTCGCAACTCAGTGTTGGGTGCCGGGACACCTCATTGTGATGCAAACAACAACACAAACAGTGCAATCACCACCACAATCACCAGCGCAGGGACGTAACCGAGTCTTACAACTTTTGACTCGAGGTTTTTCTGCCATCATCGCACCAATGATGTAACAGAGATTGAAAGAGTAAAAGCTATGTCTGAGAAGGAGAAACAATTTAGATGGTGTATAACATCCTGGTACGTCTTCCCCGCACTTGGCATGTGCAGCTATGCATGTACCCCATGGTGGGGAGGGGGGGGAGAGAGCTAAAAAAGAACAGAAGAGATCTTTCCAGCTTGACAAAAAGCCCGAGATTTAATTAGGTCATCAGACAATTAAAATTTAAATTTACAACAGAAAAAAAATTTGCTTGTTTGCCTAAACATTGGATAGCAGGGAGCCCACATACAAAAAAAAAGGACTGGTAGTGCAAATATTTTTAAATTTACAGTCTATTCATCAAATGACTTCAGTGCTTGGGGTCACTTTTATGTCGATATGGCCTTCACTGCAATGCCTTCCTCTTTCTAGCGTTCAACTATAGCAAAAAAACAGACAATGGTGATATCTATCAAAAGAGGCATCCTTCAAGAACTATTTCCAGGAAAACTAGCTGTTTTGGTTGCGTTATCAAAGTGGTAGAAGTCTTTCGGTTCATGTCCTATATATAGGAAAACAGGACCGAAAGAGTTAAAAACGCAAGACCGGTTGTACTCCTAAAAATTCAACACAATTTTGGGACATTGTTATCAATGCATTTATTTAAAAATAATGGTGTCTGATGCTTTGAATAAGCCTTCGTGTTAATATAATCACAGATATTACCAACAGCAGTTTACGGTCATGGGTAAACATGCCAAGCGTACATACAGGGTGGACAAACTTGGCATTACCTCTGCTTGTGTCAGGCGGTAGTAATCGTTGCTGAGCTGCATTGCCATATTGGAAGTAGGCGGGGTCGTTCGATGCTATTGGCTCTGCACCAGGAAAGTTGCCCAGACAGTCCTGCACATCGAAGCGCCAACACATGAGGTCAAAAAGAAAACAAAACAGCCCACCATCAGTTGCCAATGAACCAATCCACAGAATGAACCAAGAAAATACCAGAAGCTGAGTAGAAATCCCAGACCTCCTTAGTTCACATCAATCTCAAATTGCCAAACTTGTGTCACAAAAATTCTACACCCCAAAAACGGCTGCTTTCGACTACATCGACAGTCTTAAATGCGCCACAGATAAAATTCAAATTGCACCAAGGACGACGGCTCAAATGAAAGGCCAAATGCACCCAAACTTCACCTCGGCCAAATTTATTAGGAAGCACTGGACGTGCCACCAAACCGACTGGGACATGTCTGGTAGCCCCATGAAATGCTTTGTTACTCATATGGAAGCGTTTAAAACAGCTTCGTTGCAGACTACACTGCACCTGCCGGTGAATAGTGCTAACAGCCATGAAGTGGAAGTGACATTGCAGCCGGCCAGGAGAACCGGTCGAGCTCCGCTAGGCGCACTTCTCATACGGCTGCTGCGAGCGTGAAGCAGTTGCATGCAGGTCTGTCCCGGCCGGCCGGCCGATTGCTCGCCGACTGCAACGTCACTTCAGCCTGGCTGCAATAACTGTGTTCTCAATTTCAGTTTCAAAATCGCAGATCTTTTACGGTCATCTGCGCCGTGCATACTTGTATTTCAGTTGTCATATTTTTTGCTACTGCTATCTTTTTAGGCAGACTATACGGAAATAAGGTTTTCAAGAAGTCGAAATATTGAGTGCAGTTGGCCTTGAAGCAGCTTTCCTGTTCTTTTTACAGCAAATGTCCACTGCTTAAAGAACCGTTAGGACTGCATGCAAATTAGTCTAGATGATTAGCAACACAAAAAAGGAGGTTATACTCTCAAGGCGTTTAACCAACCTACGTTGAATGGCTGGTGCTGCTACGACTAACTGTGAATTAAAGGCATCACGCATCTGAAGATTTTTAATGCACAAAAACAATCATGCTAACATTACCGCAACAATTATACCAATAAGGACAACTAGAAACGGAGTCGCAACTCGCCAGCCATTTCGTGACCTCTGGCAAAAGCTACCAACAAGCAATGTAACTGCACGATCGCACCATTTAAATACCAGCTTGGACTTAATATGCTGATTACTCTGTTTTGGGCGCTTCACCAATGACATCACTGTAAACACTGTGGCGGGAAATTTGAAAGTTTTTCAATAATTTTTACATTTTTGGAGAAAATAACGCCCCTTATGACCAGATGGAAGTTCAGTGAGTCATTAAAAGCTAGTCCTTTCAAATAAAACAAGGATGTATTTTATCTTCATGATCCCTCTGGAGAGAACGGAGGGCATATGAAATGTGTTGAATT
The DNA here is from genome assembly GCF_048455015.1 of Haemaphysalis longicornis. NCBI lineage: Eukaryota > Metazoa > Arthropoda > Arachnida > Ixodida > Ixodidae > Haemaphysalis > Haemaphysalis longicornis. The sequence continues at coordinate 42,030,150 of NW_027526361.1, read as the reverse complement.
AAATTTGAAATAGCACTTTTTTGCCTAACACTTTGGCAATTTGAAATCCCTACAACATGAGGACATTGAAGAAACTAATGATTTAATGACAACACAAGTGGCTGAAAGTTAACGGCAGCCTAATGCCACAGCAGCCGGTGATGCTTTTTCAGCGGCCTGTAACGTGAAAATTTTCTTGCCACAGTTTTTTAACAGGCTGTTGACGGCTGACTTCCCTTTCGTATAAATACTGAGCAGTCAGTGGGTTCAACTGCGAAAATTCTAATCCAATAATCTCCTGAGGAAAAGCTTCACTGCATATGCAAGAATTATACAGAGCCAATCACTTAATGACATTTTAATATCCTGCACTTTACAAAGTTTTACTAGACTTAACTGGCAATAGCCCAATTTCTGGACCTTGTTTTGACTGAGATTTTTGCTTATTTAATTGATGACGAGGTTTAATGCGCCGACACTACACAGGCCATGAGGTGCGTCGTAGTGGAGGGCTTCAGATTCATTTTGACCACCTCGGGATCTTTAACATGTGCCGAAATCTTTTGCTATGGAGTCGAAGCACTGACTGCCTGTTGTTAGCTGCTCTACAAAGCACGCCCCACATTTATGTTTTGCGAAGCACACTCCCTTTTTACGTCCTACTTTTCTGCAGTTACAGATGCCAAAACGATGCTGCTACCTCACTGAAAAGTTTTGCATTTTGATATGCTAAAGAAGCACCTAAAATGCGGTTATTTTGTTTCAAAACATCACAAAATTTACCTCTTCGGTAAAGTATTGTTGCAGCTCCTGAACATAGTATCAACACAGATATGTTTGACTCACCCATAACAATTGAACTTGGTGTGAAAAACCGCCGTTCACACACCCAGTGCAGTTATTCTGGGCTGCGGTAATGCGCCCACAAAGCACAGATGACATTAAGGAGACAATAAGCGCTCAGAAGTAACCTCTCCACACTACTCAAGTGTCACTTTCTCTGTGTTGTCCCCTAATCAATCACAGCGGATGCTTTGACGCCCACAGCCAGCCAGCCATACAAGGCCTGCTAAGATAGAAGTTCACAGGCAAAACAAAGAATACAACAGATTGTTTTATTTCTGCCCAACAAGATAAAGCATCCTGTTACACAGACAGAAAGGATCAAGCCCCCACTGCATCATGTTTTTAGGAGCAATAAAAGTCATGCGTCTATAGGCAGCCAAAGCAAATGGCCTGTTGCCCTTTAAGCAATGTTGTATGTATACCATATGTATTAGGCTTCAAGTGACAGAGCAACAAAGGCTTACGGCTCACACTGGAGGTTGTGAAAGTATCACTCAGGGTGTTACCCCACTTGCAAGACAAATGAAATGCCATTGCACTGTGCTGTCTAACTGCACCTACTCGAACACTACTGAACTAAATGAATGGCACCACGTTATAGTGCCTGCAAGAGTATGGGGAGGAAGTTAGTCACCAGCATGATTGGCATGTATATAAATGCTGTGTATTATTAAAACTCATTTTGAATTTGCAGAACAAGCAATGTCTCATTGCACAATTTTTGTTTATTCATTATTAGTTCAGTGAGCACAATTTTTTTTGTCTTCCATTTTTAGATGACATTTTGCAAGAATAATGTGGCCCACCAAGAAGTTGTCCACTAAGTTGCAATCAGTTTGCTGTCATTGACAGGTACTTTGCCAGCACGCTCTTGATATTAGTGCACCAAACTTACGCTACAACTGCCATAGTAGAATTATGCTGCTAAATGCAACTTCAATTTTTATAAAATCTGCCGAGGACAGAAACAGAAATTTCCACTAAACCTTGAATTTACCCATCAGTGCTTTTTACAAGGATGAGAAGTTATCTGAAGGTAAGGGCAACGAACACACCATAGTGCATCATTGCTATTTTCTGCGTTTTTTTTTTTTTTTGCTCGTTCAGTCTTCTTAAAAGCTTAACAAAACTCATCCAAGCCTGCATACCGCTTGTATACGAGTTGAGTAAAAACTACAATGTAAAGACTTCCGTCAGAATAACTATTAGGCGTGAACTTTTTCTTGTCTTTTTTTTTTACAAGTTGGCTCACATGCACTTCGCTAATTTCAACGTTTCTGAAATCACTCAAAATTTAAAAACAAAGGCACACGAACCGGCTGTAGTGCATCCTCCCCTTGACTTGAGTAAGGCATTCCATAAGGCATTTCTCGACTTTTTTCTGCAAAGAAAAAAAAAATTGAAGACATGCACACGACGACGACGTTAAGTAAGCGTAAACAATGATCGACATTAAATAGGCCGTCAGATCACGCAGCGCACGAGTGAAAATTTAATTGGCGAATAATCTGCGAAACGGTTGGAAGCAACTGAAATCCCGAAGGCGTGCAAACGCCAACAGTACGCCAGACGGGCACGATGTGTTCCACTCGGAAGCAGTCAGGTGAAAGTAGTCAAACGCGCTTCAAAGCGGATGACAGAATCTCAGCGACTTTGTCAGCAGAATGTTATCCCATAGAAAAGCTTGACCACGTAACTGATCACCCAAAACGTCCTCGTGCACAGCCAGTTGAACGGTGGGAAAGGTAGGCTGCGACTGTCAAGTGTAAACAACCAAACATAACGCCTAACGTGCTATCCACGCTTCGTAAACCACGCAGTCAAGTAAATAAACGAAGCCGAAGGATCGCAAACGAAAGTCGTTCGGTCAACTAACGAACGCGGCACAAGCCCATCGGAGCGTTTTTGCGCGGAATAAAAAAAAAGTTTCGCTATCCACTGTCTCCTCCAAGCGGTGCCGAGGATCGGACCCAAGCAGCCGCCGACCTGCCCGCGTTTCCTCTGAGACAACATCGCTATATGACCCGTTCGTGCGCCGATCCCTGGATTTTTAGACAAAAAGCTACCTGATGCAACGGAACTAGATGTTTTTTTTTTGTCAATTAACGGGTTTTCCATCGCTAATACGTTCGTTAAGCCTCACTGCTGATGCTTTTGTCCGGAGAGAGCGTCTTCCGAGTGCGCATAGTCTCCCCGGCTCTCCGGCGAGACCGCGTTCAGCCGATAGCCATGCAACGCAAATATAAAGCACAAGGCTACTCACCTGGCTGTTTATTCGCTATCTTATTGAAACAATTTTGAAACACTTCATACAAATGCATTGGCTCATCATCGTTTGTCGCCATGATAACACCAACATTGACACTCTCGACCTAAACAAGTGCGAGAACCGGAATAGAGGTCGCTGGTGATGGAGAAATGCTCAAAATGGCGCCTGTAAACTGCTTTTTTTTTGTTTTCTTTTTACAGATGAATCAGTTGGTGACAGTTTCGGTTTCGTTGTGAACAATACCCCAAGACGCTGTCTTACAAACAAATTATTTTTTTGTAATCTCTTTACAAAACTATTGGATTCAACGTTATTTGCTTTCTGTTGACAGAAAAACGTAACATGGTCTCAAATTTTTTTGAGAGCAGAAAGTTTTTTACAATATGTTATCGAAATTTTATTTTATTTTTTACCGTGTTTAAATTAGTCATGCTTTATTATATAGGTATATAAACTTCCTGTTTTTTTTATGAACATAACAACAAATTTTGTTCGCGGATGTTACCTGGCGCTACTCAACAATTTGCATTCTGTGCTGGGGCTGCTTACTTATCCAGTTTTACCTAGTATGTGGTTATCTATCTTTCTATGCTAGTACCATAGTTGCTGCTGGTGCTTTGCTCCGTAGGCAAGTGGAGAAGTGACCGGGGACGAAGCATTTTGCAGCTTTGCTTTCCTCAAGATGCCTGTTTCGGATGGGTACGAGTTTCCGAGTGACGCCGAGCTAAATGTTGAAGAAGTCAACCTGTCGACCCCTGCACTGCGTGCGGGAGCTTATCATTTCGGCAAATACTGCGATGAGCAAAGCAAGGTAAAACCGTGCAGCTGTGCGGCGTATCTCAATCGCTACATTTCCTGCAAAAAAAAAAAGCAAATTTATGGCAGTGTTATCAATTCCACTACCGTCAGTAATGCTTAAGGCTTGCAAGAAGTGCTAGGAAAAATTCGGACTCGAGCGATTTATTGAAATCACGTCGGAACAACAGTATGACCTTCCGGCATGCTAAGGCCGAAAGCGGCTCTCCCTCTCTGCTTTGAATTAGTGATGGCAAGCATGCGACAGATATTGCGATCCCAAGATCGCGTAGTTTATAGGGAATGCCTCCGGTCTGTCAGGAGTGGTAACTAGATCCCCGAAAGATTGCAAAATCCCAGCTGGGGAATACAAATTGACAAACAAAACACAATCGGTTTCTCCCGAGTGCAAATTTTTTAACCAAAACTAAACGGACTGCTACCAATGATGTGCGGACTAATGATGTATGCATTGAACAATAACGCTTTTTGCACATTAAGTGGTGCAACCGACATAACACAAAGTGAACCAATATTTTTTATCCTTCCACTGCCTCTGGAAAAATTAAGTGCAACGCAATACCGCTAAGTCAAAGCACTACGTATCGTTTTACCCAGTTAACAAAATAGCTATTGCAGAGCTAGCAGTAACGTTTGGAAGGACTTAAATTGAATAGATCACAGTCAAAATACATAGCTTTATTCCCTTACAGGACCAAGGTCTATTGATTCACAGTTGAATTAAACGAGATTCAATTAATGGAGTCTTTGACCGTTCACGATGCGGTGTATGTGTGGTCCTGCATAGCACAGTTAAATTACTGTAGTCGTCCAAAAATATTGGAAATGCGATAACTATTAACACAGTTGTCGCATATCAGAAGAGCTCACATTTATGTGCGCTTCTTTTCTTCCCTTCCAAGCTTAAGCCAGGTAGCACTGTGGAAGGTAGTGCATTGTGCAGGCTCGGCATGTTGACAGGCCTGGTCATGCATAGCTTTCAAGCTGTGATTGACTAGGATGCCTCTATGCTTGCAATCCCCAATTCTCCTATTATTACGCCTTACGATTGATGGCGTGATGCGGCATCCGTTGGGCATGCTGCGAAGTTCTTCACCTATAATTACACTGCCATGTGCTTGCAGCCAAATCTTCTTCATTGCATAGGGCATCGGCAGGCAAAGTGCTAGCAGTGTATCCACCATATATAGGGTTGTTCGTTTTCAGGTAAAACCCGATTTTACATTACCCGATCTTACACCCCAAACATATTTCAGGAGATTCGGGTTCAACCCGATTTCTCCCTGAATAGACCTCTTCAAAATAGCGATCTGCACAATCGTGCGCTGATGGTCCGCCGTTCTCAACTAGTACTTGCTGGAAGCAAGCCCCACAAACCCACCTTCCGAACTTATTGAGTATTGGAATGACTCTACCACCCCGTCACCCGCAACCTCAGACTGGCAAGGGCTACCCTGACATTGTTGGGCCTAGCTAATAGAAGCTGTGTAGTCGAGAGAACCTTCTCCCAGTTGAGATACGTTCAGCGATCCGACAGGCCTCTAATGAAGACTGACAAGTTGCGCAAGCAGATCACGATAATGTATGTAAACAAGCGTGAGGGAACAATCGATGACCAGCTTTTCGTGAATGAAATGTTTAATTTGCTATAAGTTATCAATGCTATTTACTGTCATTATTTATTCATTTCTAAACAAATGCCCAATTTCGGAGCATTTTAAAGCGAACCCTGAAATCCCCCCCGATTACCAGCTTGAAATAAACACACCAATTTTAACGCGTTAGAGTTAGAAAGCTTGCGATACCCTCTAAAATAAACTGAGTGTATTCAAATAAGCTTAGTAGTACATCCATCGATTTAACCCGAAAAAAAAAACGGAATTTTGGAATGGTTTCACAAAAACACCCGATTTCTCCCCAAATATCAGTTTAAAAAACAGCACCCGATCCCTCTTCCCCCTCCCGATTTAGAAAAAATATAAAACCCAAAAACGAACAAGCCTAACCATATACTTGGGTGTATTTTTTGCTTGTCTGAAGCTCAAAGCCAAATGCACTGTATGCATGCTTGATGCAGCTGTCTGCTGGTGGACGATGCTAAACTTTGGCATTCTCTTTGCTCGCTTTGTGTGTGTTACTGGACAGCGACATTCCTCTATGCTGTTCAAAAACATTAGTTAATAAGCTGCAGATAATATGTGACTATGAAATGCAGTGTTTTGCGCTGCTTTTTACGTCGCGTCGCGCATAAAAGTAGGCAAAGCAATGTCCAACTCACAGTGCCCTCTGCCAGAATTTTAAATTGTTTACAGTAATGCTTGTGTTCCACGAAACACATTCCTGTTTGTCGTATTTTTCCAGGAATTCATGCTGTGCCGGAAGGAGGAGAGGGACCCGCGGAGGTGCCTGGCTGAAGGCAGGGAGGTCACCAAGTGTGCCCTGGACTTCTTCCGCAAAGTGAAGAAAGCCTGCCGCCAGCAGTTCGATGACTACGCCCACTGCCTTGAGTTCAGCAGCTCCAGGATGGAGTTTAGGCAGTGAGTGCGTCAACGCAAAAGCTATGTGCCAGCTTAACCGGTAGTGACAGGAAGACATAGCCTTAGCGCTAACTGCATCTTGGTAATCATCTTGGTATAATTGGTAATCATATCTTTTGCTTGCACAGTTTTTTTTTTGTTATGCAAAGCTGACCTAAAAAAGGGTATGCCTCGCATTTTCACAATGGTCAAGTTTCACTACAGTGTGGTGTACTGATTTCTGAAGGACATTTCATTGCTTCAGACTTGTTCCCTGATATTTACCTGGCCAAGACGTTTGAAAGCGTTGCCTATATCGTATTTTGCTGGAAAAGATGTCACGCAAACGTAGTTGTTGAGGGAACTGCATCATTGCTACCGCGCCTTCAAGATGAAAATGAGAGAGATATCACAGGTCGCTGCTACCTTCTTTCGTTTCTTTCATCTTCAGCATAGCATTTATCGTAAGGTTCTGGGAATATGCCCTGTCACAAAATATTGCCCGCCCCCCCTTATGGTGTGAAGGACTTTTTTTTTAATTTTAATACTGGCTCCAAACATTGCTCACCCCATAAAAACTGCATTTCGGAACCTTCAAAAGCTTGGGGATCTCCCTCCTTTAAAAAAATGTCCTTTCATGATCATACCGCAAACACTATCAGTAACCAGACCTCAAAGTATTATCTACGTGTCCAGGTTGGTTAGAAAGATAAGAGCATAGCAGAAGTGAAACTTTCGAGAAGCAACAGGTTAAACATTATTCAGTGATGACAAGTGATCAAGTAAATGAGGATGCACCATTGATGCGCAATTAATAAGGCCATTTTTCTGCAAATTTTGCTACTTGACTCTGAAGTTCACCCATATAATATATTTTCCAACCATTTTAGTAGTTTGGATGGGCGTTCTCATGGATCTGTGCGGTGATGTGTTTTTTACGGTCCAGTGAACAGGAGTGGTGCTTCAGTACGTCTCTGAGCATTGGTGTGGATGCAGCCAACCAGCAAACTTCCAGCTTGCTGTTATCAGGCATTCCTGTCATGTGTAGGAGATAATTTTCATCGTACATGCAAACACCATGTGGCTTGTTGACTACAGTTACTATGCGTGCATGTATGTCACAATGTGTCAGTGTGCTTTTCGATCCTAGAGGACTTTGACCTAATGAGGCGGTGTGCTTCAACTGCAGCTGCAGGAAGACCCAAGCTGCCCTGGACAGCTGCATGCTGGATCAGCTCAGCATCGAGCGGCCACACCTCGGCTATTTCGCCATGCCCCGCATCCACCACACGGAGCGGCCAAAGCCCGAGAAGGAGTACCGCCACGACTACCCGCAGACTCCGAAGCTGGAAGAGGACTTCCCGAGGGACCCCGCAAAGCACGGAACTCGTGGCCCCTTTTATTAGTCAGCCACTTGGATACGTCGTGGTCGAGCTGCCTCGTAACAAGCTGCCCTTGTTACTTGAAAGGACCTGTAGGAAATATAGTGATAAAACTTCTTCAGTTTTGGGGTGCTTGTGCTGTCTCTGTGTTGATTTGCCTGGCTGAAGCAGAGGCAAGTTGTTGCTTGATTCCCAATGCATAATGGCTTGCTTCTACTTGTGATCGGCTGCCTCTGACTCCTGTATAACAGTAGATATGGGATTGAAATAGGAAGGGATACTTTAAATACGGGGTGACGTTTCAATCGCAAAACTAAGAGTAAATAGTTCTTAATACTGGGTACCCGTAACAGCAATGGATACAACGAAGTGCCAGAAGAAAAAGTTGGAGAGACCTTGAAGACTGTGTACATACTGAAGCAGTTTGTGGGTTTCACTGAAGTAGACTCTGTAAACTGCCGCCAAAGTAGACACACATTCACACGGGCACTGCAAGCATATCGAAAAAGCAAGAGTTGGTTCGCTCTCTTTTATTGCGAGCACTCCTTCTCCAGAATCGTCATTCTCCATGGCTAAGGTGCACCTGTTCTCTACGTGTTGTCATGTGCACGTGACCTTTTACTTGCACCTTTCTCACGATATGACATCAGCGCCACACGCTCTAGGCTGACTTGGAGTAGTAACGCACTCGCCTCCTGCTCCCGCGACCAAGGTGCTGTAGTTCAGGGTATATTTTCGTTTTCCCTGAAGCACTTTCTCAACCTTGTTCCCGATTTCCTGTGTGGCAACACGAGGAAATAAAAACGCCGAGCCACAGAACGCGTATATTAGGAACACGTCAGCAGCTGACAGGCCAGCGGCAGCTATGCCTGGCCGAACGCTCGGAGTTCCCGGGAGCACTGACTGCTCGCGCCACGAGGCTCGCGCAGTGAGCCCCAGAGTGGTGCTTCGTCGTCTTTGCTGCGTTGATGCTGCTACACCTATATGGACACTCAAGCCACACACTCGTGTGCTGCATCAAATACATCATTTCGCTCTAAAATGCCTCGGGGGTGAGACATCACTTATGTTTTTGGGTTTTATTTCAGTTGCAGCTATAAAAATATTTCATAATCACAGCAAAAAAACAACACAGTCAAATCGAAGCAGACTTTATTAACATTTGCTGTGAAGAGCCCATCAAACATCCTCTTCTTGCTTGCAGGCATGTAGCTCTTACTATGTAAAAAGCACGAAGAGAAGAATTAAACTCTTGAGACATAATTGATATTGAAAAGTCTAATCGATTTTTGCTAATCGGTGTGCTGGGCCTTTCGGTATGGGCCTTTGGCCTTTCCAGCACACCCCAGCCCTCCTGGGTTGAAATAAAGTATTGTTGTTATTGTTATTGTTGCTAATATCGGTTTATTTTGTTGCAATGTTTTTCTTCTTTTTTTTTTTTTTTGCTCCCTATGTGGTTTGAAAATGCCTTCCCACTGCTTTAAATGATCTTTGTCTAGTGCCTTGTAGCTAGTGGCGTTGTTTGCCCCCCTTATTGACCTTAAGAGACTGGGCAGCTGGACGGGTGGTTCCACCACTTGGCGCTCGCGTTGTTAGTGGAATGAGCCGGTGCATTGGACTACGCAGCCTACCGCTGTTTTAAATGCGGAGCATTTCTTAGGCTCGCCTGGTCCTCCGTCGTTCATGGTGGCGCCGTCCACACACTCACTGCGCAACTCTTCTCCTTACACCTACAGCTCTGCGATACTACACTATAAAAAAAAAGAAATAGTTAGCGGCGCCCGGTTTCAATCCCACGACTCTCTGGCCGCAACGGGAGGTACGCGGTGCTCTTCCCACTACGCTACAAATCCGGGAAAGGAGCAATTGCTACGAACGCGCCTTATGTCCTTGACTCATTCAAACTACGTCAAGAAGCTACTGATACAACTAAGGCACGCGAAGCTGAACGTCAACGGAAACGACGAACTTAAAACTTTAGAGGGGGATGCTGAATTTCCCGTGGGAAAGCAGTGGCGGGAAGCGCCACGCGCCTTGCAGCTCAACCAGCCCCGTCCGCAGCGCCTCTGATGCTGATTGTGGCAGGATGCCCCTAGGGATTGGCCAACCAAAGAATCCATCACGAGATAGGTTCGCGTTCAACCACTGTCGTCATCTTCCCGTAGGGGAACCGCCGAAGAAGAATGAGAAGACAAAGCTGCGAAGAGGAGGGCGTGTACCTCCTGGCATTCCCGGTTCAAGACCCTGTTTCTATTTGTCTGACATACCGACAGAAAATAATTTCACAAGTTACTTCCCTAAAATATCTAGGTGTGATATATGAGAGCAATCTAAACTGGCATCCTCATATTGATTATACTGCGGCCAAAGCGGGGAGGGCGGTTTCACTGTTAAAAAGATTTTGCAACAAGAAGTCGGGTATGCGTAGAGACATTCTCCTCATGCTCTACCACCTATACGTCCGACCTATTCTAGAATTCGGCTCTATCCTTTTTTCAAGTTATCCGTTTTATAAGCTACGTCCATTGATTACACTAGAACGACAAGCTTTGCGCTTGTGTTTGGGTTTACCGAAGTACGTCCCTATTTGGGTATTTTACTGGGAGGCTCGCATCCTTCCCCTGATTCCCCGATTCAAAGTGTTGACAGTAGAGGCATACCTTCGTGTAATGGAATTGCCTATTTCAAGGTCGCAAATGGTCTTCGTTCACTCCCCAATGCCTTTTTTCGCTCAGCCATGGCCCAGGTACAAACGCCCGCAGGTGGTGTTTGTACAGTCTCTATTAACCCCATTAAACGTCAACATTCTCTCGATTCCTTCCTTTGAACCTCGAAATGCGATGGTGGAAATTGATTTTGATAATATTTTCCCCTCCAGTTCCAAATATTTGCCGGAGAAGACTATAGCTGGTCTTCTAATCACCCATTTAGAGAAGTTTCCAACCATGTGGTTGTAGCCACAGATGCGTCTGTTCAGGAAAGAAAGGCTGGTATTGGTATCTTTTCACCTGCACTTGACTGGGCATTTTCTTTGCGGCTACCCAATTTCACAACAATATTCTTGGCAGAATTTTTGGCGATTGCCCTTGCTATTAGAAAACTCAATGAAGACAATTCGAAAGTGATTATTGTGGCGGACGCGCTTTCAGTCTGCTCCACCCTATCTCATCCAAGATTTACCCCTCTAAGCCGAACGCTCTCGATGCTCCTACCACCCTATGTACAAGAAATCCGCCTGGTCTGGGTTCCAGGACACAGGGGTATCCATCTTAATGAAACCGCTGATTATCTGGCAGGTGTGGCATTGAATGGACCGCTGGTTGATGCTGTGCCCCCCATAGCCCAAGTTGTTGCATCCCGGTTTCACAGGTATAGCTCGTTGGACAGCCTGCACCAAGACAGTATCTCTGGATGCCCCGAAATTGAGCACCTCCGGTATGCGTGGAAGAGTGATGTTGTGCAGTCGCGATTGTGCGAGGTCACATTGACCAGCTTTCGCTGCCGAGTGCCCAATTTGAATTTCTGCCTTCACCGTGCACGCATAGTGCCTTCGGCCCAATGCGAGTTTTGTCAAGAGGAGGAGACAATCGAACAGTTCCTGCTGTCTTGCCGGCGGTTCTCCTCTATCCGAAATCGATTCCTGGAGGTTCCCCTCCGGCGCCTGGGTCTTTCCTTGTCTGTATCGAATTTACTGTCATTTGGGGCATCGGGTTTAGGTTTCTGCCACGGGGATGTTTGTCACGCCCTTCACGCTTTTATTTCATAATCCGGTCGGCTACCCTGTTAAAAGACTCTTCGTACTTTCTTTCTCTGGTACGAGTAGTATCTGTTTTTACTTCAGTATGTTATAGTTTTTTTCCCCCCCCTCAAAATTGCCATCACTTCCCTCACACTCCAAAGCTCTATTTTACCCTTAGTTTGAATTCTTGACCAGTTTCCCCAATCTGACTTGGCCAATCCCCCAGAGTGGGTACGCGCCACTGATTTTTGGTTCCAACCAACCAACCAACCAGGGCGTGTACATTGCTCTCAGCCGGCGCACCAACGTCAACAACCTTTACCTCACCAAAGCTGACGGAGACTACCGATTCTACCACAGAGACAACATCGACAAGAACATGATGGACGAGTTTCGGCGCCTCAATAACCACCGCCTACTCACCGTAACACAACAGCACTTGCGTGCCTTTGCCACCGGTGTGGACCCAGACGCGGAATTCCCTCTGGCGCTAGTAAAAACCAGATCACTCAACATAACGGCAACACAATGGAACCACATGGAACCGCCACGATGCTTCGCATCCTCATCAGGGTTCCCCACGGGAAGATGGTGTAATTTTTTTTGCCGTGTTGGCTTCAGTGCTTTGAGCGTTATGAGTGGTGGTGTTACGAGTGGATATGTGCGATGAAACGAAGTCAAGACAGATGTGTTGGGTTCTAAGACGCAGTAACGGCTGCGTAAACTTCTCGGACGCTTCTAAAGTTGGGTATAGGCTACAATGGCATGAGTGCTTTTTGCAGCGATCTACGCTTGTCTCCACGTTATCTGAGTACGAATAAAACTACTATTATTAGTATTTATTTCTTCCGAAATGCACTAACGGCTACGTAAACTTGTTGGACGCTTCTAAGTTTGGGAACGGCCTGCATTGGCATGAGCGTTTTTTGCGGCGCCTTGCACCTGACCACGCGCTGAGTAGTAATAAAACTATTATTACTAGTATTCATTTCTACCACTTTAAATTATCTTTAGTAGTTCCAATGACTACGGTTTACACGCTAGCCTTAACGGTGGAATATCTCGATACGTGTGCTTTGAAGAGAAAGGCACTTACATACGAGATTGATTACCCCGTGGCCGCAAAAACGTCGCGGCAGTTTACACTTTCTTTCTCTAACCATGAGCTTTGTGCCATCAGTTTTCTTGAGTGACAGCATGGGAGCCTGAGAGCTGAAGCCGAACTCCCATGTTTGTAGTGGTCATTTTATCAAGGGCCAAAGTTATCCAACCACCCAACAGCCCAAGCTACAAACCATCCCCCCCCCCCCCCCCCCCCCCATTTGCCGTTTTACAACATGCATGGAATAAAGGCTGGCACCGATATTTAAAAAATGTGGCCGTGTTCTTTATTGCTTAAGTATTCTTGGCCAAGTACCTAAAAAAATCATGTGCCTAGTGAAGAAACCAAAAACGCGCGACTAGTTGCCTCAAATAGGGGTGTATCAGCCAGAGCCCCCAGCACAGATGCATTTCCTATACACTGGAAGCAGTTATGATTTGGAGAGGGGTCATGGAAGTGCAAAATTAAACGGCTAAATCATGCACTTTTCCGCCTAACGACGACAATGGTTTAACGTGGAGCTTTCTTTGTGCGAAATAGAATGAGAAAGGGTCAAAGTGAAAGACGCTGCGATCAAAAGACCAAACCGCGTGCTGGTCAAATTCAAAGCTAAACTAGTCAAAGTTTAAATCCAGAGGGCGACCAAGGAAACCCACACGAGAAAGCTTTGCAATAAACCATCATCGTTGTTAGATGGAGTAGTGCTTGATTTTTCAAGCGTAGGTGGAAGCTTCTAAAACTCCACCGCAGCATTCAGTTGTGAAACTGAGGGCATGGTTTTGGCGCCCTCCTGTCTCTTGTCCTTCAGCTACGCAGGTATATTTTGAAAAACCATTAACCAATTAGCCAGCAACCGTTGCAAGTCTTGTAAAGCAATGCTTTTCCACTACAAGCAATAACGTTCTCATGCAGTATTTTTTCTGTAAGCGATTCGCGATGGCTGAAACGTATTTCTGTGAAATTAAACACGTTCATACCGTAGGAATAAAGTTACGGAGCATCGTGTATCACAATTTCTGTTTTGGGGTAAATCTTAGAAGGCACCTGCCCCCCCACCCCAACTTTGTCTTTCTCCTGCGCACGACGCCGTTGCGTCATCAAGTGTAAAAGGCCAGCGTCGCAGAATTCCTGAATCGGCTGCACACACAGGCTTTGTCGGAGTATTTACCTGCAATATATTCCTCGATACGCCAAACTGCATGAAGTGTTTTCACGAACGAACGGACTTGCACTTCCAGCTTGACTTCCAGCTTGGCGCATTGAGCGTTGTCTCCTATTTGTAATTACTGAGTATGAGCGTAAATGACATGTGGCATGCCTCAAAAAGGTCGCCCCTACTTTCAAGATTTACTGATCTGAAAGAAGTCTTTGTGGTCATTTACACTTTGCAAAACGCTCCGCAGCAGAATGACTGAAAGCCATGCACAACTACGCTGCGCTGACCGCCACCAGCATTCCACTGACGAGCGGTTCGCCACGGGCGGCGCTGTTGGCTGAAGTGATGGTGGTGCCATACAACGGCCACCCGTTCAACTTTGTTCCATTCACTAAAATATCATCATCATTCTTTAGTGACCCTGGACCGTAGTCGGACAGTTTACCCAGCACCAGGCCTGCGTCAACTGCGACACCTGCGTCGTATCGGACGTACCGACCCCTCCGGACCAAGTTCAAACAAGTTTGAACTGCGCGCGCCTCCTTCCGGAACGAACAAACAAAATTTCTGGGACTGTATGTCTGGGACAACGTCTGGGAGTCCCGGAACGTCAGCGGACTGCCCGGGGCGCAATCAGATGCGGTGCTCGATTTTTTTCGTCTATTGTTATGACAAAGGACCGGCCCAAAGTATCTTTTTTCTTTTCTTTTTTAGACACAGCGAAGCGCCCACCCACGCCTTCAACCTTGAGATGCAAGTTGTAAAATCAAGATTATAATTAGCTAATTTGACTCATATCTGTTATAACTACGTAGTACCTACAAATAAATAAATGTTTCTACGAAAAATTTTGGCTAATTTAGCTTTTGATGTTTGTATTTCGAATTTTGCCACGTCTAAGCCCATTTTAGGCAAAGTTGCTGCCATTGCTGGCCACGGCATTTCCCGCCATTCCGGCTTGCTGTGCATTCTGGGATTCATCCGTGTTCAAGAACATGGCGGACAAAGAGGATGAACCGACGATCGCTCAAGACTTGGTTGTCACCAAGTATAAAATGGCTGGAGAAATGGTCAACAGTAAGTCATCACTTCTCTCTTTTTCACCGTGCCACTTCGTCATGCAGCTAAAGCTCTTGATCTGTACTTTGTTTTATTGGGCCAGCCGCGAGCACTGTGCCACATGTGGAGACACGGCAACGTGTTTAGTTGCTCGAGGCGAAACGCGCCTGAATATGATCTCTTTATTTATAAAGACAACGTGGCGCTTGGGCCCCCCGAGTGATGCTCTTCGCGTCAGCTAGAGATTCTTTGTTCTCGGATTAGTTGCCTACTTCTTTGTTTACGAAAGACCGGTTGACTTGTGGGGTCCGCTTCAAGCCGCGAAGGGTTCGACGTGCAAGACCTGTCCGTAAAAAAGCACTCTCGAGCTTTCAAAGGCAGTAGCTAGTGCAGCGCGCCGTTGCACTTATCTAAGTGACTTGTTTTGTTGCTTAAATTGCGAGTCGATGGCTTTTGCCATTCATAGAATCGCAAGTCCTGTTTCTGGGTCAGTTAAACCACCCAAGGCAAGTAAACGTCCCGTATGGTATTTACGCTCGCAGTTGCAATCGTTAAGTGTGCACTCAAACATCTGTATCATAATAATGTTCTTTAGCATTGCCACAATTACCCCCGCCGTCAGCTTTGCAATTGCATGGCGGTTTCACTGTAGCCGGCGAAGCACCCGCCATATGGAACTTGTTTGTTTTGCGGTGCGCATTTTATTCTGCACGAAGCGTTTGCGTGCCCAATCAACTTCGTTTGGCTCATAACCACCGCAAATTTAATTTCCGTGTCATTATTATTGCTTTTCAGAAATTCTCAAACAACTTGTTGCCATGTGTCAAGCCGGAACATCTGTGCTTGCCATTTGCGAAGAGGGTGACAAGCAGCTGAATGAAGAAACGAGCAAGGTGTTTAAAAAGGAGAAGGAACTAAAGAAAGGTACACATGTGCCAACCGGGAAAGGGAACTTCCTTGGTTGTTTCTGTGACAAGCCTTGACATTTGCATGTAAGCGGGCATGACCTATATTTTCCTAAACTCTGGAATTTAATTTGTGAGCTCAAGTCAAGTTATGCGCGACGGGTTTAGTCTGATCTAGGGTAGTTAATTGTGCTGACTTAATACAACAGAGCGAATTTAGACACTAGTTTGTCACAGAAAACGGATACAAATGTGGAAAACACTCATGACTTTCTGCGGCCTTCCGGGGACTTCTTTAGTGGTCACCTACTAAAAAAAAAAAAGAAACACGGTCAAGTGTTGCAGGGGCAAATATTGCTTCTGAAGCAGCTTTTTTCCTCGCCTGTAGGCATTGCCTTCCCCACCTGTGTCTCCGTCAACAACTGCATCTGCCACTACTCGCCTCTCAAGTCTGACGCCGAGTACATTCTGAAGGATGGGGACGTGGTGAAGCTGTAAGTGCTTTGTGTTAGTAGGCAAGCTAGTATCGCAATTTTTGCAGTGGCTTGTCGTTTTGATGTACCATCTTAATGGTTGGCGAGAGCATGGTAGCGGATGGTGTCCGCTACCACAGCAGCAATCCGCAGAAGTGGCATCACCATAGTGCCGTGTTTGCAACACACTACCGGCATGCTTAAACTGCCGGTGAAGTGTAGGTTCGTGGCAACAATGAAGGGCTGGCCACTGTGTTTTCCTTGCCTGGTTGGTGTAGTTGCTGTGTCACACAGATGACAAGAGAAGCACTTAGAATCAGTGAATGAGATGTGGTCAAAGAAAAGGCCCTCAAGATTTCTTTTCTGATTGCGCTAAGTGTTAAGTCTTGCTTTTGTTTATAACTACAGCGGGAAGTTGTTCGCTTACGTGTGCACGACGAGATTCTAACGTCGTCTTCCTTTCGTTGATAACTGCGGCCAGAAGCTGTATGCTTACGTGCGCATAACCAGATTTTCTGCCCTTGGCCAGCACGGTTCTACCAACTGCTTGGGAGAGGAGGATAGAAACACATAATACGCACTCTGTTGATATATCATCACTTACACAAGGGTGACAATTAGATGGAGTGGCGTTCATTCAGGGGAACTTGTGCCCAACCAGACCAAAGACACCAGCATGGCATTCGTGTTGCAAAGCCCCGCTCAAGTGTTCTTCAATGATGTTCCCTTCCCGCTCTCTCTCTCTCTCTCAGAGTTCCTCGAGTGCGTGCTCACGTGGCCCGTTGTGAGGCTATGCGGGCACATGCTGACACGACATGCATTTAGCCAGTTGGGAGTGCATGTGTCAATATGATAGTTTTGTTACTGCTTAATGCATCTAAAAAAATCCTTGTGGATGTTTTGTTCCGTTTCGTTCCAAATCCAGTTGAGGGTGTTGTGGAACCCCTCTAAAAAGCTCTGAAAGTGTCCAAAAAGCTTAATAGCACTTTGGTATCACAAGTTCCCCTTGTGACATGCTTATTCCATATAAGTAGCAACACCAGATGTTTTGTCTTCATTTTATGCGGTGGAGATCACACATCACTTACATTATTTTGGTTTTTATTTAATGCTTTCTGTGTGTGTGAGGGAAATTGTTTTCAGTGTTGACGCTGTGGTGCATTCTCTCATTTTAGCTCGCTCCACACATTTTATATTTCAGTGACCTGGGCGCCCACATTGATGGGTTCATTGCGGTTGTGGCGCACACTGTCGTCGTGGGGGCTAGCCAGGTGAGAATGCTTCGTTGCAAGTGCAGATCATTCGAACTGGACGCCATATTGTGCCTTGTTTTCGCCTAAACTTGCTCGTGCTCTTAGCATGCAGTCAAAGCAGAGCCAATCCTAAGGAGCCCTAATAAATCTGGCTCGTGGTGGCTTCGGCAACTTGTCAGGCTTGCTAACCTGAACCTGTTGCACATTTTTCTGTATTGCGCAGGACAACAAGGTGAAAGGCAGGAAGGCAGATGTCGTGAAGGCTGCGTACTATGCTGCTGAGGCTGCGCTTCGACTGGTGAAGCCTGGTGGGGAGGTAAGAAAGAACATTTAAAAAAAAAGGACCCCTTTCATCTGAAACACACACTTGTTTCCGCTCAAATTTTTCACTAAGGTGTTTTAGTTTGACCCACTGCATGCTTCATGCCTAGCACAGTGGAATTTTAAATTGTGGATGTAGCACAAGTGTGTTATACAAGCGTGCAGTTGGTGCAATGCTCAATACGTTGCCATTCCCTTTGGAGCAGAAAATTAGCATGAAAGGAAACAAGATGGCAGGGCAACGAGTGTCTGTGCAGACAATTCTTTTTTTCTTAGCTTACAAAATACTCATGTGCACAATAGACAATGGAATGCATGAAAAGGGTAAAGACGCAAAGAGCACGGACAAAAGAGGAAGAAAGCACAACAGATGACACCGTCTTGTTCTATCCAACTTTTTCCTTTACTCTATTTTTTGTCCTTTTTTCCTTTTCAAGTACAGTCGAACCTCATTATAACATAGTAGTATCGGAATAGCAAATTAGTTCATTATAACAGTAGAGGTATAACAAATCTAACAAATCAGCTTCAACAAATAGAAAATCTGCCCGCACAAAAATACTTGATACAAAAATGCATTTTTTTAGGTATCAAATCCACCATAAACAACATAGCCCTTACCTTTCTCCTTCATGAGTACGTCAAATTACAACAGAACAAAGTTCACTTGACAAAACAGGCCTGCGTCCTTATTTATTGATGAAGGATGTGATCTTCGTCTGGTGGCTACTCGCAGCACTGAGAGTAGGATGAAGTTTTCTACGGGGTCCACTAACAAAAGGGCCTTTATGCTACTGCATTTACTTAAGACAAGGTTTTTTTCTTCATGTAGCTTTTCAGACTCCTGGTCAAATATTTCTTCGTTATGTCCGATATCGCGCGCGGCCCTCACGGTTTCAGTTTCATTACAAAAGAATAAGCGTGATTGAAATAAAGCGTGACCAACCAAAGTTTGTATTTAGTTCGTTACAGCCAATAATTCACTATATCCGTGTTCGTTATAACGAGGTTCAAATGCATGTCAAACCAACTCACCCTCATTAAGCTTTTTGCTAATGACATGTGGTCTTTGCGTCGAATTTTAGCATGAAAGTGTATTCGGGGAAGTTTCAGGAAGTGTGTCAATAGGCCACAGTCAAACTCAAGTTCAAAGGGGTTGGCAGAACAGTTTATCAGTAATTCACTCAAAATTCCTTTGAAAGCAGCCACACATTCAGTAGGTGACCAATATTTTGCAGAAATATTAAAAGCTGTGGTAAAAATTATGACGATTAAACAAATGCAAGGTTGTAATTCTTCTCAGCACTGTGCTACAGAACCACACCATCCGGACATTGCTGGCATAGTTTCGATGGGGTTTAATTTTCTTGGGCTTATGGGCTGTCTACAGCGGCCAACTGCACTCAAATTTCACCTCGACCAAATTTATTCTTAATGTGTAGTAAGTTCCTCCGAATGAGCTGGGACACAAGTGGTAGTCCCATGAAACGCCTCGTTAATCACTCAGAAGCGTTTAAAAAAGCTCCGACGCAGACCACGCTGCACCTGCTGGCGGATCGCGTAAACAGCCATGGTGCGACTGTGACGTTCCAGCTGGCAGGGGCTTCTTCCTCTGGCCAGCCACGCAACTCGAGAACCGGTCGAGCTCTGCTGCGCACACTTCACCCATGTGCTGCCCCGTGCGCGCGTAGAGCTTGCGCTCAGACTTTCTCCCGAGCTGGTGACCATACAACGTCACTGCAATGGCCGCGCTCTCCTCGGTTTCGGTTTCAAAATTGTTGATTTTTTGCTGACCGCTTGCGGCATCCATGCGTGTATTTCAGCTGTTGTATTTTGCATGTTGCTTTCTTTTTAAGCAGACTATACGGAAATAGGGTTTTCAAGGGGTAGAAATTTTGAGTGCAGTTGGCTTTTAAGTCGAGACAACGGCGGATGGCCCGAAATACTTTCAGTGCAATTTTTGTAGGAAATTCTGGGGGCCCTGAAAGCAGAGGATGAGGCCAGGTAGAAATTCAAAAACTTGAGTGGAGCTGTTGAAGCCGAGAAACCCACTCTTGAGAGCAAACGATGGCCTGCAGAAGCGGCACCTAAGCAGCAATCTCTACGTGACAGTCGTGCAGTTTCTTTTCTCCCGTTTCCAGTGAGGTTCAGTTTCACCAAATCAGCCGACCGAAGCACCTATCTTGCAGAAGCACGCCCTTGGAGTGTGTGCCGCCCACTATTCACTGTGTCTAACCGCCGGGGTTGTCAACGTTTTGTGAGGGGCGACGCGGGCCAGCGAGGGCCCGAGACGCGACCAAGGCACTCGAAGGCAGAAAACTAACTTTATTAGCGAGGCAAGACGCCTCGAGGAGCCTCTCAAGCTACTACCGCCGGCCGCGCGCCGCACACTCGCTCTGCTCGGCTTCATGCTCGCTTTCGATGTCGCAGGCAGGTGTCGCCGTAGTCTGTGCGCTTGCGGCGCTGGCTTCTGATGTGTCGGGCAGGTGTCGCTAGTAGCCGGTGCGCTGGCTCACATCCGGCTCCTCTCTGTTGGACCAAGTCCCTTTGGTCACGGAGGTGGCACTGCTTGCTGCCTTCACTGCTAGAGGGAATAGTCCTTGGAGCGCTTGGGGGTTCGGGCGGCTTCCGCTCCAGGGGCTCCGCTGGCAGCTTCCACTCCAGAGGCTCTGGCCGTAACTTCGGTTCCGAGGGTTCTGGTGGTGGCTTCTGCTTTGCTGACACCGGGGCTTTTTGGGCGAATTCTTGGGCTGATGCGATTTGGAAGACTCCTTTTTCTTCCGTTCCGACTTCTGCTTTCGCGGTTTGTTGGAAGGGGGAGGCGGCGACGATGGTGGACGACGTAGCACGGAGCTGCTCATTGAAGGCTTTGCGGAGGCGGGTTCTGCGTGCGCTGGCGGTGGAAGCGAAGAGACTTTCAATGCTGCTTCTTTTTGAGAACTGTGCCCCTTCGAGGAACGCTTTTTGTAGCTTTTGTCCTTCGACTTGTCTCGGTGCTTCTGCGATGACTTGTCTGCTCGCCTTGAATCAGTTTCTGACGATGAACTTTTGGCCTCAGACAATTTTGGCTCTGGAATTTTGGCTTCCAACTGCTTTAGTTCGGGTGGCTTGTGCTCTGCATTGTGCTCAACATCTCCTGCAGATAAAGGTTTGGCGTCACATGACTTGTTTTTCTCCTGGGGTATATCTTTGTGCCGCTCCTTGTCTCTTGAACTGCTCCGGTGCGCTTTACTGGTCGATGAGGACGAGGGCTTGCGGGAACTGCCACTTGTGCTGTTGCGACTTTTGCTCAACTTGCTTTTGGACTGGCTGCGTTTCTGCTCAACTATTGGAGAAGCAGCTTGCTTGCATTCAGGAGAGGGGCTGTAGTTGTTGGGAACATCCTCTTGGCGAGATAGTGCTAACCACGGCGGTTCATCTGGTCCTGGGAGTGGCAAACACTGGAGTCCTGCTGAGCTGTGGTGTCCAGGCATATGGTGATTGAACAAGGACCCCTGGATCATAACAGCGTTCGACATCCTGGGCAACAGTCGTTCATGGCACCGAACAATCGTTCCTGTGGGTGCGTGGCGAATTTCAGTTGGCATGGGTGGCTGAAACACCAATTGTGCATGGCTTGCAGAAAACCAGTCTTCACCTAATATAAGTGGCACAGCATTATTATGGAGGGCGGCTGCTTCAACCAAGGCGGTGATAGGTCCGACAGAGACCTCCAAACATACGGCACCAGCTGGAGCTACTGTTTCTCCACCGACGACAACTAGAGGGGGTCTAGTCCAGGGCAAGAGGGGCAAAGAGCTGACCAGGCAGCGGGAAACAAGCGTCACTTTCGATCCACTGTCGGGAAATGCATCCACTTGACCAATCCCAGCAATTGTGGTGGTAACAAGGGCACACTGGACCAGTGATCCATCGAGGGTTTCCGAAGGGGTACTGTGGAGAGCTGGGAAAGAATGTGTACTAGACGGAGCGGTAGCTCTAGATGGACACCTGGATGCGAGATGTCCTTTTTGGCGGCATTGCAAGCACACAGCTTCGTCCAAGTTCTGTCCAGGACGGTAGGCAGGAGCACCATGTTTAGCGGAGATGGTGTGGTATCGGAACTCTTGTTGGTCTGGTGGCAGGGCTGAAATTCGCTGTGGCCGGCTCGTTCTGTCTGACACAGCCTGAGGATTCATGTACGCTGAGTTGCGGGAAGGCGACTGTAGGCTTGGAGTGGGTGGTGTGGCGTTTAGATACCCTGGGCGTGAAAATGGAATGGCCGAATGGCTCAGTGTTTGATCAAGCTGAGTGACAATGTCCATATATGCTGCGACGGTCGCTGGGCGTTGTGCTGCTATAGTAGTGGCCAGGTTCGAGTCGGCAATGTTTTGAAGGGCGTACTCTATGCGCTGAGTGTCCGAGAGAGTGACTGGGCATCCAGAGATGAGCTTCAGCTTTGCCAGAGAATAGTTGACAAGATTCTCTTCGTGTGCTTGCACGCGACAAGTAACTGCTTGTTGCCACTGCAGCAAGGTCTGCTTGGCGCTGAATTGATCTAGGAACGCTTGCCTGAACGTTTCCCACGTCGGGCATTGACAGCCAATGACGGCTTTCCAATCAGCGGCCGCTCCACGAAGTTTGCCCATGGCGACGGCGAGTAGTGTTGAAGGCTGCCACGAAGCAAGGTTTTGAGTTCGCTCCAACTCTTCAATCCAGTGGGACGCTGAAATGCCGCCGTCCCCACTGTAAGTAGGAAGCGATGCGGACAGGTCTGGAAGAGTTGTGACTTGAACAGGGACTGCAGCGCGTTGCGACACATGAAGGAGCTGCTGAAGTAAACCTGTCAGCAACTCGGTAGTTTGTGCTGCATCGGAGCTCGGCGGAGGCGGTGCTGTGTCAGGGCGCTGGGTGGACGCCGCGGAGTCTGGGGAAGTGGGCGTGGCTGAGCGGTTTTGAGCGATGTCGGCGATAAGGCGGTTTATTACTTCTTCCTTCGGCCCGGTAGCGTCCAGATTTCGGCGAGCCAACTCTTCACGGAGATAATCTGCTGTAAAGCCTGCGAGGTCCTCTGGCGTAGCCTCGTTCCAATTCACGAGCGGCATGGCGGTACAAGGCAGCAAACTGGTTACGAGACGAGAGGGCGAGTAGGGCGAACGGTTTGGGCACTGAAGGCAGGTTACTTCATCGGGCGGGCAGGCGCCAACACGGCAGTCGGCGAAACACAGGGCGAAGCGCGAAATGGCTCCGGCGAAGTGGGCGGTAGCACCTGCACACGGAGGGAGCGCTGGGCGACGAAACTTCAAGGGGCGATGCTCCAGGCACGGTTCGGGGTCGACTGCGCCAGTTGTGAGGGGCGACGCGGGCCAGCGAGGGCCCGAGACGCGACCAAGGCACTCGAAGGCAGAAAACTAACTTTATTAGCGAGGCAAGACGCCTCGAGGAGCCTCTCAAGCTACTACCGCCGGCCGCGCGCCGCACACTCGCTCTGCTCGGCTTCGTGCTCGCTTTCGATGTCGCAGGCAGGTGTCGCCGTAGTCTGTGCGCTTGCGGCGCTGGCTTCTGATGTGTCGGGCAGGTGTCGCTAGTAGCCGGTGCGCTGGCTCACAGTTTAATCTAGATGAATACTGGTCGCAGCCTTTCCATTGGATTTTCAGATTGCCTCATGGGCGCTGTAACTATTAAGATCCCAGTTCAATTTGTATTTTGCTCTGATTGTGTCATGTACCATATCAGTACAGAGGGAAAAAGCATATTGCTGCAGGTAAATGTAGCAGTACTGTTTCTCTACTGCTCCCAATGTGTAAATGTTATCTTTTTGAACATTTTGAAAGCTATTTCAAACGCCCATATCCATCCCTTCCACTGCACCACTGCTTGTGATCCTGAGGGTCATAGCAGCCATTCAGAGTTGTAGAGAAAGAAACTGGCGAAGCTTGCACTGAGTTGCACAAGACTTGAACCATAGCGAAGCTGCAGGATTTCGTTCTGCGTGAGCACTGAAGGACACATCACCACGCATTTGTACAAGTTTGAACTCGTTTATTTACCGTCGTCGCTTTGCACTGTGCTAGTAGTAGTCGTGGTCGTATGCATCGATACTGTCGTGTTCCTCATGCCAAGTATTACATGCGCGGTGCCGCTCGACGACGGCTGGGGCGCGGCGGCGGTGCGTAGGCGCACGACGCATGCGCGGTGTTCTTGGAGTCTCGTCGAGGTTCCGTGGAGCAGGTATTGCGCCAGCTCTGGTGTTGTTGGTTGCTAGGCAACGAGAGGCGCTTCTCAAGGTGTTCGATGTTTTTTTGCTGAAGTCACTGCGCGTGTTGGGATTGGTCGGCAGTTGCCGCGAGGTACGCGCCCACGAGCGCTCAGCATTTTCTTGGTATTTTTAAAACCCGTTACATTCCACACATTGCAGCTAGCTACAACAGCTCCGCTGTTACAAAGTGGGGGCATGCTCTCTAAGGGGGTTGTTTTACAGTAAGGCAGTCAGCCTCAAACAACTCATGGTTTGGAATGATAGCTTTTTTGTATGGTTTCATCAACTGGAGAGTGAAATGTTGAATGTGTAAACCGTGACAGATTTCTGGGGCTTTATTTGTAACAAATTTTTTTGCCTTGTTTCTTTTTTCCCCCTTTAATCAGAACAACGCCGTAACTGACGTGATTCAGAAGGTGGCAGAGTCGTACAAGTGCAAGCCCGTTGAAGGTGAGGAACTGCTACAGCAGGGTGTTGATTCGTGCTTGGGCAGTCTACCATTCACAAGACTTTTTTATTTTTTGACATAGCCACTCCATAGCAACCATTTGACTGCTTTGCTGTTGCAGGTATGCTGTCCCATCAGCTGAAGCAATACAGGATAGATGGGGAGAAATCCATCATCCAGAATCCAACAGAAGCCCAGAGGTATGGAAGCACGCTTGAATTTCCTTTGGACTAAATTCGTGTGGGTACTGTCTTGTGGCATTTGCTTACCAGTCTGTTACTTGACTGTCTTGGTGTAGAGCAATTCACATGCAAAAACTTAAGGCAGCCACAAACGGGCTTTCCATTACTACATTCTTTCATTGTTAAGTAGTTCTTGCAAATGGTTCTGTAGTGATGGACTTTGACATGACTGGCATGGTGTGGAGCGAGTTTTGCTTTGCTGTGAGGCTGCACCTAATCTGGATCTGACGGGGGGGGCGGGATTGAACCTGCCGTGGTGGCTCAGTTGCAGTGCTGAGCATGAGGACATGTGTTCGACTCCCGGCCACGGCAGCCGCTTTTCGATGGAGGTGAAAAGCGAAAACGCCCGTGCGTTCGAGATTTTGGGGCATGTTAAAGATACCCAAGTGGTCAAAATTATTCCGGAGCTCTCCACTACAGCACGCCTCACCAGCTGTGTTTTGTCGGCGCGTTAAACCCTACAATCAATCAAATAAATCGACCGGGGGGTTTGCTACCTCTTTTGCAGAGTTCCTAAAATCTGGCTTAAAGGTGCTTAGTTTGAACTGGACACTGCTTGGACCTGTTCGTATCAAAGAGCTACTCAATTACAGTAACTTCATGTTAATTGTCTTGCTCTTGCACCGAGCGCAGAATAACTAGAGGCAATAGAAATAGCGTAAGCAAAATGGCTTGGGCACGAGAAAGTGTAGAGCGGTCATGTTGCGTTGACTGGTATCATCATTCCGTCAGGGGTGAGACAGCTGCGCATATTGCGCCTTTTTGATACAATTCCATTTTCCTGCGCCAAGCTGCTCCAAAAGCACGAAAATTGCGCCAAACTGCTCCAGAAGAGCCTGAAAGGCACGGATTTTGATGCTCATGTCAGTTCCGGCGGGGACGAAAGCCTCCCGCATCCCGGTGACCGCTTTTATTGGCGGTCGATTGCAAACACAGAAATGGCACAAATAGAAAGATTGAAGAAATGAAGCAAACGATAGCTTCTAAAACACAATTGGCTTTCTGTCCGGGTTCGCTGAAACGGCCTTCCCGATTAGGCATCGCTGTTGCTACAAGCATGGCCGTCGCCTGATCTGCCTGCTACTGGCTACTTCGCGCGCTCACTGCGCATCGCCGATATTTTCCCTGGTTTATTTTACGCTATCAGCTTGGTTCCAGTCTACTCATTCTATCAATTGTGGCTCTGAACAGTGACGTTAACGCGGGGATATGGTTTGAGATTGGTGCGAGATTACGAGAAGTTGCGCGGCTCGTAAAAAAAGTTTTGAAATGTGGGGCCTACGACTTTGGCGTGGTTTGTCCTTGAGTGCGAAACGCAGTGCGTGCGTCAATAATCGGGTTCGTGAATTGAACTTTTTGGCTCGTTGTGGTGTTATAAAATGCTGAGGTGTTGCTATGCTTCGAAGCGCGATCGCGAGCCTCGGCCCAGGAGGGAACCGTCGGCACGAAAGTTACGGGCTGCGCTGCGGCGGCGCGACCTGTCCAGGCAGCGCCCAATGGCTGCAGGACTGCATGGTTGCCATAGGACGCGACTAATAACACTTGATGTATGCGAAGTGAAATTTAATGCCAAAATCTAGGTGGCTAAACAGTAACGCTACTCAAATGATCACTGGGTGGACGTGCGCCCCACGGACTGCAACGGGTAGGCTGGTGGGGCTATGCGACCGCTAGCTCGAAGTTGCTCAACTGTTGCCATGACTACACTCGTTCGTACAACACAGCCTGGGATTACAAAAATAATAATTTTAGCATTGAAGCGGTAAAAAAAAAACGCCACAATTGCAGAGCCCTTAAATTTGATAATGTTAATGGCAGTTTTGTTGTCCGTGTTGCGTACAGCCACAACACAATCTCACCAGTTAGGAAAAAGGTAGTGCAGTTAGAACTTTGTGATACTCTTTAAAAATTCTTTCGTGTAAGGCTGTTTCAGTGTTCTGTGTATTCAAAACTGATTGGAATGTGTACTTGACCCTTCAAATTGCTGAAATTGTGATTTTTTAAGCTCACAAGACGATGTATTAAATGTCCCTACCTGCTGCAAATCAAGATTCTTCTGCTCCAAAATCGAAATTTTGCTGCTCCGAAAACTGCTCCCAAATCTATTTGGGCTGTCTCACCCCTGTTCCGTGTTTCTGAATTTGTTCTGAATTTTTTCAATTTACTAGGCCTTTCGTCAGTGTAATGTTTACCACTGCTCAAATTTGTAGAAAATTCTGGGGGCCCTGAAAGCAGAAGATGAGGCCAGGCAGAAATTGAAAAACTTGAGTGGAACCGGTGAAGCCAACAAACCCACTCTTGAAAGCAAACGATGGCTTGCAGAAGCCGTGCTGGCCGGCCGGAGAAGCCGTGCCAAAGTTATCTAGTCGTGCCGGAGTTATCTAGTCGTGCCGGCCAGAGAACTCACTTTGGGGTGGAAGCCATTTTTTCCAACTGTAGCCAAGGAAAAGGATGTTCACTGTCAGGGTGGCATGGCAATTGTCTTCATCTGAGCGCTCCTTTCGTGAAATTAGCCTTTAGGGCAGTTGGAAAAATGCACGCCTGCTTTCTCTCTCTCCCCAGAAAAGAGCATGAAAAGTGTGAGTTTGAGCTTCACGAGGTCTACGCTATCGACGTCCTAGTGAGCACGGGGGAAGGCAAGGTCAGTGCTGCTGTTTGCTCTCTTTCTGCTCCTTTAACATTGGTAAGGTTAGATCGCGTGTCATGTAAATGCCTTTCGTGATCCCTTGCAGGGCCGCGAGATGGACACCCGGACGACCGTGTACAAGCGTACAGACGAGACCTACCTGTTGCGAAGCAAGGCTTCTCGAGGTAGGTTCTTACAGAATCAGCTGTCTGTGCCGATTGCTGCGTTCGCGATGGCCAGCCTAGTCAGTGTCGGCAGAAATGTTTGTGTGTCATTGATGTTCACGTGATATTCATGGGAAAGAACTTTACCTAGAGTTGCACATCCTCTAAAACAACAGTGTGCACGTAAAATGAAATGGATGTGCAAATAAAAATAAAGCACAACAACACGGGGACCTTACAAAAATGCCCTCTCTCTCCACTGTGTGGCAAAAGCCAAGAATTGTGTTGAATCAATGTTTCAAATAGGCAACAAGAAAATATGACACCATTAAATTGCAGAGCACCTACAACTATAGACGTTTGGCAGCGAGTGCCCACATTTTTCCCCCATTGTTTGCGGTCATAGTAGGTCTATAGGATGAGGAACCATCTGAGAACTCTGCAGTGACTCTTACCTGAGTACCATTGAGCAGTTAACTAGCTGCCTGACAGTTAATTTTCATTTAAGGTCGTATGATACAGGGCTGCAGTTCAATGGCAGTGCAGTTTAATGTTTAGCTGGTTCAATGCTGCTCCCCAACCTTGTGAGGCTTTTTGAAGATCACGCTGAACAGATTTGATGTTTGGCATGCCAGTGTAAGGGCCCCTAGAATGGTCCAGCCTACTGATGGTGCTCCATGGCTTCATTGTAACCTAAGTGCCAGTGCCTTTCGTAGGGCACTTGTGTCGGCACTGAACTATGGAAATTGAAGGAACTGCGAAGACAATACCATAAACACCTCCAATTGAATGGTTCTGCGCCTTGTAACCTAACTCACACCGCTGAAGAACTAGAGTGTTTAAATGGGGTGGGTCCAGATGGCCCATTTCCTCCACCAAAATACAACCTGCTTACAGCTTTATTATTATTATTATTATTATTTTTTAGGTGCAGTCACAACAATAGTTGGCGAGTACACTTCGAGTTTATTGTGTTTACCTTCAAATCATGTTAGATAATTTCTCTCATGTTTTTACACCACAGCCATTTATATACCCTTATCACTGCAACATAATGTTATTTTAAACTTCAACTACGGCAAGTTTGAGCTTCAAGTCCGCTGTGCTTTTTTAATTGCAATTCCTTATTTTTTTTCCTTTTTTTTATATATTTCAGCCAAATTGGATGCTTATCAACTGCTGGAAAGTATCTGGTGACTCCCACTAGTTTCTCTGTTTCCCTTGTTGTATGTAAGGCATACTTTATTAGAGTTTGTCGATTCCCCCCCCCCCATTTTTTTCTATTTTTTGTAACGAGCACTGTTTCAAGCGGGGGCACAAAGTTGTATACTGTCCTCATGGTCCCCTCGATGGTGTGTGGATTGGATTGGATTGGAAATTGATTTAGCAGCAGTAAGCATGATAATCAGCTAATCCTAGGCAAACAGGAAACCTAAGAATAACCAGCTGAACCTTAGCTCACGCTACGTATTCCTGGCATAGCCGAGCTAAGCCACTGCTTTTTTTTTTCCAGCTTTTGTTAGCATCGTAGACAAGCAGTTTGCCTCAATGCCCTTCACACTAAGGTAAGTTTTGGCTGGTTACCTTCTCCACGTTAAGCTAATAAATGCTGCACCTAGTTTTCGCCAATAGTTTGTGCTTAATCCAGAGTGTACAGACTAAGGGGCCTATTGTGGGACTGGTGTATAATCAAATCTTTTGGGTCATGGCAGTTCTCAGTACTTCAACACAAGTTCAGTCGGTCTTCTATTGCAGGGTGTCTAGCGACCGGGAAAACCGGGAGAAGTCAGGGAATTTTTAGCCACCGGGAAAAGTCAGGAAATTGTCAGGGAAAACCACTTTGGGGCCTGCCCAAACAGTTTTGGAATAGGGGAAACCAGTCGAACGCAACGCAAACCGAACGCAACACGTTCGCGCGCGACGAAAGCGTGAACCGCATGAAACGTTTTCTGGTTTTTCTGCAAGGGAAAACGCGGCGCGTACGCCCGAGGCGCGCTGACGCCGCCGCGGAAACCACCCGCACGGTGCGTGCCGAGCGGTAGGCGGTTGCAACATGGCGGCAGCACCGGCCGCGGAGTAGTGCGGTAGCTCCAACGTCCGCTTCTAATCGCTCTTTAAAATGCTACTCAAGGCACAAATGCCCTTGCTTGTGCAGGAAAGGAGCCACCGCAGGCACGAAATCGTCGACGCGGCCGTGAAAATACCGTGCATGAATCGCGTGCAGAAACTTGCCGTGCGGTTCACGCACCTGGCTTAGGTTGCTGGGTGCATTTGTGGCAGAGGGACGTCTAGGTGGTGCCCAAATCGCACGCAAGACGGGCCTTTTTTTCCAGCGAATTTTAAAAGGTAGCGTTTTTTGGGGGCTATCTTGAAATAACTTTCTTTGACATCAGGAGCCAGAATTACATAATCAAAAAGGAACACGGTTTAGCGCGAACCCAGTAAACTGCATGGGTTGTTTTCTGCTAGCGAAAACGTGCCGCGCACGTCAAGGCGCGCTGACGCTGCCGCGGAACTACACGCACGCTGCGCGTGGTGCTGCCGGCGGCGGCAACATGGCGGCGGCTTCGACCGCGAAGTGGTGACGGGAGCTCGAGCGACCGCTTCTAAGCGCTTTCTCAAATGCTGCACAAGGCACGCACGAAGTTGCTTGTGAGGTAAAGGAGCTTATAATGTGGGCGAAAACGGTACAATAAAACATCATCCGCGCTGCTACTGAAAGGGCCCATGCAATACCTGCCGGGGTGGTAAGCCTTAACATGTCTGGCGGAGCCAGCCGGCTGCCTCGAGAGCTTCGAAACTGCCGCCATGAGGCGCGCGGCTCCCCATTGGCGCAAGTCGGCAGGCTCCTCCCTCTGCCGCACGCGGCGCGGGTCATTTTCTGAGCGAGGCAGAAACTGCCGCGCACGCGAATCGTTGACGCGGGCGTCAAAAAATCGCACGCGCAACGCACCATGCGGTTCACGTTGCATGTCAAGCCAGGACAATCCAGAAAAAAAGCAAAAGGTGCTTGCTGAAGCGCAACTTGAAGTTTCTATCCCGCAAGGTGAAATAAACTCTCTGAAGCCGTAACTGAAGGCAAGCAAACCTCGAACTGAACAAACTGAAATTAATCAAAGTGCATTTTGAGAATTAGGGCACTTGCAACAAATGTGTTTTTCCGTATGATAGAATGTCTTTTCTCTACGCTTTTTATATACTTCACGGACCGTTTCCACAAAATGGCGCGTGTTGTATTGGTCAGGGAATTTCAACTAAAACGGTCATGGAAAACCTGGAAAAGTCAGGGAAATTGAATTAGGCAATTTGCTAGACACCCTGTATTGGCATTGTTTTCCCCTAACTACTGCTGATGCATGTAGAACATTTAAATCTTTATAAAGATTGGGCCTTCTGATCACCCCTTGAGCCTACTGCCAACAAGGTCTTCTTTGCAAATTGTAAGGGCCACAGAACCTCAAGTTTACTGTTATGAAACAGTCCTAGAGTAAATCAGCATTTAAAAAAAACTATGGTGTGACTGCTGTACCAATGGCATCAAACTGTCACAGGGGAAAATCTGCTATATGTGAAGTAACAATTTATTTTTTTTTGGTTTGTACAAACGGAGCTGCCTCAGCTTGTATTAGTTTGCATTTGAGAGGGACATCGGTCATCACGGAGAGTCCTGTGTGTGCACTGAGGGAATGCATGCTGGAAAAGCCAGAGAGAAAGCTGGGCGAGTTGGTAAGGACGCATGGTGAAACAGCAGAAAAAAAAAAAGAAACAAAAGACAACAGGGTGGAACAAATACAATGCACTGTTTTTTTTTTTTTTTTCCACAAGTTATTTCACTGGTAAAGCTAGCTAAGAAAGATACACAGCAGATGACGGTTGTGTCGTCTGCCTCCTTTCTTTGGGTGCCCTGTTCTTCGCTCTAGTTCTGATAGGTGCAGCCGGATGCCATCGGTTATAGAGATGGCTCCCTCTTACAGTTCTGCTCGTTGGAATAGCTGATCCACTTTGACGTGGTTGGGATTGACCTTTGAATGTTGATAGCACTATGCCACAAGGGAACAAATAGATTAATATGCATAAGAGGGACTTGCAAAGAGCGAAAACGGTGTCAAGATTCTGGCACACCTTAATGACCCCAGGTGGTCAAAATAAATCCAAAGCCCTCTGCTATGGTGCTCTGATTTTTATTTTATTTAAAAATTTATTGCTAATTTTGGCAATAAAACGGTACTAGCCGAATTTTGAAATTGGCTTCAAAATTTTGTCAACATTTATGAGCTAAAGCTTTTGCTTCAGAATATGACTGGCTCATTAGTTTGAAATAGAGAAGAAGCAAAGTTCTGTTTTTGCTTGCACTTTTACTGCATGCATCTATTGGGGCTTGTGCGTGTCACGTACATTTGTAGCTGAGGTTTTGTAACCTTGTGGATGCTTGGTGAAAAAAATCAATGTTTAGTTTAGAGACGTGAGAGTGGCAAAGTGTTCCCGCAAACTGATCTCTTTCCGTACCTGCCCCGTCAGAGCATTTGACGAGGAAGTGAAGGCGAAAATGGGCGTGCTCGAGTGCGTCAACCACAAGCTGCTTGATCCGTTCCAGGTCCTGTACGAGAAGGAGGGTAAGCACAGCATTCCATTGCTGAGATATAACAACTTTTAGTCACTCTCATTTGGACTTTATATGCGGCCCACATTCTTTAGCATAGCCAAGCCACTCTATTTGCATTTGTTGTACATCTCGCATTGTTTTTCCATGGCACTGTTTCTTTTAAAAAGGCACAAGCTTCGTCAGACATTAGGGTTTTTCCTTACGGCTAGTCTTTCTGCCAATAACCCACGAGTGACAGGGGGGTTGAAGGAGAGAGTTTGTGACATGGCCAGGCAGAAAGAAAGCAAAGCACAAGTTACAATGATAGGGAGGATACAAATAACTGGGATAGTGCTCATTTTAGGCCACTTTATAATCATACCTGCCACAGGAGTAAAATACGTACTCTTGTTATCGTCATCGGCAGAAGCTGCGACTTGTGTTGTCTTCTTGGGTTGGGCTACGCATCCATATCCAGAATTCACTGCCACCACGGCAAGCCTGTTTATAACACGTTGGTGGGTTGGTTAGGACTTCCGTGTTTGCGTCCCTCTTTGTATGACTGCCGAGTCCGATGCAATACGATCTGTGGTACGACCGCGGTAGTTGCTTCGCAGTGCAATGGTGGGCCCGAAGCGGCAACGGTACTACCAAGTGTCTTTGAAATCGTACACGCCATAATTTCCGTACTCGTCAAAGAAAGGAGAGATGTTCGGTGGCGCTGCTGCCGCCATAGATTGCCACCGCTGCCTCTATGAATGGCGCTCACTTTGCAGCCTTTGAGCCACGGCCAACTTGTACTCGCTCCTAAGGAGGTTGGGGTTGAGTTGCAGCAAAAGGTTGTCCCACCGATAAACAAAACAGCCACTCTCCTCGCGTAACCAACATCAGTGCAGCACACCCTACGTTACGGAATCACTCGAACACGCCTTGTACAAGGAAAAACAAACTGCCTCGCGGGCAGCCTGGCAGACGTGGAGGAGTCACGGCCGCCTGCTCTTTTTAGGGCCTGTACATACGTCGCCTTAGCAACGGGGACGCACAGGCATGCAGAGGCATGGTGGTGCACACGCATGGTTGCTGGCATGCGCGCCACACCAGTGAGTACAACCTTATAAGCCTACAAAACTGAAGTGTACAAATTGTGGCCCATGGTGGTTGCACTGGGTGCTGTTTTCCCGGAAATTTGAAGAATGCACACGTCTGTCATTGACAGTGTGCTCCTCTGTCCGTACATGACTTGGAAGACGTAGGGGATTGAAAGCATCAAGTGGTTGTTGCGATTACTTTTCTTTTTTACAATTTATGCTCAGCCGCCGTCAGGGCTGTAGGAATTTTTTCAGGGACCAGACTCGCAGAGTTCCTCATGCTCGCAAAGCTGAGAATGGCAGTGGTGCTTTGCCAGTTTCTGCAGAAATACAGCCTTTGTGCAGCATGTACAGTAAAACCTCGTTACAAGAGACACTCAAGGGAGCCAAAAAATGTGTCTCTTGTATGCAATGTTGCTAACATGGCGAACATAGGAAAACCGACCAAACCGCTTTCATTCAAATGTCTCTTATAACCAAGTGTCTCTTGTAACAGTGTCTCTTGTAACGAGGTTTTACTGTATATGAAGGTGTCCCATGTCTGTGGCAAGCCTTGGTGTGGCAAGATTCCCAATAGCAAGGAAGGCATACTGGCAGATTGTATAGTTGGTACCTAATAACTCCATTGTGGAGAACGCTTTGTTGTTAGCTGATATTGTGAGCACCAAACCTGCTTCAACACATCTTGGCAGCTATGTTATCGTTAGACAGAAGAGTTTAACTTATAAACTTTTGTCAGTCTGCAAACTGCATTATGTCATCGCTGGGCTTGATGCTCTCTGCTTTTCATTATGTGCCTTGCTGTGCCTTCTTTTTATAACTTGCATTAGCCCCCACGTCCACCCTTGTGTTGTTTTATGGGTGAACTGTCCTTACTGCAGCATGTAGTTCTGTCTGTCTGCTGAATCCCTCCTCTGTGTCACGGTGCTTGTTGTGCAGGGGAGTTTGTGGCCCAGTTCAAGTACACGGTGTTGCTGATGCCCTCCGGCTCCCACCGCATCACTGGTGGCCAGATGGACGTCGACATGTTCGAATCCGAGTACAAGGTGGAGGACGAGGCCCTGAGTGTGAGTGGACTCCCGTTTCTCTCACTTATGCGTGCCCAGTTTCCTTTCCTTTCCAAAATGCAAGTTTGGTTCATTCGAAAGATTGCCTCGTTAGAATCGTACTGACACCACTTTTAACGTAAACTTCACTCAAATAAGCTGTATAATTAGGAAAAAATGGAGAGGCCATGCGACCCACTCACTCATTTCCCGCAGCAGAACTTATGATGTCATACCAGCCAGCTCTGCGATTGGTGGAGGCCGGCGAAAGCAAACATAAATTAGGCAGAGCTTATAAGCTTGCCGAACGGGCTATTTGCGTGTAAATTTAGGCCACTTTATTTTTAAAGCAGTAAGAATGGTGGGACCGACAGTGGAAGATACGAAAGTATGCGTAAACATTGAAGTACCGATGCGTACTGACGTTGGTATTGCGCGAACTATGCTTGGTTTAGCTGCACAGGACTGCGGGGCTTCGGGGTAGCTTTGAAGACACTGCCGATTGGCGCAAGCAACGGTGTCTTACGTGACCATATTTGTCGAGCAAGCACTATGTTCCACGAAATGATTATTTTCTCCCTGAACAAAAACACGCTTGGTTCAAATACGGTCAAAACCAAACCAGAGACAGAAAACGGCTTGCTATGGTATGGTGGCGCCATCTAGGTTCACTAACGGTAAACAAGGCTTTCCAATCTGCTGCAGAGTGGTCGGCTCCTGTGATGTCATTGCAGACCACGAAAACGCCTGATTTAGCGGGAAAACCAAAATTTTAACAGAAACTGATTAATTTCTCAGTGAATAAAACATCATTTGCATCCCGACAAGCACTGGGGACACTATAAAACACGAAATCTTTCAAATTAAACAAACTTGTATTTTGTCTTCATGGCTCCTTTGAAGGTTCTGCACGCTAACTACATGTAGTGATGGTAGTGAACAGGACAGATGTTCGGGGACCGGAGATAAATGTAAAAAGCATGCCTAGCTCTTCTAAGATACTTGAGGGGGTATCCAGAAGGAGGGCCTACGATTGGAGGTGCCCTGGAAGCAACCACAACGCAAGCCAAATTTCTTTTGTTTTCTCGCCATCATTGGTGCCTGGGCAGAGGCTGTTTTCCCTGCACCTCCTCCTCCTCTTCACGGTCCCCTCGTGTCCCTCCTGCCCAGGCTCTGCTGAATCGGTCAGTTATAGCCAAGTCGGCCAAGAAGAAGAAAAAGAAAGCGGAGAAGGCCCTGCTGACGGCCACCGACGGTGCGGGCGAGGCGGAGACCATTGCAGCCGCGGAGGACTGACCGGCTGGGTGCCCCACTCAGGAACGCTGCCTCACCTTCACCGTGGGCCAGGTGGGTGTTGTAGTACCTTTGCAGTGCGTCCAAAAGGGATCTGTTACTTATTTCCGCTTGCAGAATCATCAGTATGAAAGGCCTTGTTGTAATCTTGTGCTTTTTCCTGTAACATTACGATGCCGAAAATTTGACCTTTGTTGAAATTAAAGTGCAAAGAAAGGTCCTGCCATGTGGTAAAAACTGTCACCGTCCATTGCTGGAAATTGCAGGTAGGCAGAGGTGTGGCAGTACGAAACAACGTTCTTTCCTGGAATTGGCACGTGGACATTTAGGCAATTTTAGGCTTGAAATGACTCCATTTATGTTGTCCTGCTGTTCTTTGCAGTGGATGGAAGCTGCATGTTATGGCAATATCGCATTTTGTTGTACCGTATTTACTCACATAATGATTGCACTCGCGCAATGATCGCACCCCTGAAGTATGCTGTCGAAGTTCGGTTTTTTAAATTTCCCGCGCAATGAACGCACCCTGAACTAGCCACAGCAGTATGTCATATGTGTGCAAAGTCTAGCTGATGATGGCTGTTTCCTTCCCTTTCAAAGAGGACATGAATACGTTATTGCGGCAGACTTGCCGATATTAGTGATATCAGCAAGCATGCGTTCAATATTGATGAGGAAGAAACTCACTAAATGCAGATAATACTCACAATGCAAAGAAGAAAAAAGCGCTCAGGTTGCTGAGTTGGCCGCCATGTCTGTTTTGATGTCCCGCACTGTAACAGTGCAGCCACTTTGTGGTTGTGCCTAGAATATGCAGTATATTCTATGCACTGTAGTCAAACTGTTGTCACCTCGCAGCAAACTCGTACCGGTGCGTTTGGTTATTCATGAAAACATGGCGTTTTGCGTCACTTTGCAAAACGGCTGGCGGCGGTATATGGAGTTTTTATTGATCATTTTTATTATGTTCATGACAGCTATTGCAAAAATTTATACCCACAACTTGCTTGCGTTTTCTGTGCTCAGAAATGTTTTGCAAGAAATTTACTCTGCATAATGAATGCACCCCTAAAATTACATCAATTCTTTTGAAAAAAAAGTGCGATCATTACGCGAGTAAGTACGGTATATGAATGGGTTCACCAGTAGTCGTGAAAAAAAATGTTTGCATTATTGCAGTGATCTTCATTCGGTCAATAACTCGGTGTCTTTAAAGGCCAACTGCAATGAAAATTCACCTGCTCCAAATTCTGTTTCAACATGTAGTATACACCACTAAAGCATGGGTGGAACAGCTGCGCCATTGAGCACTGAACTTGTTTAGTTTACCTGCGCCATACTGCGCCGAACTCCTTTATCAGCACTGTCCTACGCCGTAGCGCCCGAATTGAGTCGCGAGATACAACCGCCATGATGCCCGGCGCCCGAAAACATTCTGTTTCGGGTTTCAGCAAGGCGTTTGTGGTTTCGTTTCCCTCAAGGCTATGACCGGCTGTGGAAGTTGGCTTTGGCTTAGCTGTAAGGCCGCAGGCACTATCAAAACTACGTGCCTTCTCTGCCTTTCTTTGCCGTGTTGCATTTGCACGGTTTTGTTTGCCAGTGTCGGCTGCTGTGCCACGATCATTGGAAAATGACCAAAAGTAAAATGCTTTTGTGTCTCATCGCAAACAGATAGAATAATATTCACATGAAAGGTTGTAGTTTATTGGAGGTTAGCATCAATTTAGTCGGCCATTTGTGGTGATCCCAGCTTTGCTACCCGCAACTTCCTGTAGGTGCATGTATTGTACAAACAGGGTCTTTGCCCTCGCTTGGTAATTCAGTTCACTTTTGTTGAGGTATTTGCGTCTGTGAACTTTGGGGTTAGCTTTAATTAGTGGAGGATGGTGCAAAATAGATCATACCTTACGGCAACGCTCATGTTACATATTCTACGGCGCAAGTTCACCGACTCTCAACCCTCTGACGGGCGAAGACAAAGCTAGTTCAGCTTTGCGGGCACTGAAAACATCCAAGCAAATGCGAGCAAACATCTTGTTTTGCGGAATGCTGCCGTGAGTTCGCATAAACAGTGCCGTGTACTGGTCACGAAGCAAGGCCTGTTATCTGATCTCTTCCGACTCTGCGTGTGAGGTTTGATCTTTGAATGGTGATAACGAGGCGTGCTCACTGGGGCCAAAAGGAGATGACTCCGTGTTTTGTCAACCTCCAGATATAGTACAAGAACTGCATTCTTCTTTCATAGTATGTTCTAGTGCATGGTAGAATGC
Organism: Haemaphysalis longicornis; assembly: GCF_048455015.1. NCBI lineage: Eukaryota > Metazoa > Arthropoda > Arachnida > Ixodida > Ixodidae > Haemaphysalis > Haemaphysalis longicornis. Next base: position 41,992,337 of record NW_027526361.1, on the reverse strand, counting down.
CTGATATAGTAGCTAGATCAACGCAATTGGCAGGGGACTGTCACAGTGGCCTGTAGGGAGATTATGGAGGCACCATAATGCTGTGAAATGGTCCGCCAGCCGTGCCCTTTTGATTCCCAACTGCAACGTCACTTCCGGCTGGCCGTTATGACCGCCCTTTTCTCCTGTTTCTGTTTGGATAAGAGCAATTTTCGATCTTCGTTTGCAATGCAATGGCGCATATTTGGGCCCCTGGATTTCGCACTTCCCACCTTTGAAGTAATACTACCCAAAAACAGCGCATTTAGGAGCCCAAAAATTTTGTTGCAGTTGGCCTAAGTGTTAGATATATTTTTGCTAAATTTCTTATACTGATGAGTCCTAAAAAAAATCAAAATGATTAATTCCCTGTGTTAAGCTGTAAAACTGGTATGTAAAAACAAAAGGGCTTCACCTGAAAATTTCTTCGTAGCAGTTCCGTCCTGTTTGTCAGGCTTATATATTTACCCAATTCACACAAAATTTTGGTAAAAATTACACTGGCTATGGCTTTTGAAACTTTTTGACTAGTAATATCTCTAGTGGACATTGAATTTATTCTGTTCATGTGATGGAAGTTTCTCTTGGCTCTCTTTTGTGTAGGTAGACCACATCTGAGAAGACACGTACAACTCAAAATCGTCATGCTTTTTTTTTTTTAAATAAAGACACGGCCCTGTCCAAGCCAGCCACCGGTGTTGGAACTTCTGATCGTGATACCTGGGCTCATGGTTTGGGCTTTGAGGTGGAATAAATTGTTTCGCAAACACTGCCTTACCTGAAGGAGGATGGCCTTCACTGGTGTACCTTTCTGATGAGTCCTTTTGCTTCTGTGTACGTCCTGCAGAGAAAGGCTAGCCGGTGCTGCTAACCAGTCGATCCCAGGTCATATTACTTTGGAATTACATCGTAGCCAGATATTCTTTGCCCAACACACATCCTATCTGTGGGTTTGGGCTAGTTGGTGTCAATGATCCATGTCTGCACAAAAAGGGCAGACAATCTTTTATTACAAATGTTTTCTGAACCCACCCATACAGGGCACTGCTGGCACTCGTGCCGTGCCACACAGAACGACCGTATTTAATATGAATTGACGTTCTATCGCGGCGGGTTTTACACGGTTGAGCTGATATGTACGCTTTGAATATTCTAGGAACATTTAGTGGGATGCCGATACAATTTGTATTGAGCAAAGCACTAAACAAAGGATAAAGATTCCCCCACCCTTTCTGCCAGTCTGTGGCCTCGCTATTTGAAGTGCATGTTTGAAAGCCAAGATTATGCAGTCAAATCCCACTGCAGTAAAATTGGTGTGATGTGCAAAAAATTTTAGTTAAATGAAAATTCGCTGTGGTGAAATCTGCCCCAACACGCCACAAAAGGGCAATAAAAATACCCTTGTACATTATCTGTATCATTGACTGCATAATACAATCCTTGGAAAAAGAAGTGATGCTCAATATACCCGGTTACAACTGAAGAACGGCAACGGAAGTTGCCACTGTGCCTCATCACCACAGCCGGATGTTGCTCCGCCCGGCGCAAGTAGTGCGTTACTGGGAATATTTTGAACGCCGCAAGAGATGTTTTAGTTATTTTTTGGATTTATAATGCTTATAAACCACTGCAGCGACGACAAGCAAACTGTGAGGAAAGGCAGACGATACCACGCATTCATAGCAGTCTCTTTTCAAAACGCGCATGTGTTGACATCGGGGTCCGTCGCTTAGGCGGAGTGATACCGTACATGAGCTATTGCCGTTCTCAACTTGTTCCCACGTATAGCACCGTTTGGATAACAAATGTACTAGGGGTTAAACATTTTTTATTGATGGTTTCTAGGGTTTAAAGCGCTGATGTAACGCAGGCAATGAGGCACGCCGTAGTGGAGGGCTCCGGATTCATTTTTACCACCTGGGGATCTTTCACGTGCACCGAAACCTCGTACACATGGGCATTTTTGCTTCTCGCCTCCATTGAAAAGCTGCAGCTGCAAAAGAATTGAACCCGGGTCCTCGTGCTTAGAAGCACAACGCCTTAGTAAACATTTTTGTACGGCAGCATAAATACACAGACACAAGGGAAAGAAAACGACACTGTCCTGTCCTGTTGTCTTCATTCCCTCGTGTCTATTTACGCTGCCGTTCCAAGATGTTTAACCAGTACCACCTTACCCAAATGTTGATCCTTCTGCAGCACCAGGGGTTGCCAAACTCCTTTTTACCCGCACATAAAGAGCATCTTACTGAGGGAAGAAATGCAGTTGCAAAACATTGTGCAACAAGGCATATCTACCGAGCTGATTACTTGCAAATAGCTGCTAGGTCGGAAGCCCCCCCCCCCCCCTCTCGCTTGTGGCAAGAGTGGTGCCCATAATCTTATCCTCTGAGTAGGCACCGCAGCATCAGACCTTGGAAGGCAAGCGCGTGCTTCCCTTTATTGCGGGGTCCTCGAGCACTGCCTGTAGGGGCGCCAATGAAGTCCCCAAGCCACGGGACCCTCCGGCCCGCTCCCCACACTCGCCGCTGCTTTTGGGGTACGTACACGACTGAAATTTGCCCCTTGTATGGGTTTGAAATACATATTAATGTGCAGAAGCAAATATGGTGTATTTATGAAAGTGTGAACGTTTCTGACGCGGTCTTAGTGTGGTACATTCGGTCCATAAAAGTGCCAGGTGCGTGTCGCAGAACAGCCTCTTGGAAGCCAGCATATGGATGGCGCTGATTGAAATTCCACTGTCCTGAAATTTACTAACATGGTCTCCATAGGCAGCATTTCCTCAGATGGTCATGCTACGGCTAAACACTATAATGTAAACTATTCTGGTTTACTTACATAATTTAGCAGAGCCCTCATACCTGACAGCACGCCAGTTACGCTTGGCAATGTCATACTTCAAATGGCACGACCAGTGGCTCCTGCGGCTGGGATGGTTCGCTCGGTAGGTTTTGGTTTTCCCGCTAGACCACACCGCTGTCTCACTCATTTCTGGCAACCATGTACGTCCCTCGAAACATCTTGAAATGGCGCGAGGAATAAAATGCGTTTTTTCGATTGGAAATTTCACAGCAATTAAAGCATCTTTCACTGCCGAATGAACACTGAGATGGCTTCGGGGCAGTTGAACTTTCGCCTGAGCCGAACTAATTGACTTCAGTGTTTCTTTAGGCATCCCCCTCCCACCCCCCATGTCCTGCGAAATGGTAGTGCATTTCGCATCTAGCTGGGTCTGGTGAGTCCTGCCTGGAATAACTTTAGATGAATGTTTTTAGATTTTCCAAACCTGCACTGGGTTTTTTCATTCCTGTACGGCTATTGCTTCGTCCCA